>NC_031996.1:22515920-22529031 GCF_001879085.1 Nicotiana attenuata | reverse complement strand
AAAACTCTTCGTGTTTCCGAGCGAAAGAGGGGCAGCTGTGAGCACGTGAGTTTTTCGACCCTATAAGAATTACTACCCAAATATTACAAACAAAATGATTTCTTTTCATCACTTTTAATTATTTTTTTTAATTTTTTTGATTTTTGTGGCATTTTCTGTTAGTTGTTTGCATTTGTGCGTGCATCTTAATTCATATTAAAATACAAAAAATATCATGCATTACATTTAGAATTTCTTTTACATTTTTAGAATTAGCTAGTAATTACTTGTTTTATAAAAAAACTTGAAAATCACGAAAAATACTTCATTTTACACTTTTGCCTTTTATTTTTAGGTTATTGATTTTTCTCTTTTAATGTAGGATTAAATAGCTTTTATGATTTTTATAATTAGTTAATTAGTTTAATTTTACATTTTTTAGATAATCTAGGATTTTAATTTTAGGATTTTTAATTAAAAAAAAAGAAAAAAAAAGAAAGAAGATAAAATAGTTAAAATTGAAAGGAGTTTGTTAAATTCGGAATTGGGCCAATTTAGCCAAAACTAGCCCAAAACTACCCAAATTCCGCCCTAGTCCAACCCAAACCCACCCCATAACCCGGTCCAGTCTCCCCAGGAACCAAAACGACCCCGTTTCATGCAGGGGCAATCTGAGCCGTCGAGGTTAATCGATCCAACAGCTCAGAAGTGAGGACCACTTAATATATTAGTGTCTTAACGACCCTACCCCCCCTCTATCATCGTACGTAACGCCGCCGTGCACCGCCACTGAAAATCGCCCTACGGTGGCGGTAGTTCTCCAAATACCAAAAAATTTACACCAGAAGATCCCCTCACCCTCCCCATTCCAATCCCCCAATCCATTTCCCTCGAATCCCAGTCGATCCCCTCGAATAGCCAAAACCCTAGGCGCCGCCTCCGCCGTCCACGGCGACGCCGCTTCCAAACCTCCTCAAAACGACACCCCACACTCCCCTCACTTCCCTCTCCCCAAACCCCTAAATATTTTCCTTCAAATCCTTCCCCATCTCCTCAAATTTTAAATCTGAGAAGGGCAGAGCCCTAGACATCTAAGGTGTCGATTTCTGCCCCAATTTTCTTGAATCCAAGAGTCGATTGGAGGCCCAAAATAATGCTTCCGTTTGTTCCTGGCAAAGAGCAAGCGCCTAGCATCATTTTGGGACTCGAATCAAAGTCCAGTGATTGCCCAAGCCCTGCATCAGTGAGTTCTCTTTTCTTTCTTTTATTATTCGCATTCTTTGTTTTAAAGTTAGCTTCCTGTTAATTCATTCATCATCGCATTGTTCTAGTTTTGTAGTTTTATTATTCGATTAGTTTATCTTGATATTTCTGCCTATTCTTGAATCTTCTTTGCTGGCTAATGTTTGATTTCTTTTTTTTATAATGATTCTGTTCATTTTCTTAGACTGATAACAATAGTTTTAAATCCGAAATTCATTAGTTTTATTTTGGTTTTAGCTGAATGTTTTTCAGAATATGTTAGCTTAACCATAGTTAGTTAACCAGGGTTAGTAATACAGGGTAAAAGGGGTTAGTTTAGTTAGTAATTTTCAGAATCAAAAAAGGGTAATCTAGGGAATTCAATTTAGGGCATCTTTAGCAACTGAAATTAGAAGCCACTAGAAGCACCTAGAAGGGGGTTTAATTGAAATTTCAGATTCATAGTAGTGTGACTTGGTAACAAGTCAATAAATAAGGAACTAACTAGCTAAAAAACAAGAATTAAAAAAAGGGACTAAAATGCAAAACAAAATCTACAGGGTTGCCCTAGGTGTTTGCCTATAAAAGGCACCATTTCTTGCCTTAGAAGGCAAGGATTTAGGAGCTGAAAAATCCAAAAAAGCTGCATAAGTTTACTATTCTTAGAAAATTAGAAGAGCTGGTTTGAAGTTAGCTGAGTGACCATTCGATTAGATTGGTTTTTCTGGACTGCTGCACTTTCTTCTTAGCTGTTTTCAAGTCTGTTTCTATTGAACTTTTGGTTGCTGGGTTTTGTTGCTTGGCTGCTTGGCTACTGACCTCCCTCTGCTCGTTTCATTTCACTTTCCAGTTTATCTTGTCCAGGTACCTCTTCTGAATCTCTGGACCTCAACCAGATGTGCAAATATGGTGTTGTGAAAGAAATAAATGTACTGTGGAGTTATAGAAAGCAATCATGTGAAATTGTTAGCTCGTGTGTTGTGTCAAGTTACTTAGTTTCTTCTTTGTGTACAACTCTGCTAGAATTAGCAGCTGTTGGACTATCCATACCTAGATTTCAGTTTGTATTTAAGCATGATGTTCCTCCATTTGTTGTGTTAATCTTGTGAGCTCTAAGTTGGCTGAGTGTTCAGCATTATTCATCTTCTATTTGGCCTGCTAATAGGCATTTTATCCCAGCAAAAGTGGTGTTATTACTTCACAGATTTCTTCACCATATGATTAAACATCCTGTCAACATGGTTGTGCACCTGACAGCCACTGTTCATGTAGAA
Organism: Nicotiana attenuata; assembly: GCF_001879085.1. Lineage (NCBI taxonomy): Eukaryota > Viridiplantae > Streptophyta > Magnoliopsida > Solanales > Solanaceae > Nicotiana > Nicotiana attenuata. The sequence goes on along the minus strand of NC_031996.1, from coordinate 22,526,536 downwards.
TTCCTCTCATGTGTTGTTTGCATCTAAATCTCTATATAAACGTGCAAATAAGATATTATCTCAAGTGTTAATGATGAGCGATAGAGTTCTTGTAGCGAGGATGAATAGTTTGGTGTTTGGATGCTTGTTATTTTAAATCTTCTCTATGTGTTACTTTAACTGATTCATGGGATTAATTTGAGTAAGAAGAACCTAATTCAGTAGTAATTTCTAGGGTCTCTTTATTTTTTTTACCTATTTGTTCTTCATTTTCCAATTTTGGACTTTCAGTTGAATGAGCTTTAATTCTAATAGATTGTTGGCCTAATATCATGATTCAGCTAGTAGTAAGTTTAAATCTCAAAATATGTAGTTTTTTTAGCTTTGCTTCTTTTCTCAAATTGATGATCAACGCTGTGTCATTTTTGGCAATATGAATAGATCATATCAGTTGGGTTTGCTCGTTGGGTGCGACTGGTTCACAAGTAATTGTTTGGCCACAAAGTTATTTTCATAATTCATGGCCTCATGGCAATCTCATCGTAGTTTGGGAAAAACGATCAATAAATATCCGTAGAAAACCTTTAGGGCCGTTCAAAATACTAGTGTGGTTGCGTATACGTCCGCGTAACACAAATACACTTTTAAAAATAAAACCGGAGTATGCATTCGCGCAATTTCGGCGCGAACACTCTTAATAATAATAAAGCGTTATTAATTGTGGACACGTTCGCGTGACATAATTTTTGATGCGCCAAACAAATGGGTATACGTACGCGTAACCCGTTTCAAGATAATTTTCTCAATTAAAAGCGGTGAAAGAAGTAAATGAACATAGGTTCTAAAATCAGTAATTAAATAATTTAATAAGCCAAGAAGGATCAAAGCGACCGTGCTCGAACCACGGAACTCGGGAGTGCCTAACTCCTTCTCCCGGGTTAAGAGAATTCCTTACCCGGATTTCTGGTTCGCAGACTATAATAATAGAGTCATTCATCTCCTCGATTCGGGATTCTAAACCGGTGACTTGGGACACCATAAATCTCCCAAGTGGCGACTCTGATTTTTAATTATATAATCCTGTTTCGATTGTCACTATAAGTTGAAAAAACTCCTTTATTATACCCCTTCACGAGGCTGTAGTAAGTGAAAAAGGAGGTGTGACAAAACCAACCCAGCCCAATCCCCAAAATAACCGGTCCAATCTTTTTTAATCTGAGCCGTTGATCGAATGAGATAAACGGCCCAGATTTAATTCCCATAATTAAAATCAATTACCCCTCCAAACCCCTCATTTCTTTGAGACCGTCTCTCTCTCTATATCGTCTCTCCTTCTCCCTTCTCTCTAGAACCTTCTGGTTCTCTCTTCTCCGATGAACGCCACCGCCTCTCTGGCCGCCTCCAATCTCACCCCATTCGACCATCAACCACCATGAAACCCTAGATTACTGGTTCTCTCTATTTTTGAGACCCCAAAACCCCCACTATGTGAATCAGTCCCTAAAAGGTCCTGCCTGGTTTGTTTTCCGGCCATCTCCGGCCACCTCCCTTTCACCAAGGCTCCGATGGGCCTCTCACCGCCCTGTTCAACACCTCTAGGACTCTCGAGGTTTATGGACCATGGTGGTTGAGACTTAGGGTTCCTGGACCTGCTACTCGTGGGTTCTCCGGTGTGATTTCAGGCGAATTCACACCCTATATGTCACGATCTATGAAGTTTCGACAGGTTCTCTGAACTTTTATTAGGGTTTCCCCTTTTGAAACCCTAATTTTCTCCTGAATCTCTCAAAACAATGCTATTCTCATGCCATTCTCATGTTTTCTTCTGTGTTCTGCTTATTCTCGAGTTCATTCTGAAAGATCTTCTACTTTGAATCATTTTTTTACTTTCTTTGAAAATTAGGGTTTCTTGGATTTCATTTACGCATGCTCTCAACTGATTTTCTTTTATGATTAAATCTTTTCTTTGTTTATTCTGACCTATTTCTATGCTCTTACTGTTTTAATTTGACTCTGCTAAAAACCCTAATTTCTAAAAATGTTTACTCGTTTGATTATGGGTGTTGGCATGTCTCTTTTTAGACTAATTTTCCTGGCCTTGTCTCTATGTGATTACGCGTGTTAGCACAATTCTCTTTACTCTGATTCTATGTGTTTATCATGCTCCTTCGTTTGATTGTGTGTGTTAACCTGATGTCCCTTGATCTTTGTTAATGTTTTCACTGGCTCCGAGTGATTGTGTTTGTTCATCTCTTGTTCCCCTTCTGTCTATATAGCTAATTTTGCTCGCTACTTTTGTTCATTCACCTCTATTTATATGTTAAAATGCAGAATCATGACTTCACATGACTGATTCTGATTTTCCTTGATTGATTGGTAATTCAAAAAACTTTCTTTCAAAAACCCTAGCATTCTACTCGCCCGTTTGAATTAATTGATTTTTGTTATCTTGTTTGTTATAGTACTATGTTCTGTTAAGCCTTTCCTTAATTAGGATTTTCCTAAATTTGGTCTTAATTGGCTACTATGTGCAATACTGAATCTCGATTTTTTCTTTATTTATTCGTACACTGATTTTCCTACTTGCCTTATATGGTGCTGAATATTTTGTTTGATTTTGATTCCCTTAATTAATGGGAGTACTTCCGTGATTCTTCAATTAATTGATTCTGAGTTCTTCAATTAACATATTTCTGTGATTCTTACCTTATTTTACCCCCTACTTTCAACTATAAATACCCTAAGTCTTTTACACAAACAGACGACAGTCTTCTGACTTACACACTACTGAATACTTTCAAATCTACATTCTCTCTTGCTCTCTTGCTCTATTACTATTCTTTGCTGCTGTTTATTTTTAGCCGGCTGAAAGCCAAGGCTAATATAGTGCTACTCCTTTATGTTTGCATCCTGCTTTTGCTCTTTAACTGGTATGTCCTGATTAATTTTTCAAGTCTCACACCAATGTATTTATTTTTGTTTCAGTTCATTATCTTTGTAATTTTCTTCTACTTATGCTTCTCTTGCTCAATGTGTGATTGACTCCTTGCTTTAACACTTCACCATGTCTTCTGATTTACATGTTAAGTCTGACTTTGTTTACTCCTAATTTTATTTGCTATGCCTATGTCCTGTTGTCACACATTAGCATGCCTAACTTTGCTGCTTCCCAGTCCCCTGATTCTGTGTAGTCCTGTTCATTAAACCTGCATCCCTTTTAGCATTGTGTGATCTATTTGCACTGTATGCAATCTTATGCTACTGTTTCTGTTGTTTCTTTCTAAACAAACCCCTAGTTTTTCTTAAAACTCTTCTTTTAAATACTTCTTCCTGCACTTCACACTATTCTTAGAAAATAGGTTCTGCCCCTTTTGTGTGAGCATTGCTTTGAGTACCTCTGAGTACTCATTGAACTTTGACACACAAGGCTGGTATTCCACACTGCACCTGTCTTGCATTCTTCTAAAATGTCTAGGTGCTGGTATTGGCCTGGGACCCAATGGGGTCCTAGGGAGCTTTGCCGCACCTAGACCATGGCAAATGCTGTGAACTCGAAGGGGTTGAGATTGGAAGATTGGGCCTGGTTGAAGGCTCCTTATAACATAGCTTCTTATTTTTCTGTTCTTTAGTATTGTAATTCAGATGCTACTGGTTTGTAATAATTTGTAAACAAACAATTGGGGGTGAATAGTGAATATGGGCGAGGGTTATGCATGCTTAGTATAAATCATGGGTAGAAAACATGCTTATATGATTTTCATTTATTTATTTGCGCAATAGACAACCTATATAGGTCATGCATCTCATTCATTAGAGATCCTGCTTTAGGCTCCTTATTTTCAGACTGTCATTACGCTCATCATGTAACCACGATCAGTTAATAACCAGCAAATAATTAACAACAAGCCAAATAACTTGTCATTACTGCATTGGCATATTAGAAATCATGTTCTTAGGAACTCTTATGCGCATTAGATATCCTGCCCATAGGACTTCTCACTTGTTCGAGTTGCAGTGGTTAATTGCAGTGGTTAATTCATGTTAGTCCAATAACCGTGTTAAAATATGGCTAAGTAGTTTGAAATGTTTTTCTGCAAACACCTTACCACGCGTACCTTTATAAATCAGAATCAAATAGGTATGTCCATTCCTTTATAAATAATCAGACAATGTATGACGACGCCTAGGCAAACCTTAGGCCCGTTAAGAACTGATCAGTTGTGTGTCTATTAGCCTAAAACTCACCAACTTCTCTAAGTTTAAACTCTGTCGTTCCTATTATTGTTTTGATTTTCTGAAGTTTACTCAGCTTTTCCTTTAAACAAACTCTGCTAAAAATGATTTTTAAATGATGCGCCAATTTACTTTTACTGAGTTCTGATTTTTGTGTCTGCAAATCCCTAGGTTACCTATCTCTGTCCAGAATCGTGCTATTATTGTTACTACTTTTTTTTTTCTTTCTGAAACCAAGTTTTAACCGTTGTGAGAGTCCCTATCCTTTTGAGACCTTAATAATGTTTAAGTCATGCTACTTATGTGTTTTGTTTGAGGAGGTGTACATGGGCCTTTACATGTTTATATGCTCTCCCCCAATATGCAGTATGTGTTTTTGTATGTCGCCTTAGATTTTTATCCTTTGAAACAAATCAGCCTAATATCCTACCCTTTAGGATTAGTAGTCCTAAGTGCCTCCGGGACTGATAGGATGGGGGCGGGTAATAGCATGCAATAGGTAAAATGAGACCATTTCGCGTTAAATACCTTAACGGGGTGGGGAAGGGTAGACATGGAGATGATGATCACACGATAACACCATGCGTACGATTGGCTACCGGTGTTGCGTGGATGATCCATGTATATTACAAAACCTAGGACCCCCTTTCCTTACGTAACTTCGTTATTATTTTATCAATGAAAATCTGGCTTTCGTTTCAGTCACCAAATTCCTCCTTAATTTCCTGCACTATTCTCTTCCTCTGAAAAATTCTGCTCATTCACTTCTTTGTTTACTTTCCTGCATTTATACATTCTCTTAAACAATTATGAGACCGCCTAGTCCTTAATTTCAGCATGCTTGTTAATAGTTATATATACCTACTTGCAGTCTTTATGCGGAATTATCTTGTATGCTTGTTTGCATGTAAAGTCACAATATAGCATGGCCGGGAACCACACTAGTGGATCTTGAGGGGTGCCTAACACCTTCCCCTCGAGATAATTTCTAGTCCTTACCCGAACTCTGGTTTTCCAACTCAAAAAACCCTTAGTGTCCTAATGCACTTAATCATTAGGTGGCGACGCTTCAAATCCAAAAACCCAAATCCCAAACGGGAATAGAGTTTTCCCAAAATGTCGTAAACCCGATTCCATGAGAAAAAGGGGGCGTCGACAACATGGCGACTCTGCTGGGGAATTTCTTTAGGCTTTTACCACTTCATGTTATGTGTGACTTTATTGCTTCTTTATTACTTTATTTTAATGTCCTTATTCGAAACTGACTTGGCTTTTTGTTTCTTTTTCTTTAACGCTTTCATTTACTACTTTCCTTCAATACCGTTGTAATTTTTGAGCAATTATTGTAATCATTATTTTTTTTATGAACGTGAAAATACGTGACAACTTGCTTCATTCTTGTAATTGCATCTTCAACATCATATTCCACTCGTGCCAAACAAATACCATAGCAACGCTTATAATGAGTTGTTGCGCTCTTCTGATATTATCACCCCCTAAATTTGGCAAAGGCATATTTGCAGTAAAACCAATCGATCAGCGGTGCAATCGACGGTTCCGTGCCTTTCCCTCTTGAGTTGTTCGCTCAAGGGTATCGGTCTAATACCCCATAGAAACCTTATTCTGTTTAACTGTGCATGCATCACTGTCAAACCTAGTCGAGTCAGTTATGTTGTCCACATAATGACTCTTTAAGATAGCCTTGTCCAAAGTCCACTGGGTTTCCTTGGAACCCAAAACGGATGCCACCATATTATTGGAGGACTAAATGCCGTCTATGCTAATTATTGGTTTAAATAGTCGAGTCCGGCGGGGTAAGGGTCTAACCCTTTTGTTTTGCAGGAAATGGATGACAAAGTTCCCGACTTCGGTATGGTCAACATACCCTCACTCTTGCTGACCTGGTGGAGGAACCTCCCATCAAGTAACCAAATCAATGAATGGAAAGAGAGGGTCACCAAGGCTAGCGAAAAGCTGGAGTATCTGGAATACAGTCTGCTGGAATTGGAAGGAAAAGTGAGAAAGAGAGTCACCGATTGCCAGAATGCTGAGGGAAACGAAGGAGAACGCCTGGCAAAGGCATTTTTACTGGAGAACCTACGCGAGCTGGAAGATTTGATCAACGAGAGCATTCAACCTGGGGAAGGTCCTTCTAATAGATAGGATTCTTTTCTTTTTGCTTTAAAATGTAATAAGGCCCACGACCATTAATGACATTTTATTTTTCTGCTATTTTTTAGTGTCGTTTTGGGATTCGTCTTATTTTTATCAATAAAATGAGGCATTTAGCATTATAAGTTCTCCAAATCAACTTGTCGCTAGGCCTACCTCGGGCACAATAAGGCACCCAAATTAGGACACGATTTATATTCTTATACTATGTGTTTAAATATTGCAACATTTTTTCTCAGAATCCGTACTAACTTGTTACCTTTTTTATTTTTACTTTTGTTTTATTCCCCTCCCCAAAAGGTTAGTTTGTGCACTCTGGCATCATCATCCTACTCCACAAGATCTAAGGGCCCTCCACCTCTTCCTCCTCCGAGTCCTGTCAGAAACAAGAACAAGGCAAAAATGGAAGACTTGAGCAACATCAGAAAGGAGAATTCGGTTGAAAGGGTAGAGACTACTCAGGGTATTCAGGTTTCCAAGGAAAATGCCGCCCAACTTGAGCAGAAGTTGTTGAAATTTCAGGAAGAACTGGACCAAGTTCGAAACTTGGCAAACTTATCATTTTCCCTCACTACCCCAGACGTCAACTTCCCCAATGCTCAAAATCCTATACCTCCACAAAACATCCCGAAACCACAAAACCAACCCGCTTCCCATCACCACTGCAACACATGCCGCACTTCGAACAACACCCCACTACTCATTCCTGAACCACTAAACTCCACAAATTATCATCCCCACCACACCCCCATCTATGTGGAAACCATACCAGTATATACTCAACCTATTTTAAGCACACCGGAGTCTGATGACAAAGACTCTCTCATCAGGAACCTGGCCGCAGAACTCAAGAAGCAGACTAGCCGAGTCTAGGGTGTTGAAGGAAACAAAGGTATCGAAGGGCTGAATTACGAGGACCTTTGTATTCAGCCAAATGTCGAACTACCCGAGGGGTACAAACCTCCCAAGTTCGAGACTTTGATGGCACCGGAGATCCCAGAGTCCATTTGAGGACATACTACGATAAGTTGGTCGGAGTCGGAAGAGATGAAAAGATTCGCATGAAGCTCTTTATGAGAAGTCTGAAAGGGGATGCCCTATCTTGGTACATTAGCCAAGACCCCAAGAAGTGGACAAACTGGGTAGGTATGGCGTCCGATTTCATGGACAGGTTCAGATTCAATACGGAGAATGCGCCAGATGTATTCTACATCCAGAATTTGAAGAAGAAACCTACGGAGACATTCCACGAGTATGCTGCTCGTTGGAGATCTGAAGCCGCTAAGGTCAGGCCAGCCTTAGAGGAAGAACAGATGAACAAATTTTTCGTCCGAGCTCACGGCCCACAGTACTACGAATGGTTGATGTTGATCGAAAGCCAGAAATTTTCCGACATCATCAAACTAGGGGAGAGGATCGAGGAAGGTATCAGAAGTGGTATGGTCACTAATTTTGAAGCATTGCAAGCTACCAACAAGGCTCTACAGTCGGGTGGCGTATCCAAGAAAAGGGATGTGAGTGCCGTAATGATTGCACAAAGAACAAAATCCCCAGTCAAATACCAAACCTACCCATTACCCCCACTCACATATCAACCTATCCCAAATTACCAAGCACCCTCGCCTTCCTACCAAGCTCCGCCACCTACTTACCAATCATCTCCACCTCCTGCATACCAGCCTACATCACCCAAATACTCCCAACCAGCACACGTCTACCAAGCCTACAATATCCAACAAGCTCACTATCAATCACCTCGCCAAAATTTCCCTAGACCCCGACCAAACTTCGACCGTAGACCTCCCAAACAGTACATCGCCATTGCTGAACCAATCGACCAGCTGTATGAAAGGCTTAAAGCTGCTGGTTACATCACCCCTATCCCTGCCATAACTCCAGAAAATCCTTTCCGATGGGTCAACCCGAACAAAACCTGTGCATACCATTCCGGCATGAAGGGTCATACCATTGATGAGTGCCGTTCCCTGAAGGACAAGATTCAGGCCTTGATAGACAATAAGATTATTGTGGCAAAGGAGCCTGCTCCGAACGTCCACAACAACCCTCTGCCTGACCACAAAGGGGAGGCATTCACATGATCGAGATAGAAGATGATTGGGATCCCAAAGGGTTGATTGGATTGATTGCCGAAGGTAACGAGCTGAAGAAACCAACAGTCACACTTAATCCGATTGTTGTCCAGATCCAGCCCTCTGGGGATGCTGAAGTAAATATGTCCATACCTCTCGAGCTTGGAACACCGTCATCCACAAAGACCGTAGAGCCAATTGAGGTGGAGTTTGGGTCTCCAAAGGCACCTGTACCATTTGAAGTTGCTGTGTTACCTCCCAAAACAAGGGTGCCCATTCCTGTAGCAATGTCAGCCATAACACCGTTCCATACACAGACCGTTCCTTGGGATTACACCGCTGAGGCGAGAAGGAAGGGGAAAATTAGGTCTGGAGAAGCAATTGCAGCACAGGGTATGACCAGAACCGACAGGATTTATACTCCGGAGCATTTAGTTGAACCAAGTAAGCAGGCCTCTGGACGGCCTATTGAAACTGGGCCTGATGATCTTTGGAGGAAGATACAAGCAAAAGAGTACTCAGTCATCGATCAACTGAATAAAACACCGGCACAGATCTCCATCCTAGTTCTGCTGCAAAGCTCCGATGCACATAAGAATACTTTGATGAAAATACTGAGTGAGGCATATGTACCCAGCAACATAACTGGAGGAGAGATGGCGAACATGGTAGGGCAGATACTGGAGAGTCATAAGATTACTTTCCACGTGGATGAGTTGCCCCCAGAAGGTTTAAGCCACAACAAAGCGTTGCACATCACGGTGCAGTGTGAAGACTATTTCATCACCAGGACTTTGATTGACGGAGGGTCCAGCCTCGATATTTGTCCATTGGTAACTCTCAGAACGTTGGGGAAGAGCCTGCATGAGATCAAGGTTGGGGCTATCAACGTCAAAGCTTTTGATGGTTCCCAAAGGTCCACTATAGGGGAGATCAGTTTGTGTCTACAAATGGGACCGACTTGGTTCGACGTTGATTTTCAAGTGATAGACATCCCAGCATCTTACAACTTACTATTGGGACGACCTTGGATCCACGCCGCTGGAGCTGTAGCATCAACCCTGCACCAGGCAGTGAAGTTCGAGTGGAATCACCAGGAGGTGATTATTCATGGCGACGGTAGTAATCCCATATACAGTCGCCAGACCATCCCAGCGATCGGAGGAAGAAGGAAGCTAGGCGGAGAAACCTACCATCACATTGAGCGAGTCAACACCGTGGACAAGGATAAGTGGTGGGATAACAAGATCGAAAGCATACTGAATTGGTGTGGATACGAGCCTGGCAAGGGACTTGGCAAAAACCTCCAGGGAATCGCCAAACCCATCAAGCTGAAGAAACATGGTACCACTTTTTGGTTGGGGTATGAATACACTTGGGAGGAGTTCAACCATTGGTCGCCACCATGGCGCTGTCCTTACTACCCATTGGAATCTGATACCCCGTCTAGAGCAGACTTTTCAACCAGCAGAAGTCATTTATGGGTCAGAAGAAGAGGAAGCATTAGCAACAATGAGGAACTTATTCTTGGAAGATGATAATATGGACTGTTGCGTCATTTTCGAGGATGAGGGGGATGAAGGCCCTTCCATACAAGCCGTGAGCCGAGGAGCACGCCTCAACAATTGGTCCGTCAGAACCACCAGGGCCCGAAAAGCTTCGGGTAGCAAGGCTAAAACAAAGCATCATGCATTGCTCTTTACTTTTCACTAATTGATTTCCTTTCCGCATTTTTAATTTCGAAAATAAGAGCTTCAATGTTCAAAACAATTATGGAATTTATCAAAAGCATTTCAGTTTCTTGTGAATCTCACTCTTATTATTTTCTCTATCATTTACCCTTATTTACACAGCACTACTATTACTTATCTTGATGAACCGACGAATGTGACATGCGACGAAATAACGCAACAAACGGATATAGACTCAGAAGAGGATGATATACCAGAAGAGGTCGTTAAAGAGGTTGAGGACTTTGAGAATAGGCCTAAATCTAACTTGGACGAAACTGAGATTGTCAACTTGGGGGATGCAGAGAATGTCAAGGAAACGCGCATCAGTGTTCACCTGTCACCGTCAGGAAAGGAAGAGTACACAGAATTCCTAAGGGAATATGAGGACATATTCGCCTGGTCGTATGAT
>NC_031996.1:22498330-22515820 GCF_001879085.1 Nicotiana attenuata | reverse complement strand
GTTGTGTTGTTCAATCAATGCCAATTTGATAATACAGGGAATTAAATAGATTAAATTAGAGAAATAAAACGAACAACCGGTGTGCAAGCCCAAAATTCCGACCACTATGATAGCTACGATAACTAGGGAATAACAAATGACTAAAGCAAACTCTGATGAACAGTTAAGTGAATTAGCAAGAAAGTATATGAACGTGCATTTCTTTATCAGTGAACAATTTATCCTTACTAATGGATGGGATCCGCTCTTTAATCTATAAGGGGAATCCTAAATAAGGACGTTCAATTATAGTAGAAAATCATATTTGACAACTGATTGACCGCCCGAAGACAATCCATTCCGAAATTTCATAGCCATGATCTCTGGGCCCGTTGCGAGTATCTCGGCTCCTTCCGTTACTGAATCATAACCGGCATTCATCTCGAAGGTATGCCTTCTTCTGACCTCGGTAAGTGATATAGACCTCGACCTTATGGAAAGGAACTTACGACCCGAGCTCGACGTCCCGGTCTTCGAACGTTCGGTATCACTTTTTCCATCGAAGGTACGGAAACGGGTATCCCCGATTTCCACCGTATACAGATAGTCCAACCTTCGTTTCATAGAATAAAATTGGATAAGAAACGACTTGAGCCTCAATTTCTGGAGACCCCAAAGAATGAATGTCATCCTCGTGACATAACGGATTCGAGCCGTGACCGAATCGATCCCGCCAGTCAGAGCTCTCCCAAAACAATTAATTGGCTTGCTATTGATGGATCTGGTCACTAGCACCACCGAACCGTCGCCGTGAGACCTATTAATACTGGCGTTCCTGGTTGAATCAAAAACTTTTACTTCCACCTTCACCAAGCTTCATAAGTCTCTTCCTTCTCTCCAATCTCTTCTCTTCCACCCATCCGTGAAGTTAATTCTGTTAGTTACCAAAAACACCAATTTTACATCTCTTATTCCGCTTCCTTCTATCGAAATTCAATGGCGAAAACCTCCAAGACCGTTCCACAAAAGGAGAAAAGCTTCTTCTTCTTCCTCACAAAGCCGGCCGGTGATAAAAACACCGGTGTGGAACCGCTCCCCTCACGAGTAATGTTCCCGGCCCTTGTGTCCTAAAGTCCGAAACTCAAAGTCGAGAACCCCTTCCGTTCGGTCCATGCCAATTGAACACGTATCAAGATATATTTGCTCGATAATGGCAGAAATAACTCAGTGTGAAGAAAGACATACACACTGGAGGCCGAGTAGGTCGTAGTACAAATCTGCTCCGCAAGAAAGTGTCACGACCCTAGTTCACCAACGGTGAACCATGTCATGAAGGCACTGGTCCTAAGGGACTAGTAAGTGCCTATTTATTGCGGAAACATAATAATCACAGAAAAATAGAGGAAAATCAAATTAAAATTTTCTAAAGGAAATTGCATTGAATGCCGTCGCCATGTACAACTCTTATACACAAATCTAAGACAATTCCCAAAAACCCGGAAACTCCGCGGCAACACAGGCACAGAAGTATATAGTTATGGCTTCCAAAACTTCCAGAATATCTAACAACCCGAAAGAGAGAAACTAAGTACCTAAAGATAGAAGTAAGAGGGGCCGTCGGTCTGCGGACGCGCGGATCTACCTCGAAGTCTCCGAAATCTCCTTGCCTCACTGATCAGTGCGCCTGAGTAGAGGTGCCGGATGGATCTGCACATGAAAAACATGCGCAGGAAGGGCATGAGTACACCAAGCGGTACTCAGTAAGTGCCAGCCTAACCTCGGTTGGGTAGTGACGAGAAGGTTCAGGGCCCTACTGTGGGAAAAAATATACAATAGCAATATTAACAGTCATGGAAATCGTGACAAGGAATTAATAAATAACAGCCACTGTAATAAGAGCAAGCAACGACGGCAATACTAACTACCAAAGATAGAGTTAAAATACAGAGTAAACACAACTCAATGTCAAGATCCAATGAGGGTCTCCCAGGATACCGTATCCTGTAGCCCTTTCCTCACTGTCCAGTTGGATCTCCCGGATTTAACCTCCCGTAGTCCACTCACGTACCATACCAGAGGATCTCCCGGAGATTACGTCCCGTATCCAAATCATCAATGTGCCAGGGGGATCTACCGGATACCGTCCCGTATCCAAAGCTAAAGATTGCAGGGGGATCCTCCCGGGGCAATCGAACCGTAGTCCAAAGTTAAACACACAAGGGGGAGACTACCGGAATCCACATCCGTAGTCCCAATGAATGCGCAATCAAAGCCAGAAAAAAACCAGGAATAGGTTACAAGGAAACGCAGATAGAACTTAGCCTGAGCTTCACGTAGTTGCAGTCAAATAATGTAAGCAAGTAGGCAGTCAAATAGCTAAACATTGCTTTTCCTAATTAGCATAAGTCATAAACTCCAATAGAACAAAGCAAATAAGGATAAAGAACTAAGTTTTCCAAGCTAAGTAAAAAAAAAAATGGGATTTCATACAATCGGGCTCAAGTACGCGCTCGTCACCTCACGTACAAGCATCAATATCAGTAAATCCTAAGGGGAAAGGGTCCCCACACAAAGGTTAGACAAGCACTTACCTCGAACCGGTCAATATCACTAGGAAACCGCGCCTTTGCCACGAGTATCCGACTCCAAATGGCCCAAATCTTATTTCAATTCAATTACACATCGTGAATAATTTGCAAACAACTGATTCCACTATTTTAATTAAAGCTAGGGCGCAAAATAGGTAAAATGACCAAATTAATGCCCCTCTAGCCAAGCACGTCTCGGATCGAAAAAATTTTCACGTTTTCAGAACCCTCCGTTACTATCACGAGTCCAACCATAAAAATCTCCAAATCGGAGGTCAAATGCCCTCAAAAACCCAATAATTTGGTCTATGAACTTTCACCCAATTTTTCATTCAAAATCCGAAATTTAAAGATGAAATCGTGATTAGATCGTGTGGGTATTAAGCATAAAGAGTAGAGGAATCGTTACCCAATCGTTGCTCTTGAAAAACCCTCGAAAATTTCTCCCAAATCTGAGCTCTCTAGCTTGAGTTTTTGTTAAAAATGGCTAAAAACCCTCGTTTGAAATGTTTATAACTGTTCAGGAGTTAAACAGCATCGCGAACGCGGAGGTTACATCGCGCTCGCGAAGAGAAGAAATTATTAGTTGGCCAAAAATGCCCTTCGCGATCGCGAAGGGAGGAATGCGAACGCGAAGGCCTGGGGTCTCAACCTATGCGAACGCGATGCAAGGGAACGCGAACGCATTGAAGGAAAAATGGAGGGGCCAGAAATTGCCCTATGCGAACGCGAAGTTGCACATGCGAACGCGATGGGGAAGGTGCTGAAGCTATGCGAACGCGGTGGCGGGTACGCGAACGCGATGGTTTTTTCGCGAACGCGAAGAAGAAATCTGGACCTGCAACTGCTGAGAGTTTTCTGCAATTTTTCAAACACTAAAATGCCCCGTTGGGCATCCGAAACACACCCGAGGCCCCCGGGACCTCAACCAAACCTACGGACATATTCCATAACATCATTCAAACTTTTTCCAAATCCTTAAACCACCTAAAACAACGCCGGAAACACGAATTAATCAAAGATTCAAGCCTAAGAACTTCAAATTCTAACAAAACACACTTTCGATCAAAAACCTAACCAAACCTCGCCCGAATGACCTGAAATTTTGCACACACATCCCAAATGACATGACGGAGCTACTGCAACTTCCGGAATTCAAATCCGACCCTCGGATCAAAAACTCACTATCGGACCGGAAACTTCAAAAATTCAAACTTCGGCATTTCAAGCCTAAATGAGCTACGAGCCTCCAAAATACATTCCGAACACGCTCCCAACCCCGAAATCACCTAACGGAGCTAACGGAACCATCAAATTTCCATTCCGAGGTCGTCTTCACACTGTTCTGACTACGGACCATTTTTCAACACTTAAGCTCTCATTTAGGGACTAAGTGTCCCAAAACTCTCCGAAACTCAACACCGAACGTCCCGGCAAACCAAAATAGCAGAAATGAACTTAGGGGAAGCAGTTAATGGGGGATCGGGGCGTAAATTCCAAAAACGACCGGCCGGGTCGTTACATCCTCCTACACTTAAACATTCGTTCGTCCTCGAACGAGCATAGAGAACATACCTGAAGTAGTGAAAACATGAGGATACTGGCTGCGCTTATCCTGCTCGGTCTCCCAAGTCGCCTCCTCGGACCGGCTGACCCCGCCACTGAACCTTCACTGAAGCTATGTTCTTTGACCTCAACTTCCTGATCTGCCTGTCCAAAATAGCCACTGGCTCCTCAACATAGGATAGATCCTTGTCCAACTGGACTGAACTGAAATCCAACACGTGCGACGGATCACCGTGATACCTCCGGAGCATCGAAACATGAAATACCGGATGAACTCCGGCCAAACTGGGAGGTAAGGCAAGCTCATAGGCAACCTCCCCAACTCGCCTCAAGATCTCAAAAGGGCCAATAAACCTCGGACTCAACTTTCCTTTCTTCCCAAACCTCATGACGCCTTTCATAGGCGAGACCCGAAGCAGAACCCGCTCACCAACCATATATGAAACATCACGAACCTTCCTGTCCGCGTAACTCTTCTGTCTGGACTGGGCTGTACGGAGTCTATCCTGAATCGTCTTAACCTTCTCCAATGCATCCTGTACTAACTCTGTGCCCAATAGCCTGGCCTCACCCGGCTCAAACCAACCCACCGGAGATCTACACCTCCTACCATATAAAGCCTCATACGGCGCCATCTGAATGCTGGACTGATAACTGTTGTTGTAAGCAAACTCCGCCAATGGCAAGAAATGATCCCAAGACCCTCCAAACTCAATCACACACGCACGGAGCATATCCTCAAGAATCTGAATAGTGCGCTCGGACTGTCCGTCCGTCTGGGGGTGAAATGCTGTGCTCAACTCCACCCGAGTGCCTAACTCCTGCTGCACGGCTCTCCAGAACCGCGATGTAAACTGAGTACCTCTGTCTGAAATGATAGAAACTGGAATACCATGCAAACGGACGATCTCCCTGATATAAATCTCCGCCAACCGCTCCGATGAATAAGTGGTACACACAGGAATGAAATGAGCGGACTTGGTCAGCCGGTCCACAATAACCCAAATGGAATCAAACTTCTTCAAGGTCCGTGGAAGTCCAGATACAAAATCCATGGTGATGCGCTCCCATTTCCACTCCGGAATCTCTATCTGCTGGAGCAACCCACCCGGGCGCTGGTGCTCATACTTCACCTGCTGGCAGTTGAGGCATCTAGACACATAACCAACTATATCCTTCTTCATCCGCCTCCACCAGTAGTGCTGCCTCAGGTCCTGATACATCTTCGCGGCACCCGGATGGATGGAATACCGCGAACTATGGGCCTCTGCTAGAATCATCTCTCGAAGACCATCAACATTGGGCACACAAATCCGGCCCTGCATCCTCAATACTCCATCATCTCCAATGGTCACATCCCTGGCATCTCCACGCTGAACCTTGTCCCGAAGGACAAGCAAATGAGGGTCATCATACTGCCGCTCCCTGATACGATCAAATAAGGAGGACCGGGAAACCACACAAGCTAGAACTCGACTGGGCTCCGAAAGATCCAATCTCACGAACTGGCTGGCTAAGGCCTGAACATCCATCGCCATAGGCCTCTCTGAAGCTGGTAAATATGCCAAACTCCCCAAACTCTCCGCCCGGCGACTCAAGGCATCCGCCACCACATTGGCCTTGCCCGGGTGATATAGGATAGTGATGTCATAATCCTTCAGCAGCTCTAACCACCTCCTCTGACGCATATTGAGATCCTTTTGCTTGAGCAAGTGCTGCAAACTCCGATGATCAGTATAGATCTCACAAGGCACTCCATATAAATAATGACGCCAGATCTTCAAGGCATGAACAATGGCAGCTAACTCAAGGTCGTGGACAGGGTAATTCTTTTCATGTATCTTCAACTGTCTGGACGCGTAGGCAATCACCCTACCGTCCTGCATCAACACTGCTCCAAGGCCAACTCTCGAGGCGTCACAATAGACAGTATAAGACCCCGAACCGGTAGGCAACATCAAGATAGGGGCTGTAGTCAAAGCTGTCTTGAGCTTCTGAAAGCTCGCCTCACACTCCTCTGTCCACTGAAATGGGGCACCCTTTTGGGTCAATCTAGTCATAGGGGCCGCAATCGATGAAAACCCCTCCACAAAGCGACGGTAATAACCCGCCAAGCCAAGGAAACTGCGAATCTCTGTAGCTGAGGAGGGTCTGGGCCAACTCTGCCCGGCCTCCACCTTCCTCGGATCCACCCGAATGCCCTCACCGATACCACGTGGCCTAGGAATGCCACGGAACTCAGCCATAACTCACATTTTGAGAACTTTGCATATAATTTCTTCTCTCTCAGGGTCTGAAGCACTGTCCTCAGGTGCTGCTCATGATCTTCTCGACTCCGGGAATACACCAGAATGTCGTCAATGACAACAATAACGAATGAGTCAAGATATGGCCTGAATACACTGTGCATCAAATGCATAAAAGCTGCTGGGGCATTAGTCAGCCCAAATGACATAACAAGGAACTCGTAATGACCATACGGAGTCCTGAAGGCAGTCTTCGGGATATCTGGCTCCCGAATCTTCAACTGATGGTAACCTGAGCGCAAATCAATCTTGGAAAACACCTGTGCGCCCTGGAGCTGGTCAAACAGATCATCAATACGAGGCAAAGGATAACGGTTCTTCACTGTAACTTTGTTCAACTGACGATAATCAATGCACATACGCATAGAACCAGCCTTCTTCTTCACAAACAAGACAGGAGCACCCCACGGTGAGACACTGGGCCGAATAAAGCCCTTACCAAGCAATTCCTGCAATTGATCCTTCAACTCCTTCAACTCAGGAGGAGCCATGCGATACGGAGGAATGGAAATGGGCTGAGTGCCCGGCAACAGATCAATGCCAAAATCGATATCTCTATCGGGCGGCATGCCCGGAAGATCAGCTGGAAACACATCGGGGAAGTCCCGTACCACTGGAACTGAATCAACAGAAGGGGTATCAACACTGACATCTCTCACATAAGCTAAATACGCGGCACACCCCTTCTCAACCATACGCTGAGCTTTAAGGAAGGAGATAACTCTACTGGGAGTGTGATCTAAAGTACCACTCCACTCAATACGTGGAACACCTGGCATAGCCAGCGTCACGGTCTTGGCGTGACAATCAAGAATAGCATGATGGGGCGACAACCAGTCCATGCCCAGAATAATATCAAAGTCAACCATACCGAGTAACAATAGGTCCACTCTGATCTCAAAACCACGAATAGTAACCAAACATGACCGATATACGCGGTCCACAACAAGAGAATCTCCCACAGGAGTAGAAACATAAACGGGGCACTCAAAGAATCCCGAGGCACACCCAAATGCGAAGCAAAATAAGAAGACACATAAGAATAAGTAGAGCCTGGATCGAATAGAACTGATGTCTCTCTGTGACAAAACAAGTATAATACCTGTGATGACGGAATCGGAGGCAATCGCCTCAGTGCGAGCAGGAATACAATAACATCTGGCCCGACCCCTCTCGCGAGGGCGACCTCTATCTCCCCGGCCTCCGCCCCTGGCTGGCTGGGCAGGTGGGGCAGCAGCTGGAGCTGTGATCATAGCCTGAGAACTCTGAGGAGCCCGCTGCGGTTGAGCAGTCTGTGAAGATGCACCCCTACCAAGTCTGGGACAGTCCCTAACCATATGGCGTGTATCGCCACACTCGAAATAAGCTCTGGGAGGACGCGGTGGTTGTGACTGGCTGGGGCTAGGCCTGCTGGACTGACCTCTAGAAGTACCCCGCGCAGGAGGCGCGCTAGAAGTTGGAGGCGCATAATAAGGCTCCTGAGGTGTAGGCGGAGTTGGAGTACTGCCGGCTGCTGGTAAAGCCGAATGTACAGGACGACCAGAATAACCCCTACCATAACGACCTGCTGATGGGGTACGAGCACCAGAGTAGTGACCCGACTCTCGAGACCTCTTGGCCTCCCTCTCCCCTCGCTCCCTGGAGAGCATACCCTCAATCCTCCTAGCAATGCTCACTACCTGCTGGTAAGGAATATCCATCCCCAACTCTCGAGCCATGCTGGACCGGATGGGCGGAATAAGACACTCGATAAACATCCCCGAAACATCCCCGTAACGGAAGCGGCAGATGTGACCGAAACATCCCGTCGGCGCAGTTCCCTAGGCATTTAATGCTTGCCAGTTGATGGTCGGCCACTAGTGGTTTCGAACCGTCGCCGTAAAACCCATAAATAGGCCCTTTTCTCATTGATTCAAATTTTACTTTCAATTTCTATCAATCTCCAAAGCTTTTTACATCTTTTAAGTTTTTCCGTTCTGCATAATCTTTAGGTTTTGTTATCAACCTTCTCTCAAAACACCATGTCTTTTTCTCTTCTTCTTTCTTCAAACCCAAAATGGCGATAACATCCAAAACTGTGTCGTGGAAAGAAAAAGCTTCCTTATCTAAGCCGGCAGGCGAACAACTAGCGGCGGAGCGACTCCCTGAAGAATTCTTTCCTCTGTTGTGTGTCCTTGACTCCGATTTCAAATTTGAAAAGACCTCCTCGGTTCCAGGCCGATATGAGCCGATGTCGAGGTACATATACACAATCACTAGTGGCCTTTTAAAGCAAGTTAAAAAGGACTGCAACTGGTTAGACAAGCACGTGGTGGTGCCCTCACCCGAGGAGTCAATCACTACGCATGTGGAGGGGGTTTTGAGTGTTAGCCTTGTGGTCGTGGGTTCGAGCCCCACGGTGGGCGCAAACTGTTTACCCTTAAAATTGGATAATAATTAAACTTATAATGTGGTTTTAAGGACACGTGATTTCACCTAATACCAATTGATAAATGTAAAGATTAGTAATAGGAACTAACAATAAGATAAAGCAAACCAGTGTTTGAATGGAGTTCAGCCCTCGAGCTCGAATACCCTCAAGCTTATTGGTATAAGAACAGTTAAAAATATAAGCAAGCTGATGAACAAGAGTATAAATTAAAGAGAAATTGTTATGTTGCTTTTATATCTCAGAGTGTAAGTGCCCTACAAATGATTGGGACTCCTCTTTATATAGTAGACGAATCCTAATTATGGTATAATTCCAATTACATAAGGAAATCCCATGATTTGCTAGTTAACCGTCCTCAATTTGATCCGTTCCAAGATTTTCGCCATGATCTCCGACCAGTCACGGATATCTCGCATTTCTATTTTTATGCTACCTTCGATCTTACTCGATGTCTGTCTCATTTGGTCTCAATCACTACCGGCCTCGATCTTGACAGGCACCTCAAATCTCGAATTCGGTACCTTGTCCTCGTGCATTGATCCGATCTGTTACAGGATTGATCTTCGAGCCTTCACACTGGTCTCGATAAATCAGTATAACCGTACACAATTTTTCCGGAAACTTTTTCAACACCAACACAATGGCGGTCTAGTACTTCTATATTATTTTATTTTATTTAAAAAAGATAGATTACTTACCCCCTACTTTGTGTGAGATAGTAAAACTGTCATAAATAATTTAGGTTAACAAATATACGTAATTGCCTATGATAATTTTAATTAAGTAACACAAAATACAGTAAATAATCTGATATAATTAGTTAGAAACACTAATAACATAAAAAAAATGTTCGTCTTAAAGTTTTTTGCAGTGATGGTATCAAAAGTGTTTATATTATCAGATTATTCGTTAAGTAATTATTGGTAAAATCATTTAATAAATATTAACTAATAATTTAGTAAACTAGCTATACTCGTTATTACAATTAAAATCCACTAGTATAAAAATAGTAATGAAACTTGACTTCTGAGTTCTTAACCAAAATTGACGAAATAAAATAAAAAAGATTCTATTTCATGTCTTAAATGAGATGACTGGACTAGAATTGACATTATTCTAATAGATAGATAGTATGGTAGAAATTAGGGCTGGGCATAATTTGGTAAATACCGAATTACCATACCGAAACCGAAAATTTTGGTATTTGGTATACGGTATTTTGGTATTTGATATGGTATTTGGTTTAAATTTTTTTAAAAAATGGTATTAGGTATGGTATTTGGTATTTTAAAATAAAATACCGAATTACCAATACCGTACCGAAATATATATTATATTACACAAAACACATATTATCAATTATAACATAAATATAAAAAATCAAAAATTTTACTTTCTTTATTCTCAAAGTTCATCAATTAACTCTAAACAAGTAACAAGACATTTCTAATGATCAATTCTTTTATGTACAATTTTCTCTATTTGGGTCGATATTTGCTAGTTTTGGACAAAATTTTTGTCAACAAACATTTTTAGTTTTGTATTTTTGAGTACTTTAATTAAGAATATTAGAGTGTATGGCTCTATGCACTAGTTAGTATTCAAACCGAATAAACCGAAGTTACCGAACCGAATAAACCGAAACCGAAAGGAGAAAAACCGAACCATACCGAATTTAATTAGGTACGGTATTGGTATAGGATTTTAAGAAACCGAATACCGAAAATACCGAACCGAAATGTCTAAATACCGTACCGTACCGACCGACGAACACCCCTAGTAAAAATAAAGATTCATCTATTTCTTTCTTTCTACCATACTATTTATTATTGGAATAAAATAAAGATAGAGGCTGCTTATATATAACTTATATCCAAATATTTATAGTGCATGTATATAAGTTACAATCGTATTTCTCTCTTCAAACTATTCATCCCTACAATTTCTATCTCATATCTAATAATCACCAAAAATGGATGAACTAATATTTCCCTCGGCCTCAATTTCTCAAGAAAACCAGCCATCAACACTTGAACAGAGGCTTCAGTATATCCTCAAAAGTCAAACAAATTCTTGGGCTTACGCCATTTTCTGGCAAACCACCTCTAATAAAGACAACAATGGAAGTTTTTTCTTAACTTGGGGTGATGGCCATTTTCAGGGAAGCAATAAAGACGTAGAATGGTTCTACGTGTTGTCACTGGCTAAGTCTTATTCTGGTAATGAAGGGGTTATTGGAAAAGCTTTTAGTACAGCTTCTTTTGTGTGGCTAAATGGGGCACAACAACTTCAGTTTTGTAGCTGTGAAAGGGCTAAAGAAGCTCAGTACAATGGCGTTAAAACTCTTGTTTGTGTTCCAATTTCAAATGGGGTGCTTGAATTAGGCTCGAGTGATATAATCAAAGAGGATTGGACCTTGGTTCAACAAGTCAAGTCTTTGTTTTGTTCAGTGCAAGAAAATGGTCCAATTAACTTTCTTGATCAAAATAGTACCATTTATTTTGCTAATTTTGATTTTGTTACCGGCATGCAAATAGATGTTCAAGAATCAGACAACAACAGTAGCAAAAAGGTAGCTACAATGAGCCATGCTTCATTCCTAGATTCAGAGCTATCGAATTCAGATTGCCAATTACTAGAACATCCGCTGCAGAAAAGTAGAGTTGGATCTAAGGTGGGTTCTGAAATTATTGCTTTCAACTCTCTCTATATATATATACGATGAACCTGTCTATATACAACAACAACAACAACAAATCCAGTATAGTTCCACGAGTGTGGTCTGGATAGTACCTAGACTTTATCCCTATAGTGAAGTAAATGTAGAGAGGTTGTTTTAAGTAGACCCTCGACACGAGAAAAAATAAGAAATCGTTCTTCTCGTTTTGATGAAAAAAGTCTTCTATGAAGAACTTTTCTAACCAAACGTCATAAATGACTTCCTAATGAAAATTGTTTTTCTAGAAATTAAATGACTTTGGACACATCAAACACGTTCTAATTAAGAAATGACTCATTCTGAACGAGCTGACTTTAAATTATGAATTCGCCTCGCAGATCAGAAGGACCTACAGGAAAAGGGAAAGAAAGCCGGGAGTAGATTGCGACAAGCAAATGAACCACGTAGAGGCGGAGAGGCAGAGGAGGGAGAAACTCAACCACCGATTCTACGAGTTGCGCTCGGTGGTTCCGCAAGTTACGAGAATGGACAAAGCCTCATTGCTATCAGACGCAGTGGCCTATATCAATGAACTCAAAGCCAAAGTGGATAAATTGGAGTCAAAACTTCATAGAGTCTTGGAGCTCAAGAAGAAACCGCAAATGGAACACAATGACGCTGTGGACAACCAAAGCTCTACCAATTCGGTGGATCACGTAAGCCCTTCTCCAATTTTAAAATAGTCTAAAACTATGGATATTTTTTATAAATATAATCGGGCGGATTCACAATTTACTTTTTCTAATTTGGTGTACGTAAATTATATATAGTGATTATGCACATATAATGTATGAATTATAAGTATATTATATATTCGCCGGCTAATGATTATACACATATGATATTAAAGATTCATAGGAGTTACGTCCAATATCTCGAGGCTTACACCTCACCCCATATCAGATAATATAATTGAGCATAATTTTCAAGAATATATAATGTATATTATAAAAATATGTTTATTTAAATAATTATTTTTATATTACCTGCATGGAATATATATATTTTACAACCTTTATTTTCTTTCATTCTGAATTGTGTAAATACATTTTTGAATTTTTGTTGTTAATACTAAAATTATTATTACCATTTGAGTGACCATTACTCAAATGGTCACTTAACTATCTCAAATTATCTCGTAAAGTCACTTTTATTTCGTATGGTAGAAAAGACATGTTCATTTCATATGTTAGAAACAATCTGACTATCATTTTCTGCAACATTTCGGCCAAAAGAAAAATCAGACATTGAAGGTTGAAGTGAAGATGATAGGTCCAGACGCCATGATTAGAGTTCAATCAGAAGATGTGAATTACCCATCAACAAGATTGATGTGTGCACTTCAAGATCTTGAACTTCATGTCTACCATGCCAACATCTCAAGTGTCAACAACATTGTGGTTCAGGATATAGTGATTAGTGTTCCTAATAAGGGATTAAAAACTGAAGATGGATTAAGAGCTGCTCTTCTTACAAGCTTAGAGCAAATCGAGGCCTGTTGATAATTGCCTTGTCGTTTAGTTTTGAGCATGTACATAATTTTTAATTTCTGTCGTCTTTTCTTCTTCTTTTAGTAACTAAAATCCTTCTTTATATAGTTGAGTTTATTCATCTCCCTTACTCGTGGCAGTAGTATATTAGTCTTGTATTTTTATTCGTAGAGTTATATTTTTACATGTTATCTCTTTCGCTTCGGTTATTTTACTATATCATTGTTGTTATTATTTGTTGTTATTGCTCCTTTTCATTTTGCCCTTGAGCTGAAGGTCTTCGGAAACAGTCTCTTTATCTCTACAGGGTAGGAGTAAGATATGCGTACATACTACCCTTTCTCCAGACCCCACTTGTCGGATTTACACGGGGTATATTATTATTATTGATCTACTATCCAGAATTCACTAGTTCAACTAATTTGAATTCGTGTCATATGAACCAATTGAGAAAGAAGTGCTTCCAATCAGAGATTTTTCTCAATTCCAAGGGTTCAAACTCGAAACCTCTGATAATAACATGTCTATCCTGCTTGTTTATCCTGAAATTGAATTTAATTTATATGCATTAGTAGTGCAAAATATTTACGCATATATGGTTAAATTGTGGAAAACATGTAACTGTTTATAAATAAGCCTAATGTCGTAGCTTTATATTAAAAAATAAATGTGGCCTGCTTTAATAGATAAAAGTACGTACACTAATACTGCAACTTTTCTACAGTATATTCGCATGGATTCCCCTGTGAGGGACATGGCTATAATCACATGCAATCCTGTTACCCGTGACCCCTCCATTACTAGACAACTCTTTTTCTTTTTGTTTACCATATGGTATCCGGTACCCGCATTGGAGCCCGACTATATTCGGATTCGCGCCGCATAGGACCCCATATGAGGGGAAGCGCTCCCTACCAAGGATTTTTCCATATTCAGAGCTCGTACTCGAGACCTCTGGTTAAGGAAAGAGCAGTCTTATCCGCTCCACCACATCCGTTGGTCAGACAACTCACTAATCACATATTCATTTCTTTTAGTGCTAATGTTTTTCCCAGCCAATTAAACATCGACAATGGGTTCTTCTATTTGAAAACGACAAATTTACTCTTTCTTTTTTTTACTTTATGTGGTATACCTTCTTTTAGTATATTTTATTTTTTCTTTAAAAATAATTAACTTTAAAACTTTTTATTTTATCTTTCATGATAGATTTTTATTCTTCTTCCTATATAAGAAGCGCGGTAGAAACAAGCGAAGCAGAGACGTCTTCGTCGACATGCCAGCTTCCATCATTGTATATTTACCCCTGTTTTTCGATGTTATTACATTAACTACCATCATACAATTTGGTAAAATAAAGGAAACTTTTGAGGTATTTTCAAAGCTTGCTTTATCTCCACAAATGCATAGTATAAAAACGTGGGACCCATAATTTAGTGAACAAATGAAATTTTGGGTGAGTTCCGACAGATGCATAGTAGTACTCCCTCCTGTCCAAAATAAATAATTTTTTGGATGTTTTCACACAGATTAAGAAATTCATCTTTTAGCATTAATTAGCAATGAAATTGACCATATTAGCCTTTACTATCTCACATAGACACTCCTAACACATACTCCAAGGACAATGTAGGAAAAAAATAATTGATTCATTCTTGAAATCTGAAAGTCACTTATTTTGGACCACAAAATAAAGGCCAAAAAATCACTTATTTTAGACCGGAGGGAGTAGTATCTAAACGTGGGACCCAACATATTTACCCAAGAGTTCTCCATATATACATAGAACAAATTGTCAGACCAGCCTTGAAAGTTAGCATCAGTTTATAAGCACATAATACAAATGCTTCAACCAAATCTAAGATTTTCTAAATCAAGTATATTTGGCTGCTCATTTATTTCGAGCACAGAAATTAAAAAGGAAATTGTATTTGAATTCAATGAAATATATAAGTTTTATGCAATTACGACCTAATAGATAACTAATTGTTGAGTTTGAATAGCAAATATGTTAAATCAACATTTAAGCTTGAATATATAAAATTGACAAGTTAGAGCGTAGCAGAATGAATTCACTAAATATAAAAAATAATATAGCAAAATAAATTCACTAAATAAAAAATATAGCAGAATATATGCTAGGTTTAAGTTCAACCTATGTCAATAAGTTAATAATTAACATTATAAATTCATGAAAGAAAGTAAATACACTACTGTAACATTTTGCATTTAAGTAGTTTGTAATGCTTTCAAATAGTAGTACAATTACTTGGGCGCCAACTCATTCAATAATGTGCATTTTTTTTTCCCAATAAAAGTAATATTATGTAAATAAAAGTTATTATAAAATTTTACATTAGTTTTGCAACTTTAAAATGAGTTTCTAATTTAATATATGGTAATATGAGCCACCAAAATGGGGCAGAAATTTTTTTTGTTTTGTCTATTTTTGTTGAAGTCAGGTGTCCGCCTGGAGAACAAAGGAATACATTCAAGTTTTAGCAGTCACGAGCCCGCCTGGAGAACAGAGCAATACATTCAAGCCAGCAGTCAGGAGCCCGTCTGGATAGCAGATGAACACATTTCAAGTAGCAGTCAGGAGCCCGCCTGGAGAACAGAGGCATACATTTCAAGTTTCAGCAATCAGGAGTCCGCCTGGAGAACAGAGGCATACTTCAAGTTTCAGCAATCAGGAGCCCGCCTGGAGAACAGAGGTATTACAATTCAAGTTTTAGTTTTCAAGTTCTTAATAATATCTGGTAGTATGATGCCCAGCCACCAAACTGGGGCAAGAGATTTTCTTTGTTGTATTGTTGAAATCAGGAGCCCGCCTGGAGAACAGAGGTATACATTTCAAGTTTCAGCAGTCAGGAGCCCGCCTGAAGAACAGAGGCATACGTTTCAAGTCATCATCCTCGATGTTAAACTCAGAATAATAAGCAAACCCCTGCGGAGTCACTGAATAAGAAAATCTACCGGTTACTTTAAGGCTAACCGAACGCCTCCGCTCACTCATTTTTTTACGTAACAACGATACCAATGTATCGTACTCCATATTAAGCGGCAATGTAACATGACACCGTGGAGGTGAGCTATACCTCACAGAGTTATTCTCCACCACAACCTCACCCCCCCAATACAGCGAAACCCTTATTTTTGGCACTTCAGACATTGTAAAAAATTGATTGATAAGGATAAGAGAGAATAATGAACGTATGTTTGAAGTTTAAGTGTTAAATGAATTTTTATAAAATTGAAACGTCTATAAATAAGGCAAGTCCGAGCTTGGGGTGTACAATTTTTCAAAGTAATTCGCAGTATTATACTGCGTTTTACGTATTTGAATTATTGTTATGTCAATTAATTATTGGTGGGGCCCATCTCAAGCGATTCGCATTATTATACTGCGAATTGCATAAAAAAATTATTTTTTTAATATTTTGCAGTATCATACTGCGAATTGTTTTAACGGCAAAAATTTCGTTAACCCTATTCGCAGTATAAAACTGCGAAGTACTCATTAATGTAACTTTTTTTTAAAACATTTAAAAAGTGTTTTTTATACAAAAAATCATTAATTAAGTTTCGGACTCACATTTTAAGACCACAAATCCTATAAGTTTTTTATTTTTTTTCTTGAACTTTATGTCTAGACAAACACTATCACATGAAATAAGACAAGGGAGTAGTCACATCATAGGAACTTTATGTCTAGACAAACAATATTCCACATTTAAGTTGGCCGTCCATATTCTACTAATTAACATTAACTTTTTCTACAAAAATCAGAAGTAGGTTAACTTCTTTTTTTTTTTCACAAGAATTTACAATATCTCTGGAATAGGGTATAAAATATGAAAATAAATGTCATTTCGTGCAAAATAAATAGGTTAACTTGTTTTGCCAAATATCTCTGTCCTTTGCAAGAGCAGAAGTGGCTGTCCTACTAAGTTTGGAACCACAAAAAAGTAGTTAATTTTAATTAAAAGAAGAAAGAAAAAGAAAGAAGAAATATATCAGACTCATCTGAATTCGACAAAAGCTTAAACTTCAGCAATATTTGGCAGTATGCATTATGAGCAAACATGTGTTTTTTTTTTTGGTTCAGCAAACATGTGTTATAATAAACAACTCATAGACCTTGTCAATATTAAAGGACACTCCTAAATGTTTGGACTCTGGTTCGGGAATTAGCCCGGGTATTATTACTTTTATTTTGCGACAGAAATTATTTATATTTTTAGTCGAAAAAATACATATAATTTGTATAATTTTTGTCCGGCAACACATTCCGCTAGATAAACAACTAAGGAAAGAGAAAAACAATGATAAGTGTCCTCTTTTACTACGATTTCCCTCAACAACTTGACCAAGTAATGGAATAAACATCAAATTTGAACGAGAGAGCTTT
>NC_031996.1:22491315-22498324 GCF_001879085.1 Nicotiana attenuata | reverse complement strand
ATCTAGTATATATATATATATATATATATATATATATATATGATAGTGTTGAGTTCCGGATGCTAAAAAAGAGATAATCCCTCTGTCCAATTTATATGACACACAGTACTTTTCTTTAATTAGTTTAATCCAAAAGAGTGTCAACTTTTTATATTCAGATTAAGCTAAGTTTTAAATTCTAATTTTTTTCTGAATGAGATGACTTATAAATCATATAAATGTCTAAGATTAATTTTAAACTACAAATTTCAAAAGTAATTTCTATTTATTAAATTTTCAAATGGTGTCACATAAATTGTGACGGAGTGAGTAACAGAATGCATTATATCACGTTGCTTGCAATTAACGTACAAGTTTACAAAGTTAGAAGCTTTAAATCTATATATAATAAAAGGAGAGGCAAAAGCATATTATTAAGACAAGTGGCATAATCATAAAAAGCCAAGTGTCATTGTTAAGACAAAATAAACTACCTTTTTAACTAAAAAACTTTTTTAAATTTTGAATNTTTTTTTTTTTTTTTTTTTTTTGCAATGGTAATACATACCCCTATGTTTCAGCTGGTGTGAAACTTATTTAATTATTGGACATGACATTTAAAAAATAAATAAAGATTTTTAAATACTTTTATATATNAAACGCAAAAAATTAATTAAAAAAACCTACCTATTCAAGTTGGAGAATAGTTTCAATTTCGAGTTTTAAAATTATTTTAAAATAAAAAACTAAAATAAAGAAATAAAAAATTGCCAATTCAAATTGGGGTATGGTTTCAATTTGG
The DNA here is from genome assembly GCF_001879085.1 of Nicotiana attenuata. Lineage (NCBI taxonomy): Eukaryota > Viridiplantae > Streptophyta > Magnoliopsida > Solanales > Solanaceae > Nicotiana > Nicotiana attenuata. Next base: position 22,497,543 of record NC_031996.1, on the reverse strand, counting down.
AGTTTTAAAATTATTTTAAAATATAAAATGGAAAGTGATTTCTTTCTAATATAGTAGTCTCTCTCTCTCTCTCTCTCTCTCTCTCTCTCTATATATATATATATATATATATATATATATATATATATATATATATATATATATATATATATATATATATATATATTATAATTAGCTATAATATAAAATAAATAAAAAACTATCCATTCAAATTAGGGAGTACTTTCAAGTTGGAGTTTTACAAATATTTTAGAATAAAATAAAACAAAAAAATAGCTATAATAAAAAATATCCATTCAAATTTGGGGGTAGTTTCAAGTTGGAGTTCTAAAATTATTTTAAAATAAAAAAATAAAGAAACTTTCAATTCAAATGAAAAAAATACAAAAATATAAAAAAACTGTAGCTAATTTATATATAAGATATATATAAAAAAACAACACCACAGCTCTTTGAAATCATAATGCCTTTATATTCAAATAGAACAACATTAATCAGTGGCACTGCTAATTTTGTATCCAAGTGTTTTAGAAGGATAAGAAAAAGACAAAATTACAGAATATTGCACTCAAATAAGTTGATCTTGTATTATTTTAACCCAGTTACAAGTTTGCAAATGTGTAGCCAAATATCAAGAAGATCTTTTCTTTTCCCATTCCCTCTAATTATAACAACCTCATTTATTCCTACCTACCCTTATTGTAGCTCTCTCCTCATTTTTCACCCATAAATATTTAATTTAATTAATAAAAAAGAATCATACGCAGACAAAATTGAAAATAAAAATCAGTTCCCCATTCAGTCAACACTCATTCATGCCTTCTTCCATAACCAATACTTCTCTGATTTTTTTTTTTTTTTTTGTATATCTTCAAGTTTATACATACCTATCAGAACTACAAAACGCAAAAACATATGCAAGAAACCTAAAATCTCATCTCTTTTAATGCTAATCTTGTTAAATTTCGATTATGATTTTGTGAGAAATTTGGAGTGGGTATTGTTTGAACTTATTAGAAATAGTCTAAATAGGTTGTATACAAAGTTTGAAGTTATTTTCTGGAGATTTGGACTAGTTTTATACAAGAAATGCAAGTGAAAATCGTACAAAAAATTTCGTCGGAGATGCTTATACAATGTTATACACTTTTATACAAAGAGGTACATTATGTATACAGTTGTATAAAAGTGTATAAAGATGTATAATCACAGAGTAAAAATATTCTTGATACACTATGTATATAGGTGTATAAGAAGAATGAGAAGAAGAAGAAGAAAATGCGAGAAATTCACCAAATACCTGTAAATAATGTATCAACCTTGTATATAATAGTGTATAAGTGGTGTTTATACACTATTATACACTATTTATACATACATTATTATACAAATGAATCCTATCAATGGAGCTTCACGTGTTCTTCTTCTTCCTTGGGTATCCTCTGAAATTTAACTCAAATATAGCCTAAATCTACTCCAAATCACTTGAAATTTAAGTTTTGAACTCATCTTGATGATTCCAATCAATTGGGACAACACCCATTCCAAACAACTAACAAATCGGAAAACTCAATTTCTGAAATCGAATCTTCGAACCACCTGTAATGGTGACTTTTATTTTTCAAATCCTTAGTTAGCCATTGGAAACCGGAAAAGAATTGAAGGAGAATAACAATAGTTGAGAAATTGTGGTGCAAAGGCTGACATGGGAAGAAGAAGAAGAACAAAGAAAAAAGGGGAACGAAGAAAAAAGGGGTGAGCTAACTGGTGAAAAGTAATTTTTAGGTTATGTACAACCTGGGCTACACTGGGTAAGGGCTTCAAACGTGGACCATTTTCTGATACGTTGTTGGGCCAAGTAACAAGGGATGTAATTCTCCCTAAGAAAAATAGGGAGTAACAAATTACCAATATGTCTATTCTTTCAAAGTTCAAATCATGGTGGCAATTCAATTTGTCTTTAACATAGGTAGTTGGGCGTTTTCTACTCCATACTGGATGTGAGGCTAGTCTGATAGTGTCTTGTCTTGGACTGCTAATGCTTCATGTTGTGTTCATACTATTTTTTCGTTCCGTTTTCTTAGTACATTGCCATTGTTACTGGTATTATCTTTCTGATCTCTGTTGCTATTACTGATCTACTGTCTTCTTGAGCCGAGGGTCTATTGGAAACAGCCTCTCTACCCTACCAGGATAAGAGTAAAATCTGTATACAAACTGATACATGTTTCAGTCTTTCAGTTCAGAGTTGAGGATTAATTGTTGAATATGCACTTCAACTATAAACTTAATATATTAAATGCAAATAAACAACTTTCTAACCCCCAGCTGCAAAACTAGTTTAAGCTATCGATAGAATATGCTTCTGAAAAAGACTGTAACAGCCACAATTTATGAAGCTTTTGAGGAGACTAAAACTCATTCATAACTAACACTAGAAACCATGTTGAATTGATGTCAGAGAGGCTATCTATTCTAAGTTCTTCCTCTAATAAAACAGAGGTTAACTCGAAAGAGAAACAGGAAAGCTCTCCAGGAAAACACAATCTACCTAACTGTTCTAAGATAAGATAATCAAACCCCTATTTCTATTACTAACAAGAACCCAAGCACATCATGAAAATCATAAGATACAGCACTAGTTCTAAGCCTACTATCAGTACATATCAGACATTACTAACAAGTCCATTACTTGGGTTTCTCCGAACCTGGACCAGTCACCGAGCTAGCTTGACCATCAGCACCCGAAGGCTCGGCCTCAGGGTTGTCATGCTTGTTTCCTCCACGTGCATCCCCAGCGCCTGAAGTTGAAAGCTGGCTACCATTACTTGCACCATCAAGAGTGGAGTTGGGACCTCCAAGTTGCATGCCCGTTTGTTGAGGAATACCTTGCTGCTGTCGCTGCAGTTGTTGATGCTGCTGATCCTGCATTTGCTGGGGGTTGTTAAATTGCAGTGGCATCTTTGCCGTAAACATACCCTGTTGTTGAGTCATGGCTGCAGCCTGAGGGTGCTGCATGTAAAATCCTCCTTGTTGCATTGCAGGATGAGGAGCCATCTGCATGTCATGACAAACACTATAAACAAACTGCACAGAAGTAGTAAACAAACTAAGAGAGTTGATTTTACTAACTTGTGTTGGAATAGCTGGCGATTGTGGTTGGGCATCAGCAATTGCGGCTAAGTACATCAAGTTCTTCTGAAGTTTAGCCTGGTACCTAGATCATCGGGATATCAAGCTAAATTATCAGTAAAGGAAACACCAACTGGCTACTCTATTTAGCACTTCCAATTTAATGAGTTAAGTAATAAGACATGAATCTTATAATGAAATTGGAATAGGAAGCCCAGTGAAATTATCAGGCATGGGTATAACTTAAAAATGCTGTTACAATTTAACTCCAGTGAACTTGGTCGATATTTATGATGGTAATCGAACAATGTGGAGATTTGAAATCTGAATAAAAGCCCAAGGAATTGAACAGGGATCGTGTTCGGGGATCGAGGACCAAGTCTGGATATCATAAAGAGGAAGAAAAAAATTACTCTGAGAAAATTGCACTATCACGCTGCATGGGGCGCCGCGTGGCAATGCAATTGGATTTGGACTGTCAGAAACAAGCCTATGAATATCTCCATTGGCGCGGTGCATGGGGCGTCGCGCCCTGCGTGGTGCTTGTGTAATTTCATCTGAGTGTGTTCCAACTTCGGCCTGGAAAGGGTAGTTCATCCAGACCCACTTTTACATGGTATAAATACACCAAAAATACATTTTTGAAGGGGCTTTTGACCTACGGAATATTAGAAGAGCATTGGAGACTCGAAGGCACAAGGATTCATCATTCTTTCCTCAACTCAATTTGGATTGAATTCATGTTTTCTTATTCTTTAACTCTATTTGTGATACTTTCTCCATGATTATGGAGTAGTTTACTTTAAGGTTTGACGGATATGGTGTTTTGATTGATATTTGTGGATTTTAACTCTAGTTATTTGCATGAATTCGTTTATGGAGCTTTGAATTGATTGCAATTTTGTTCACCTAATTATTTAATCGAAAAAGGAATATTTTGGGTGATTATCTTTGCATTATTTTATTTAGTTTAATACAATGTCCTTTTAAGTAATCGAAAGAGCTTGTTGAATTGTTGATTAAATCAAGTTAGTAGAATATTAGAGAGACATTTTCCTAAAGACTAGTCCAGCAACGTATTATGGCATACCTTCACAGTGCTTTATATTAGTTCACTTCGTAGAGTTCAGATTTAATCGAGAAAGGAGTCCTGGCTATCCGATTCCCTCTATACATCTCTCTTACACAATGCAACTCAATTGAATATGAAAATATAGCTACTAAAGTCCATTTGTACCGTACTGGCTTGACACCTTCAGATGTTCGGACTATAGGTCCGAAAATTTCATGTTTTCGAAGTGAAGCCAATTCCGTTTGAATTGCTTCCTTCTATTTTGGCCAATCACTTCTCTGCCTACATTCATCGACAAATTTTAGTTCAAGATGCTCATCTTGTTGCATTACTTCAATAGCAACGTTATATGCAAAATCCTTATCAACAATTGTTGTAAATATTCTATGTGGAGTGGATGCCCAAGCTATTGTGGGTGTCCATTCCCTTCACTCTTTTACAATAGTAACTTTCACCTTTTCATGCCTATAAAAGGCAATACAACTCAGAATGGTACGACACACAATTGAAAATTGAAAAAAGGAATTACTCTTTTGTGCTCTTACTAGTATTTTTTAATAGCTTAAACTTTTGTTAATTACTTAGTTTTTACTATATTGATATTATTTCATAACACGTTATCAACAAGAAGCTCTAATCTTCTACCTAGAAGAGTTAAGAGTCTTTTTTCCTAATTCGGGCATAGTTCCATTTTGTTATACTGTTTATTTGGATCTCTTAATCTTTCTAATTTGGTTCTAGCATTTGATTTTGTCACAGTATGCATGTACAGGCTTTAAACTTTTAATGGCCTTGATTTAAAATTAATAGTTGTGTAAAAGATGAGATTCTTCTTTGATTAATTTATAAATTCTGGGAAATACTACTTACTGGTTCTTTATATTGCCCAATTATAACCTCTTTTTTTCATAAATATCCACTAGTGTTTCTAAAAGGTCACATAGTGTTTTTGCAAGAGAAAACGCGTGTGTGTGAGAGCTCACTACAGTAGTTTTATATCGGGATCCATAAAGTGCTAGGTGTTGTTCCTAGTATATTATATACATGTATCAATGCTAGTTCATTATTCTTATTAGCATGTATAAGATAGCATCACGCGTCCATTTTAAGTTAATAATAACCCCTTCATTTTTATAGCTATTCTGTCATCCACTTTTTAAGTAATTTTATCAAAACTAAACTTTTGATTAATTATCCAAAAATTTACAAGTGAGATTTCTTCATTAATAGTTATCAAGATTTCTATCCACTTATTTTCTTTGATAGTTTTCATCATGTCGAATTTATCAAAGCTTGAATTTGTGGGACTTGATATTGTATTAGGTGATACCCTTTTTTGCTTGAGCCCGACCGGGTTGGGTCCGGACCGGAGCAAATCGGGGCCATCGAACCCGACCTGGATGCAAGGTAGAACGACGGCCACGTCTACAACCGAGGTCGAGTCATTTCGAGACCGTTACAAAGCTCGATAGGAGTCACCACCGGATGGAGAAACACACAAGGTCGGAAGCCGGACTCGTAACGGATAACCAAGCGTCGCCGGATATCTCGCCCAAACGTGATTTTCTCAACCACTTCAGGCCATTAAGGCGTAATTACAGGGATCCCCGATGTAATCAATGGACCTACCTTATTTTTACCCTTAATCAGAATGTATAAAGGGGGATCTCTCAAAATTCTTGTGGATCATCAAGCACAATTGTTCTAAGCAATATTATACTCTGCGATTATTTACTTTAACAGCAATTGTTGAGTCTTTATCTTTATTTTCCTTAACCTAAAATCCTTTTGTATCTTTTAGTTCACGGATCCTTAAAACCCCATATAAATTCAATTGTTATCCGGATTCGAGGGTAAACAGTTTGGCGCCCACCGTGGGGCTAAGGATATTGGTGAGCTCTTTGATACTCTTTCTTGACGCATCACAATACACTGGTTCTTTGCAAAAGAGTCCATCTTACATTCAAATTACCAACTCATAGAATGGCACAATCAATTAACAACGAACTTGAACAGCAGACGGG
>NC_031996.1:22487460-22491259 GCF_001879085.1 Nicotiana attenuata | reverse complement strand
ACACTGGATCACGGCCTACCGGATCATCACAGTAGCGTCCGGGGAGAGGACGATTCGAGGGCCCAGGCAGTCGGCGAAGAGACTATCAACCTTAAAATGATTTTTGACATGCTGCAAGCCCAGCAATCGGCTATCAGCTCCAGAGCCGGGTCCAGGAGCCTGTCAGGTCCGAGGAGGCTCCCCGTGCAGCCGCAATCATCAATCCGACCCCAGTACAGCCGGAACGGGGTGGGCCGGATGCTGATTCTGCGGTTCTTAGGAGGCTAGAAGAACTGACCGAACGAATCGAAAAGGGAGAGGAAAAGATCGAGGCCAACAATAAAAAAGTAGAAACATACAACTCCAGGGTCGACCAAATACCAGGTGCACCTCCGGTCCTGAAGGGCCTTGACGCTAAAAAGTTTGTACAAAAACCGTTCCCATCCAGTGCCGCCCCAAAACCTATCCCTAAGAAATTTAGAATGCCCGATATCCCGAAGTATAATGGGACCTCGGACCCAAACGAGCATGTGACAGCATACACATGCGCGATTAAGGGAAACGATCTCGAAGATGATGAAATCGAGTCAGTTTTGTTGAAAAAGTTCGGAGAAACCTTGTCCAAGGGGGCAATGACGTGGTATCATAACTTACCGCCAAATTCCATCGATTCGTTCGCCATGTTAGCCGATGCCTTCGTGAAAGCTCACGCCGGGGCGATCAGGGTAGAAACAAGGAAATCCGACCTATTCAAGGTCCGACAGCGCATAAACGAGACACTCCGGGAATTCGTGTCTCGATTTCAAATGGAGAGGATGGATCTTCCCCCAGTCACGGATGACTGGGCAGTACAAGCCTTCACTCAAGGATTGAACGCCAATAGCTCAGCCGCATCCAGGCAATTAAAGCAAAGCCTGATCGAGTTTCCAGCAGTTACGTGGGCAGACATCCATAACCGGTACCAATCGAAGATAAGGGTAGAGGACGACCACAGTGGAGCGAGTTCGGATTCACCATCCACACATAGGAATTTCGATCGACCTCGTAGGGAAAACTACAAAGATTCAAGACCGAACAAGGAAAGATATCGGCCGTATCAGGATGATAGGAGGCCTAAATTTACGAGGAACGATCGCGGCTATGAGAGGAACAGAAGACCGTTACCGAAGGCCAACCTCGGGAAAGCCGTCGATAGACAGGAAGCACCCCGATTAGCTGAATATAATTTCAGTGTCGATTCGGCTACCCTGGTGTCGGCGATCGGACGTATCAAAGAAGCCCGATGGCCCAAACCCGTACAGTCCGATCCATCGAGGAGGGATCCCAAGTTAATATGTAAGTACCACAACACACATGGCCACAGAACCGAAGATTGCAGGCAACTGCGGGAGGAAGTCGCCCGGTTGCTCGATGAAGGTTACCTTCGAGAATTTCTCAGTGATCGGGCCAAAAATCATTACGAAAATCGAGATCGACCAGCCGATAGGAAGGAACCCCGGCACACCATAAACATGATAATTGGAGGGGAAGACGCACCTCAAGTACCAATACTGAAACGTACCAAGATATCGATCACAAGGGAGAAGCGGATCAGGGATTATGTACCAGAGGGAACACTGTGTTTTAGCAACGAGGAAATCGATGGACCAGCACAACCCCATAACGACGCTTTGGTAATATCCATGATGGTCCGAGACACTAAAGTCAAGCGTGTCTTGGTCGATCCCGGAAGCTCGGCTAACATAATTCGGTCATGGGTCGTCGAACAGTTGGGACTGACAGGGCAGATAATTTCTGAGGTGAGAGTATTGAATGGATTTAATATGGCTACGGAGACAACACGAGGGGAAATAACTCTGATGATCGACGTGGGCGGAGTTACAAAAGCGACCAAGTTCTGTGTTATCAAGGGCGATATGAGGTACAACGCCCTGCTCGGAAGACCTTGGATACACGACATCGGGGCCGTACCGTCCACGCTGCACCAAATGCTGAAATTCCCATCTGCCGAGGGGGTCATCACTGTGTACGGGGAGCAATGCGCCGCAAGAGAGATGTTCGCAGTAGATGAGGTGTCCAAGGCAAAATAGCAGTCAAAGTGTAAGCCTCCGGTAAAAGAGGCTGAACCAGAATCTACCTTCGAGGAAGACCTCTTTCTTCCCCGGTCTTTCGTGACTCCGGATGAGTCCGATGCCACCAAATCAACAGTCGAAGAGCTGGAACAGATCCCTATTCGTTCGAGTGCGCCAGACCGAAAGGTATACCTGGGCTCGGGTTTAACTACCGAGCTCAGGAAAAATTTGCTTTCTTTTCTTACTGCTAACGAAGATGTGTTTGCTTGGTCCCATTTGGATATGACAGGCATACCCCCGGAGGTCACGACTCACAAGTTGAGCACAGACCCAAAATTCCGGCCAGTCAAACAAAAGAGAAGGCCCCAATCCGAGGTCAAGCAGGCTTTCATCCACGAGGAGGTAACTAAGCTATTAAACATAGGGTCCATCCGGGAAGTTAAATACCCCGAATGGTTAGCCAACGTAGTTGTAGTACCCAAAAAGGGTAATAAATTAAGAATGTGTATAGATTATAAAGATCTAAATAAAGCTTGCCCCAAGGATTCCTTCCCTTTGCCTAACATCGATCGAATGATCGATGCCACGGCCGGCCACGAGACGCTAAGTTTTCTCGACGCCTATTCCGGATATAATCAGATCCGGATGGATAAGGACGATCAGGAAAAAACGTCCTTCATCACTAAGTATGGCACTTACTGCTATAACGTGATGCCCTTCGGGTTAAAGAACGCCGGGGCCACCTACCAACGCCTAGTTAACAAGATGTTCGAGAATCAATTAGGCAAAACCATGGAAGTTTATATTGATGATATGTTAGTTAAATCCCTGCGCACAGAGGAACATCTTAGCCATTTGCAGGAAACTTTTGCTATATTAAAGCAATATAACATGAAGCTGAACCCGGAGAAATGCGCGTTCGGGGTCGGATCCGGAAAGTTCCTGGGATTTATGGTGTCCAATAGGGGAATCGAGATCAATCCGGATAAGATTAAGGCAATCGAGGACATAAAGATTGTCGATAACGTAAAGGCCGTCCAACGGCTCACCGGGCGCATAGCTGCTCTAGGCCGGTTCATATCCCGATCCTCGGATAGGAGCCATCAATTTTTCAATCTTCTAAAGAAGAAGAATGATTTCACGTGGGGAACAGAATGCCAGCACGCCCTAGAGGAACTCAAAAGGTACCTTTCTAATCCACCTTTGTTGCATACTCCGAAAATCGGAGAGCCTCTATACCTATACTTGGCCGTATCGGAAGTAGCCGTCAGTGGGGTCCTAGTTAGGGAAGAACAGGGCACCCAGTTCCCCATCTACTACGTAAGTAGGACACTAGGGGAAGCGGAAACGAAGTATCCTCACCTAGAAAAATTGGCATTAGCCCTAATTAGTGCCTCAAGAAAATTGAAGCCATACTTCCAAAGTCACCCCATACATGTTGTAACTACATACCCATTAAGAAATGTCATGCATAAGCCCGAATTGTCCGGCCGGCTCGGCCAAGTGGGCCATAGAGGTTAGCGAGTACGATATCCAATATCGACCTCGAACCTCGATTAAGTCGCAAGTATTGGCTGATTTTATCGCCGACTTCACTCCGACCCTTATTCCCCTGGCCGAAAAAGAGCTCCTGCTGAGCTCGGGAACTCCGTCCGGAGTATGGACATTGTTCACGGACGGAGCTTCGAACGTAAAGGGGTCGGGATTGGGGATCATACTAAAACCTCCTACCGGGGACGTCATTAGGC
>NC_031996.1:22482757-22487360 GCF_001879085.1 Nicotiana attenuata | reverse complement strand
TTTCGAACAACTCACGATTTTGCCTGACTTGATTCCTTCTTCCACTAGCTCCCCTATTTTTAACACATCATTGAAAGGCTTTCCCAGGGCCGGGATCAAATGACTGTAGTAGGTGGGTCCCTGGGCCTGTAGAAAAAGCTTAACCATTTCTTCTTCGCTGATCGGGGGACTGACTCGAGCAACTTGCTCCCTCCATCTGAGCCCAAACTCATTAAAGCTTTCCTCCGGCCTCTTTTCCATCTTAGATAGCGAGGTGCGGTCTGGGGTAACACTTGATTTGCATTGAAAGTATCGGACAAAGTCTTGAGCCATATCACCTAATGTAAGCCACTCATCGACATTTTGACGACCATGCCAGTCCAAAGCTGCCCCAGTTAGGCTTTCACTGAAATATGCCATCATCACGTCATCTTTCTCTCCAACAATCCTCATTTCATTGCAATAGACCCTCAGGTGGGCTACCGGGTCTCCACGCCCATCATACAAGTTAAATTTTGGTACTTTGAATCCTGCAGGCAGGCGGGCGACATGTGGCACAATCAGTTCTTTGCAAGTCATGCTACTCTGGCCTCCCACTCTTCGCTTGTCCCGTAAGGACAGTTCTATGCTTTTCAGCTTCCTGGGTGTCCCATCTCGTCCTTCCCTTCCTGTAACCTTTTCATTTCTAGCATGAAACTGCTCATCCCAGGAGCTTTTCTTGTACGAATCGAGGACCTTGCGGACAACCTCTGGGGGGGTGAAATTGGGCATTACGAGCTTTGAATGGGTGTTCATTATTTGGGGTAATGGATATGACAGGAGGGCAATATTGGGGAGAAGTAACTGGAGGATGCGTGATGGAGCTACTAGTGTGGTTGGGACGAGTGTGATAAGCGGGTGTATCTGGAGAATATGGAGGATCATCTGGTATTGTGTTGGGAGTTTGGGTAAGGGTAGTGTCCGGGAAAATTGGTGGTGGCGGGGGTGGCGCCTTTCCAGTCATCCAGGCTCGATACATGTTTGTCATGTGTTGTCTCAGCATCCGCACCTCTTCAACTAACCCATTATCCTGTTCAACCAACTGTTGTCGAGCACCAGTATCAACCAACTCAGTTCTCTTGTTGTTTGCCATTGCCTTTTGTCCTTGTGTTGTAAAGAAGAGTTACCACTTTCAAACCACAAACCAACCACCTTTCTGGAATGACATGACAAAATGAAACCATCACGTTAGCATTTGGGCATTTAACACATTGGTACCCGCACATTTGGAGAATGAATGCACCTAGGTAGTTAACAGTTCCTATTATGCTTTTGCTTGGATTGCATGCGTCATCCCGGCTTTATTTACCAAGCATTTCCTTTAATCCTCCCTCGTGTTTTCCATTATTTGTTTCTTGCTTTTCCCTCTTTTTTTTTTGCCTTGGTTTTTCCTGTTCCTATTCGCTCCTTTCCTCAAAATTGTTTTTCCGCTCTTTTCTTTCCTTTGCTCCCTTTTTATTTTCTCTTGTTTGCTTTTATTCGGTGTCTTATTTTCTTTCGTTTTTCTTTTACCCTCTTTTGTTTTTCTTTCCTTTCTTGTTTTTCACCTCTTTCCTTTCATTCTTTTCTTGTTTTTCCTTTTTTTCATTTAGTTACGGTCGAATCCTATGGAGATTGCCTACGTATCACGACCCCGCGTGAATCACACCGAGCGTAGTTCTGCAAATAAATGCGAAAATAAGGAAACAATTTTTGGGGAATTTTTCTCAATTTGTCATTAATAACAACTGCGATTACAAAAGCTACCAGACTATTTGTTTTCTTTTTCTCAAAAAGGGAAGTTACAAAAACAGACTCAAAAACAAAAATACAGACTCGATTAACTAGGAATACATCAAAGCTTCAAACCCTGGGGACCGCGGGGCATCACTCAGCATCGCCACGGGCTTGCGCAAGACTGAGAAGGTTTCAATGTCAACTGGGTCATCCTGGACAAGGAGTTCTAAGGAAAAGTGTGACTATTTAAAGAAAGCTGACTTATTGCGACTTAAAAGAAAAGTGGCTATTTTTTCAAAAATTTTATTTAAGAAAGCAAAGACTTGGTTTTGCAAATACGGCCTCTCAGCACTTCCGGGAGGGAGATTTTAAGGTTGTGCCCGCAAACCATTTAAAAATGACTCAGGGTGGCTGTTCTTGCAAAAATAGCCTTCCGGCGCCCTTTTGGGGACATTCGGCTTATTTTAAACAAGAATGGCAGCACCCGACTTATTTTGACAAAAAGTTAAAGTCTTGGTATTTTTGGCTATTTTTGAAAAAAGGGGTGGTTGGACCCGATGGGGGTTGCCTACGTATCTTACATCCGGTGAGAATCAAACCAGCGTAGTTCGGGCAAATAAAACTAACTATTGTCGAAAACTAAGCTCTTTTTGTTTTTTGTTGGCAAATACACTATTTCTGAAAGCAAGACTCTTTTTTATATTTTCTTTTTCAGTGGCAAATAAAACAAACTAAAACCAAACTCTTCTTCTTTTTTTCTTTCTCAAAAATCCGGCAGAATTTTGGCACTACTTGGACATTGGTTTTTCTAATATAGGTAATTAACTCTCTACACTGCTATTTTCTCTTTTCTCTTTTTGTTTTTCAATTTTTCCCAGATATTCAAAGCCGGTCAGCATACGAGTCCAAAACAGATAAATGCACAAGTAGGATGCATCAGGCTGGTCCATTATTCTGGGTACACCTGTCCTAGACGGACCCAACCCCTGTGTTGAGTCCCCTAAGTCAAAATGCACATGATGCAGATAAGCGTTCCTACTAGGGATCCGGCATGAGGTCAAGTTATTCTAGGTTCAAAGCCTAAGTATGTGTTCTAGACTGTGTACCCGAGCGGACAACTCGAGTCGAGGAGGGGGCTACGTACCGGGGACCCGCAGGATCGTCCGGCATAGTAACTTGTCCGGCCTCTTTCTTATTTCAAGGTATGACACTAACAGAATAGGGAGTCTCCACCAGTGAGCACATCCCCGGAGGTGAGAAGAGAAAGGGTTTCGGCACAGTCTATATACAGTTCACATAATATCAAAGTGGTAAAGCATGTAGCACATAAGGCATGGAAACATGTAGGAAAATCAGATAAAGCCAAACATAACAATTATTCTAAGCTCGAATTCTTAAACCCTGAACCGAAGTTCTGGGTTTGTTTCCCCAGCGGAGTCGCCAGAGCTGTCACACCTCCTTTTTTCACTACACCCCCGGGGGCGTAAAGGAGTTTTTCCACTTAAAGGACAATCAGAACGGGATTTATTATTAAGGTTCAGAGTCGCCACTTGGGAGATTAATGGTGTCCCAAGTCACCGTTTGAATCCCGAACCGAGGAAATTATGACTCTGGTAACAGTCCGCGAACTAGAAATCCGAGTAAGGAATTCTGTTAACCCGGGAGAAGGTGTTAGGCATTCCCGGGTTCCGTGTTCTAGCACGGTCGCTCAACTGTCATATTTGGCTTATTTATTTGATTTTAGTACATGTTTTGACCTATGTGTTTTTAACTTTGAACCGCTTTTATTATTATTATTTTAAGAGAATTGCAACGTTGTAAAAATATGTCTCGAACCGCGTCACATAAATGCACCCGCAATTTTTGACACATTTCGACTTCGTTGAGATTTGGATTTGGGTCACATAAATATGCACCCGTATTTAAGAAGGTAAAATTATTAAAACGTGCCTAAAGCGTCTAACGCATTATTATCTTTGGGGAAAGCCGTGAAATTCGCTAAACGGCCCATCCCGAATTCTAATTATTTTAATATAACCATTTAAAGAGGGCCCCGCAATTTATGTATTTGGTTTAGCGAGGCTCGTCTCATTTATTATTAAAGGCCAACCTAAAACAAGCTACAATTTTTACTTAATTTGTCTCTAGTAATAAAGAAGAAACCCTCATTAATTAATATATCAATGTATCGTTACTATTATGTTCTAATGAATGTTGAATTTAGGCCAACAACAACCTTAATGAAGCCTCAGCGTTTTGGGCCTTAAAACTGGCCCCAAACAGGTTCAATTCTGCTTGTTCTAGGAAACATTGCCCACATGTGGGCCTCGTGCAGACGGAATCAGGCCCAAGCTCTATTTAACCAAAGAGCTGTTCAATCTAGCCCACACAGGAGTCCAATTCTGTCCTTACCCAATGTTACATACATATTCAATTCATGTGCAACTTGAGAATTCAATATACTTGTTCTGAAAATTTAACCACTCACTAATTGAAGCCACTATGTATTATGAAATGTATTTGCAGATTTGAAACAGGAATTGAATCAATGATATAAACAATCGTTTTTTCTCTTTTAACTGCCAAGTATACTCTTAACGTTGTAGACTCGAAATGAATATCTAACACTGAAAATTCCTGAGTCAATTTCAACGCACATTGATGCTGATGCGACAACTAATAAACATATTTCTAAACGTTTGTTAAGCACAGTGAAACTAATCATCAAGCAGTCAACTTAAAACTTGTATTGCAACCATTCTAGTAACTTCAACCTGAAATTATTTACAACTAGCCTCAATCTCAAAATGTCCCTATAGTTCTGAGAATAAATAACGTCCTGTGTACAATCCTCTTTAGCAATTAAAGG
>NC_031996.1:22428463-22481584 GCF_001879085.1 Nicotiana attenuata | reverse complement strand
GTTCGGAATAATCGAAAACCTAGCGCCGCCGCAGTTCTCCGGTGGCGGCGGCCACCTCTGTTCAAGCCTAAATCAACACCCATATACCCCCCATGCTCCTCATGCCTAATCCGTCGTTGGTTTCCTTCGAATCTATCCAGAATTCTTCAAATCATAAATCCAATTCAGCCTCAACAATTCAAGATCAGCCTCCGTTGAACTTGGTGACATGCATCGACTCTTTTAAAGTGATGGTACTCATCAATATGGTCAAGTTTCAATGTGAGTCTAGAATCATAGTGTAATTTCGTTTAGTCAGTGAGCTTTCTATTCATTTTTATGACCATTTTAGGTTAGTTAACCTTTTTGTCCTTCTTCTTCTCCTCTTCTTAGTAAACTGACCAAATTTCCGAGTTTAATTGTTTTCTGTTTGTTTTTCTTTGTGAAAGCTTGTCCGCTAAATAATTTGGGTGAGATTTGAAGGAGACGGGGCATGGATTTGGAAAGAGGAAGGGAAGGCGATCACGTGGTGTTAATTTGAGGTCCATCGGAGACCTGCCGCCGGCGGAGGCGATTTCCGGCCGGCGGTTTTGCGGCGGAGGACGGTGGAGTCTCTGAGGGTGACGAGTGGGGGTAAGCTTGATGGGGGGTAGGGGTGTTTGGAACAATTATATATCATGAGCCTCATCAATTCCGGACCGTTGGATTGATGAGATCCAACGGTCATGATTAGAAGAAAGCGAAACGGGGTCGTTTGGTATGCTATACAGAGCTGGCCGTTTGGACCGGGTTTGGGGCATTTGGGCCTGGTCCGGGGGTGTATTTTTTTTTTTTTTGGGCTAAGGCCGAATTAATTATGAATGGCCCAGTTCCAGGTCCTTCAAGTCAAGCCCTCTTTTCTTTTAATAGCCTTTTTTATTTTCTCTTTATTCAATTTTGTTTTGTTTTCATTTTTGTATTTTATATATTTATTTGTATTTTATTTTTTGATCTGCTAAAAATTAAAATAAAGTCCTAATATATTTCAAAGTTAAACTAATTACTCCTAAAATTGTTTAAAATCTATTTCATGACGAATTCTCAATTAAACAATTAAAAAAGCAAAAGTGGACTATTTTTGTTATTTTCTTTATATTTTGTTCTAAAAGCCAACTTAACTGCTAATTGATCCTAAAATATGAAATTAAATCCTAAATGCAAGTGCCAAGTGTATTTTTTATATTTTTATATGAATTAAAATGCACAAATAAAATGCAAACAATTAGCAAAAAATAACACAAAAGTCACAAAATTGTAAAATAATGAAAGAAAAAATCATTGTGTTTGAATCTTTGGGAGTAATTCACTTAGGGCAAAAATCACGTGCTCACACCATCAGCACGAACACTGAGTTGCTTCAGTTTCCACTGCCATCATGGAACTGTTTTCTGCATCTGATTCCCTTTCGGATTCACTCGAGGAGTCTCCCCAAGCAGCAAGAGCCTGCTTAACAATATTGTCTGCAGCACCCTTTCGATTGAATCTTTTATCTGGAACCAGGTTCCTTTTTTCTGCTTTGTCAGGATTTTGCTTGTATTGCTCCTGTTTCGCGAGTGGGCAGTCTTTGATGAAATGACCTGACTTTCCACATCTGTGATAAAGATCGTTGTTCCTTGTTTTACTTGAACTGCCCCACTTTGGTATACCACCATTTCTTCGAACCATCTTTTGAAATCTCTTAGTGAGATAGGCCATGTCACTATCTTCATCACTTGAATCACTGCTTTCAGCCTTAAGCACCAGGTTCTTTTCCTTCTTGGGCTCTCTTCTTTCACTATCTTTCTTTCTTTTCATCTCGTATGTCTTCAGATTACCAATCAACTCATCCATGGTTAGAGTCTGTAGATCTTTAGCTTCAGTGATGGCATTTACCTTACTTTCCCAAGAACCAGGTAGGACACTGAGGATTTTCCTTACAAGCTTGTTTCTGGGAATGACATCTCCAAGTGAATGAAGCTCATTTATGATGGAGGTGAATCTAGTGTGCATATCTTGTATAGATTCATCATCCTTCATCCTAAAGAGCTCATATTCTGTGGTGAGCATGTCAATCTTGGATTGTTTGACCTGAGTGGTTCCTTCGTGAGCGGTTTGCAATGCCTCCCATATTTGTTTAGCAGTGTCACAAGCTGAGACTCTGTTGTACTCATCAGGTCCTATGCCACACATCAAGATTTTCTTGGCACGATAGTACTTTTCTACAGCTTTTCTGTCAATGTCGTTGTACTCTTTTCTCCCTTTCGGCACCATTTGTCCTGTTTTTTCAATCTTCTTCATGGGAACATGTGGACAATCACAAATAATGTCCCACAGTTCTGAATCTTCTGCCATCATAAAATCATGCATGCGAGTCTTCTACCAGTCATAGTATTGACCATTGAATCTGGGAGGTCTATAGGTTGATTGTCCTTCTTCAAAGTTTGGTGGAGCAGCCATTGAGGATCCTTCCTAGGTGTTAGCGTGATAGGAAAAACCCGCTCTGATACCAATTGTTAACTTATATGAGTCCACCAAACTATAGAGTACCTGGTCCTCTATGAGATGATGCCTAGAATGCAGTAAAGATTGAAAGTAAAGAAGGCAAGAGATTTTCTACGTGGAAAAATCCCACACAAGGGGATCAAAAAACCACGACCTACTCTTGTAGGCTTTTAACTCCACTAACTTGCAATCTGCCTATTACAAGCCACTTTGCAAAAACCCTATTGCAAAGACTTCAAACTAACTTGCGATGCAACCACCACAAGCCACTTTGCAAAATCCCTATTGCAAAGACTTCAAACTAACTTGTGATGCAACCACCACAAGCCACTCTATAACTATCCAAGTTACAAAGGCTATAGACTTATGACTATCCCTAGTCACAACATAAACTAAGAAGTTTACGAATTTTGGTTTGTTCCTAAGACAACCCTTCTAAGAAAGCAAACTAGGAAATACAATAAAGAGCAAACAACAAGATTACAACTCAACTACGAATGTACATAAACTCATTAAGAAACTGATCCTTAGTGGAGTTGTCTTCTTGTTCTTGACACACCAGTGACTTCAATGTAGGATGAACGTTGTTATGCTTGAGAGAATATCACTGAATGCACAAAGAATGGTGTGTCTTGCACCAGGTTGTTTTATCACAAAGATAGCACAATGGATAGTGATGTCAACTCTTGGTGTACGCTTCTTCCCAATGAGAAGTGACTGTTGTACAGTCTGCACAGCCACTTCTGGGCAGTTGCGTTCCAGCTGGATAGTGGACTTTGTACTTCTTGTCAGGACACACCAACAGACCAAGTCCTAGTTGTGTTCCTCTTCTGTGACAGCTGCTAGATGGTCACTTTCTTCTGCTACGTTCTAGCTGTGTATTTGACTTGTACTTCTGTCAGAGAACCCTAAGGGAATAGGTCCCTGTTGTGTTTCTCTTTATATTGATTGCGTACAGTCACTAACTTGTGCTTGTGTCGGAGAACCCTAAAGGACCAGGTTACCAGGTCCCTGTTGTGTTCCTCCCTGTGGTTGTTCATCCATTTGCTGATTTTCATACTTCAACAAAGTCACATGAAGTGTATACCCTGTGGGCCAGGTTCCCAGGTTCTCTATCTGATTCTTCATGACAAGTTTGTTAAATCATCAAAACATAAGACGCATAAGGCCAAGACATTAAAAACCCATCATGCTAGTTGTTGCTCCAACTGTCAAGTTAGAAATGAGAATGATTGATGCTCCTTAGTTGCTGCTGCAATTGACAAGTGTTGGTGCTCGTTCTTCAATTTTTTTTGGTCGAGCCTGAACGTGTGTTAATCGTCAATGTGTACATTATGGTAATTGATATTCCTTTAAAAAGACATGATTCTGTTAATGTATCAAACCGAAATCGTACCGAAACCATACCGAACCAAAATAAGAAATATCGTACCGTACCAAATTACTTTGGTACGGTATTTGGTATACACAATTGATAAACCGAATACCGAAATACTCTGAAGTTCTCAAATACAGAACCGAAGTACCGAACGCCCACCCCTACCTGTAATGCACTATAATGGCAAGAATCCTAAGTCGAAAATCTACAGAATGGTGCTGGCCGGAACTTTATATCATGTTTGGATGGAGCATAATCAAAGGGTGTTTAGGCAAACACAAAGAAGTACAACAAAAATCACAAGATGATAGTTTAGGAACTCTTCAATAGAGCAAGCAAGGAGGCAACTATGGCAAGGACGCTGCAGCACCTTAATTTTTATCCTTGAGTATGTAGGTGGGCATTGTAAGAGGGGAATGGATGATATACAGGAAAATGCAATTGGTGTTCATTTTCCTCTATTGAGCGATTTTTTTTCTTTTTTGTTGAGCTGTACATATTTTACTTGGTAATAAAGTCTTTATTTACCAAAATAAAAAAAAAATATAGAATGTTGACTAGAAATGAAAGGTATTGGCAGCTATGTGCCAGAAGCAATACAGGTAAATCTACTTGAGGAGTTCAACTAATAGTGCAACAAGATTAACTTGCATACAACTTAAATGTAATTTTTGTATCACTATAATATAATTTTGATATAACTTGATACATATAAACAACTTTCATATAATACTCGCACAAGAATATACTATTACAACTAAAATACAATTTTCACACAAATTTCATACAACTATAATATAACAATTTTAATATGTATACACACAACTTTATATAAAAGAAAGTATTTATAAATTCAATATTACTTTTATACAACTAGTCATATAGTATGCAACTTATGTACAATTTATTTATAACTTTCACACAATATTCATACATAAGTAACGCAACTAAAATAACATATAACATAAATACAAATTTAAAAATACAATCTGAAAATTCAACAAAAATTAACTCTAATCTTCACCAAAAATCCTTAAATTTTGAGATGCAAACTCCAAAAAACATTGCCAGTCGTTTGCAATAACACTTAATTCATATAAATAATAATTTTGGAAACCCAAATTCAAAATTAAAGCTTAAAATTTTTTTAATGGTTGTCAATGGTGAAAAGTCAACGGCCGAACCACCGGTGACAAAAAGCGTGGAAAATCCATTATTGAATTCCCTAAAGAAGAAAAGAGAAAGGAGATGAAAAAGAGAAGAGAAGTAGAGAAAATGGAGAAGAAAAATAAGAGAGAGAGAGACGAAGAAAGAGATGCGTGTGTATCGGTTATTCCCTATTAAATGCCTAATATTAAGGGATCCTTATTTATAATTAATTTGTATATAATTGATAAATCGTAAATCAAATTATAATTAAGCTAAAACTTCTCTAGCAGAAGTAAATAAGTTTATAATATAATATAATTGTATAAAAAATTACAAGTATTGTGATTGAGTTCTACAAGATTGGAAATAAAGAATTAATTGGAGATTGATAGTTTATATGAGTCTACCAAACTATAGAGTACCAGGTCCTCTATGAGTTTCCACTGAGAACGCTAATGAAACAGTAAGTAAATAAGACAGGGAGTACTTTTACGTGGAAAAATCCTTGCTCAAGGGGATAAAAAATCACGACCTACACTGGTAGGATTTCAACTTCACTATGAGCAACTTTTAGATTACAACCTATGCAATCTAGGAATTAAACTCTTAATCCCTCACTAACTCGTAATACACCTATTTGTAATGACCCGACCGGTCGTTTTGAGTTTTTGCACTTTGCTCGCCAGTTCTCGGGCATGACTTGCCCTATGTAGTATATTATGACTTATGTAAACCATTAGTTTTGGTTTTCAGGGTAATCGGAATGAATTTGAAAGAACAGTTCTCAGTTTGAAGCTTGAAGCTTGAAAGGTTTGACCAAGATTTGACTTGTTTGTATATGATATCGGATCAGAAATTTTACGACTTGGTTAGCTCCGTTAGGTGACTTGGGACTTTGGAGCGTGATCGGATTGCATTTTGGAAGTCCGTGGAAGGTTTAGGCTTGAATTGACGAAATTATGATTTCGGCGTTTTCCGGTTGATAGGTGAGATTTTGATATAGAGGTCGGAATGAAATTCCGAGAGTTGCAGTAGCTTCGTTATGTGATTTGGAATGTGTGCACAGAATTTCAGGTCATTCGGACGTGGTTTGGTTGGGGTTTTATCAAAAGCGTAATCTAGAAGATTTTGGGATTCTTAGGCTTGAATCCGATGCAAATTTAACATTTTGATGTTGTTTTGAGTGTTCTGAAGGTTGGAACAAGTTTGAATAAGGTATTAGGATAAGTTTGTGCCTTTGGTTGAGGTCCCGGGGGCCTCGGGTGAGTTTCGAGGGGTGGAACGGATCATTTCGAAGTTGAGGAAGTTGCAGATTTTGAGTTCCAGCAGTTGCAGGTATTTTGGTCTTCGTGTTCGCGAGTGGACCCTCGCGTTCGTGAAGGGTTAGGAAGGGAGGCGTCAGGTTTGGCCTTCGCGAAGGGGAGTCCCGCGTTCACGAAGGGCCGGGTTAGCATGCATCGCGTTCGCGAGAGGTATTGTCGCGTTCGCGTAAGTCTGAGAGGCTGAAGCATCGCGTTCGCGCTGGTAGGGTCGCGTTCGCGTAGGAGAGTTTTGGTCAGCAGAATTTTTGTGCTTCGCGAACGCGAGGTTTTGACCGTGTTCGCGAAGAAGGAATTTATGCTTGGGGCAGAATGTTTAAAAGATGGGTTTCGCGACTTTTGGTCTATTTTCTCCATTGTTGAGCAATTTTTGGAGCTTTTGTGAAGGATTTGAAGAGGGAATCGAAGGGAATCACTTGGAGGTAAGATTTTTGAACTCAATACTCGATTTTTATGTGAATTCCACCTAGAAAATCATGGAAACTTAAGCTAAAAATGGAAGAACTAGGGCTTGGAATTTTGGACCTTTAATTTGGGATCTGAAGGGTCATTTGTGGACGGATTTTGATGTTTTTGGTATGTATGAACTCGTGGGGAGATAAAGAACCTATTGGTGTAAAAATTTATGAGTTTCGAGAAGTGGGCCCGAGGCTCGGGTTTTGCTAATTTCGGGATTCTTGGTATTTTTTCGATTTCTTTCACTTGGCTTTGTTCCCTTTGCATATTGTGACAGATTCATTTTGATTTTGGATAGATTCGACGCACGTGGAGGCCAATTCGAAGGTCAAAGGCGTCGCGAGCTAGGGATTTATCCGGTTCGAGGTGAATAATGATTGTAAATGATGTTCTGAGGGTTTGAAACCCCGGATTGCACATCGTAGTGCTATATTGAGGTGAGGCACACGCTTAATGACGAGTGTGGGGTCGTGCACTATTGGAGATTGTGACTTGGTCCATTCCGATTGATGATTTTACCGCGTATTTGATTGAAATCTATTTGTTATCATCATTATTTGGGCTGAATGCCATATTTGGGCTCCGTGCCAATTATTTGAACCCTTCGGAGATTGTTGTTGATGTTTCCTCACTGTTTTGACTTTATACTTGAACTCAGTCATGTTATTTCCACTGTTTTCAAAACTCAGCCATGTTTACTCTATTTTAATACTCAAATGATATTTAAATGATGTTTTGGGCTGAGAAATACCGTTTTACTGTTGCCCGAGAGGCTTATGTGATTTTTGACTGAGTAAGGCCGAGGGCCTGTGTTGTGAGGATATCTTTGGGATCGGGCTGCACGCCGCAGCGATGATACATATCTTTGGGATCGGGCTGCACGCCGCAGCGGTGATACACTGATTTGATTATGAGGCCGAGGGCCTGAGATTGTACGCCACGAGGTGGCTTGATATTGATGTGAGGCCGAGAGCCTGTTTATGATGCCACGAGATGGCTTGTTATTGCGCTTGGGCCGTAAGGGGCCCCTCCAGGAGTCTGCACACCCCCAGTGAGCGCGGGTACCCAGTGTGATGTGAGATGTAGCCCGAGGGGCTGGTTTTATTCTATGTGATTGCCCGAGGGGCTGGTACCGTTCTGAGATATTGCCCGAGGGGCGGAGATGTTGATATTGTGCCCGAGGGGCGAACCTTATGTGTTTATCTTTCTTATTTGCCTATCATTTACTTGCTTAATTGTGTAGTTATGCCCGAGGGGCGGATTTTTGTGCTTATCTGCACTAGTTGTTCAGCATTCATTTGCGTAACTGTTGAAAAAGTCATTTTCAAGGAGTTTTTAAACTGAGCTAAGATGTTTTAAGGGATTTTACAGCTTCATTGCTTTCTTACTTGTTTTGAAACTGCTTCTATACAACATGTTGATGCTCTTTTCGAGATTTCTTATCTCTCAGTCTTTATTTATGATTATTACTCACTGAGTTAGAGTACTCACTTTACTCCCTGCACTATGTGTGCAGATTCAAGTATTCTACACCCGGTAGCGGATTTTGGCTGATCGGAGGCAGAGTTATCGGAGTTTAGCAAGGTAGCTGCCGGCGTTCGCAGCACTGCTTTTCTCCCTCCTTATTTTATTAGTCTGTACTTAGTACATTCCAGACTTTGTCAGTTGTATTTAGACTTAGTAGATGCTCATGACTAGTGACACCCCGGTTTGGGCTGTGTTGGGTTGTATTCCGCGAATTGTTTTGTGTTATCATTGTTACTTCTGAGATTATATCATGCTTTAGACGTAATGCTTATTGTTTAGCTGTTTAACTTCGAATTGGAAATGTGTTGGCTGGACTTGTCTTCACGAGAGGCGCCATCACGACCGGGTCTGAGTTTAGGGTCGTGACACTATTACAAGCCACTTTGCAATACACCTATTACAAAGACTTCAACTCATGACTAACTCTAGTCACGATACAAACACAAAGCGTTTATGGTTTTACAAAGGGGTTCCTAAGCAATGCTTCTAGCTAAGCAAATTAGGAGTTACAATGAAGAACAATTACAAAGTTACAACTCAACTAAGGACAATAAGATACTAGATTTAGGAACTGGTCCGTAGCAGTGTTAAACTTTGTTCTTGATGCACTTGAGAATTGAATGGTCGAATATCAAATGGCTTCAATGCTTTTAGTGAATTGTCAAGTGTTCAAGTGATGTTTTGTTGTAATGCTCTTGTAAATACAACTTGGACGACAGCACTTGAGTGATGTAAGCACTTGGTTGGTCAAAGGGACAAGTGACTGCAGAACTGTGCTGCACTGTGTGCATTGTTTCTGTGGCAATCACTTTCTAGCTGTACATTGTTGACTTCCGTACTGCTGTCAGGGAAACACAAGGGATCAGGTCCCTGTGTTGGTTCTCTATCTTCTAAAGTTGCAGCAGTTCACATTAGCTGGAGTCTGTTGATTATCAATGTGTACCAAGTATGTCAGGTTCCCCATCTGGTTCTTTGACATTAAGTTTGTTAGATCATAAAACATAAAGCTAAGACATTGAAAACCCATCAGAGAAGGAGAAGGGCAAAAGATTTGTAGAGAAAGGAAGGGAAGGGGGAAGGAACCGAGATAGATAACCTATAAGGACTTGGCATATCAAATTTCAAAGGATTGGATATAAAATATGTTAGAATTGTGCAGGGAAATTACCAGTTATCTGAGTCCATAAGTAGTACAAAAACTAGTCAATTTATCAAATATTACCAATATTAGCTAATTAGCTATTTGTAGCAACAAAATATCAAATTTTTGCTTTGTTTTGAGTGGGGTGTTGTTGGAATAGATTGGATATATCTTAAAGAGCATAAATCTCAGTTTTTGGGATGATTTGGTAGAGTTTTGAGGTGGTTTGAATTAAAATTTCGAAATAGAAGATAACATGAAAAAAGATGATATGTGTATCATTTATGCATCACAATGTATCATATTTGCATCAATTTTGTATCACATGCATATCCATATATACCTGTGTGTGAGACATATGTGCGATACATGTTTAATACACGTGTCGCAGAAGATTTTTGAACTCGATTTTAACTAAGAACTTTGATACTAAATCAGTTCAAATCAACTCCAATCTTCCTCAAATGTTGTATATTGACGCATCCATGCGTTTTCAATGAATTTCAACCATACCCATTGAGAATAGTCCTTCTTTGCTTAGATTTTTGTATTTTTTCCTCTTGCATCTAATATTGATGATCACGCTTAAAAATATGGAAGGAGAGGTTTTAAATTTTTATATGTGCTTAGCTAATTTTGATAAGTCTATGATTAATAGCTAGAAGTCGATAATTAGGACTAATTTGTGACATTTCCGTAAGATTCCCAATTATGTACCACCTCATCTAATACGTACCTTGAAATTCTAAAGATGAGACACTTTTATTTACTTATTTTAGATGTGCAACATAACATACACCTGCAAGTCCGAACATAATTAGTTTATTGAGAAAGTATGTAAAAATAAATCTTGTTGATTAGTGGTGACACTACAGGAAAATAGGTCTTTAGCGATGGGAAATTTGGTCATTAAAACTCCAAATCCGGTCGTCATAAGTCAATTACGATGGGATAAAAACCGGTCGTCGTCGGTCGTTAGTGCCTCCGTCGTTAAAGGTAAACGACCGGATTTTGATCCCGTCGTAAAAACTCTTTTAACGATGGCAAGGAATCCAGTCGTTATACCAAGATTAGCGAGGGGATTTTCCCATCGTTATATGTCGTCCCAGTCGTTAAAACCTTCACCAACGGTAACTAATTTTCAGTCGTTGTTAGTGTATGGCGACCGGAATTCCATTCGTTAATTGTATGTACTTTTAACGACATACTTTATAAAAACCAAAATTTCCCTTTGCGAATGTGAGCTTTTAAGTAATAAATATATTAAACGCATTCGAAATCATACAAAGAATGAAGTCAATATTGACATAAAACATCTTTTTTAATTATAGATAGAGAACTAATCAAAGTAGCACTAATATTACATCCAAACTGCATGATCCATGTTTTCAATTCCTTAAAGAAAACAAAAAATTAAAGAGAAAGTAAAATAGTAGTTTGTACGGATGACGACTACAACTCCTAATAAAACATAATAGATTTTCCTTGTTCTTCAATAATTCTAGCTGCTTCAACTTGCTCGGAACTATCTTTATGGAAGATTCTTCAAACTTCAGGCCCTTTATCTGATCTGTTAAAAAAGGTTCATATTAGTTGAGTAAGAAAACAAGATTTAAGATTGATAAGTTGCTACAACACAGTAAAATATAAAACCACGAAGCGAAGAGCATCTCAAAATACTATAAACAATTAGTGCTTCTTACAACTACATTACTAAATCCACCTTTTTTACAATTATATTTTCTATCAATCAGTATGCATATGTAATGAGAATGAGCATTCACCCTCTAAACTGAAGTCTTCTCTTTCCTGTATATATGAATGTCTGCAGAGTAGGCCAAGAGACACATATAAATTGTAGTATGAGCTGCCAGCAGCAGCCTGTATACAGGTACCATTTCTGCATTTCAATAAACTAGCAGACAACAGACAACTGAAGATCCTTTAAAACTCTCCTTTTGATTCAATGACAGAAGTGGATCCCAACCAGAATCACTAAAAGGGCCAACATTGGGCATTGAAGTGAGGCTGCTTCATCTTCTTAATTACTTGAAGTAACTACATACACTTCTCAAAGTGTATCCTAGTCCATACATGTTTCCTTCACACAGATCCTGAACTTCTATGATATTAGTGTTCCGTGCCTTTTTATGACATTTACTGAGCTGCATTCCTTCCATTCTTTAGTGCATCAATACCTACAACTAGTTTAAATTCTTACTGGATCAAATCAATTACGTGGTATAGATTTGACAGAAAATTGTGGTTGAGCCGCATCCATATCTTGTGCATGTTTTTCCACTCTATTTAGTGTAGTAGTAATGATTACTTCTGATTTATCAAAGCTTGTTGTTGTTCTTAAGAACACTTAGTGAACAATAAGAAGGGCAGAAGGGGTCTGGCAAATGAAGAAAAATAGGGCTTCTGTAAACAAAGGTAGAAAAAAAGTTACACAGTAAGTATTGATCAAAATATAACAAAAGAAGAGAGCACTTTTACACTTCCTTCCATTTCCAATGAGTTGCCATGTTGGGGTATTGTTCTTTTAGGAAGTTTCTTTCATGCAATTAGAAGAAAATGGAGTCCTCTTTTCATGACAACAGTTTTTTCCCCTATCTCCAACCCAATAAAATGACTCCTGAATATTAAGCTTTATCAGATTGTACCAGTTCTTGTATCACAGTATGGGGAGAGTTACACTAGCATTTAATGAACTCAATTTGGACAGTTAGTTCAGTATCTGTTGCTCTGCTTGGCTAAGCATCACCACTGAACAATGCTGGGCAGAAAACTTTCTATACAGTCTTTGGCAATACAATTCAAGCATATTGGATACAAGTGGAATAAATACCAATGCAACATGCTATTACACCAAACCAATATGGAATACAAGCAAAGGTTTCAAGGGGAAGCAGAGAAATGACACACAAAAATGATCGCAAATATAGTGTACTGGTTCGTTGTTGTACAGTAAACTTACTCAACAGTATGTAGGGCAGAATTATTCTTTCCTACAGATGCAAGAGCTACTGGGAGGAAAAATGGAGCAGCAGGAATGGATCGCAAATTAGTTTGATTCTTTTGCATTTTGCAGTCTCTCATTTGTCTGCATTGCACCTAACTGTAACAGCTAATGAGATGTTTTGAGTATCTATGTCACAGTCACTTAGGAGGGAAAGAGTTATACGTACTTTCAAATAAAGTAATGGACAGGACGATCATGCTATAATGTTTTTGGATGACTACTTTAGTCAGGTTGGTGGCTTAAATTTTACTTTCTGTAACGTATCACTTGATTTCAATAACTTCATACACCCTTCCCTTCCCTCTCCGCCAGTGTTAAAAATAGCGTGAAGCGAGAAAAAGCGACAAAGCCCATTCCGCTTAAAGCGAGAAGCGAGAAGCGAAGCGCTCGCTTTTTTGAAGTGAAGCGGAATTTAAAAAATCCTTTTGGCCATTTCGCTTAAATTCTGTTGCTGGATTCTGGGAAAGAACCAAGGTAAAAAAAATTCGCTAGCATTTCGCTACTATTTGGACGTTGAAACAGTGAAAGAGAAGAAGATGAAGAAGTCAGAAGAAAAAGAAGAAGAAGAGAAGAAGTCAGAAGAAGAAGAAGAGAAGAAATCGGAAGAAGAAGAAGAAGAGAAAATCATCACATACCTGTTGCTGGAATCTCTGTTGAAGAACCCTAGTCTGGCAGCTGTTTAAAACAAAGAAGTGCTCGCTTCGCTTGGTCGCTTCTCGCTTTTTAGTGGGAAGCCGTCGCTTTTTCCTACCTGAGTCGCTTCACATGGCAGAAGCGAGGAAGGGGTCGCTTCGCTTCGCTTCTCGCTTTAAGCGAGGAAGCGACCGCTTTTTCTAACACTGCTCTCCGCAAAGAGCGTTTCGTACTTTTCCTCGTTGTTTTCTTGTTATTGCCTATTTTCTGGTGTAGTTTCTCAGAAAAACTTTAATTTCTAAGTACATTTGCACCCTGCACATCAGTGCCACCCAGATGTTTAACTATTTCATTGTCACTAACCTGCACATTGATCAATATTTTGCAAAAAGGATTTGGCTATCTGTGCAAGCAACGGAAAACAGATCTGGACCTCAAATCTCAAATAATGTTATACGTTCAAACAATGAATCTGAGATGCACATATCTAATTGGATTTCAATATTAGAGTAATGTACATATGTCAAGGTCAGTACTTTATTTAACTGACAACAAAAGACTTCACTAAATTTATTTAAGGATATTCTTCAGGTCATAGTTGGTAGAAAGCTTATGAACCTGTTAAACACAATTTCAGCTTGTACTTTGTTGACTTGAAGATGGTGCTGATGAAGGCTGATCACCCAATAAGCTGATAATATGTTCATACTTAGCATCTATGTCGTCCATACGTATTTCTAGTGATTCTTTTGCTTTTTAGTTGCATTCAGCTCGGTCTGTAGTGATTCTTTTTCTTTTCGAATTGCATTCAGCTCAGCCAGTATTGCAGCCTTTGAGGAGCTACCACCTTTCAACTCCTTAGTGGTTATACCACCCCCTAATCCAACCACGTGACTCTTGTTTTGAGGTTCGAAGCATCTTTCTATTACCTCGATATTCGTAAGAGATGGCTCAGATTGTACCAGTTCTTGTATCTCAGCCTATAAAATACAAGAAAAATTAAAATAATAAAATACATCAAAATAAAATGAAGGATGTAAAATGAAGTTCATCAATAAGCATACATATTTTTCACCAGCTTCAGGTTCTACAAGCGTGTCATTTTTCTTGTGAGTCTCAAAGAAGATAGTCGCCATGTTCGGTGGATTACCGTCTTTGCCTCCCTTCACATTTAAACAAACAAGTCAAACAAACACGAGATTTTTTTTAAGGATTGCACTGTGCACTTACCAGTTCGTAAATAATTTCTCTAATCGGCTTGCTACCCGTACGATGAGGCATTCTCAACTTAGACCTATTGATCGAGTTTCTAATACTTGTTTCCTATATTAAGAACAAACCATTAAAATCATGAAGTGTTACTTACAATAATAAGAAGATAAAAGTAGTTATGAAGTCTTACCTTAAATTTTTCACTTAAAAAATGTTCCTTGACCAACCATTCCCAATCACTCTTGTCTATCTCCTCCGGGACTTTTAGTGCTTCATGCAATGGCTTAGACTTCACATACTTGTGCAATGATCCTATCCAATTGGTCCATAACTTTCTCATATGATTTAACACATTATCTCTTTGATGATTCATGTCATCACTGTCAAATTTGTCCTAAATATTTTGCAAAAGCATTAATCAAGAAAGTAAAAAATTTCATGTAAACTAAAGATAGTTTTTCCTGTTTCAAACAAAATGTGTCTGTTTTCAGTTACATTGCTTAAGACCTAGGATCTTCAGCATTCACAAAGATTCATAAGTAAAGCATTTTATAAATTACGTAGAGCTTAGAAACTTCAGAGCAGCAACATGCCTTAGAAACGACACGCCAATAATATATACAAAAAATGACTTATTGTGATCAAACGTTCTATAAGAGGCAACAGAAAAGTCAACAACCAATAAGCTCTAGTACTTTACAGTGCTATAAACCCAGCTTCCAGTATGCAAATTTTTGGATTTCAAGAAGGAATAACAAATATGTGCCAAGTAATCAAATGTAACATTCTCTTCCCTTTTTAGCCTAACCCTCATAAGTAATAACATTATTTGAAGTAGTAACTTATAATCAAATCCTATGCAGAGAATCAAACTAATTCCCCTCCACACCCAAATACCCCGTGCAGAAGGGTAATGTAGAAGCAGGTGTCACTGTGCTAGGTACACATTGACAAAACTATGGAGAGCCTTCATGTTAGTCACTTAACAAATGTAATCAAGTAGAAGTTTTGACATTGAATGTGACCTTACAGACTAAGAGATACACAAAAAACTTACACTAAAGGCTGCAACTTTACAACAAAACATTACAATATCTGTAATAATTCACTAACACCATTATGTGAGAAGACTATAGAGGTGCTTGCTGTATTACCTGTTACCTACATTCGGGGAAGTCCAAGAAGTTATTACGATTAGTTGTTGCAAAATACTATAGATGGTGTCATTAACAAGAAACCAATATTTAAAATTAGGAGTGGAAGTGCTGAACCATTTTCCATGAGATCTGGAACATGTAATTAGGGCAAGGAACACTAAAATCTCCAACAGTTTTGCTTCCTATAGAGTTCTATCAAAAGAATAAGAAACATGCTCCTTGACTAACACCTTAGATTTTTCCTTCTTATTGATTCCTTAAAACTGGATCATTATAACTTTGCCAAAAGGGGAATGTGCCTATGGAAAATGTAATTAGATTTGTACTTGTAGGCAATACTGGGATCAGGTTAGATTGGATGAGGAGACTGAAGATAGCCCTTGGAGCAGCCCGAGGTTTGCAGTATCTTCATGACCTTATTAATCCTCCTATCATACACAGAGACATCAAGTCCAACAACATCTTGCTGGATGAACGCCTAAACGCAAAAGTTGCTGATTTTGGTTTGTCCAAGCTTCTAGGTGACTCTGAAAGGGGTCACATTACCACTCAGGTCAAAGGAACAATGGTGAGTAAAGATTCTCTTCATGCCTGCCCAAACTTGTTTGATTTGGAATATTGTATGCTTATATCCTAGCATTTTCTCATGTCCACAAGTTCAGAAATTGTATTGTCTCGATAATTTAGTAGGAACCATTTGGGACTTTCTAAGGGAGAAACATCTGCACTTAGGGGCATCATACCTTTGTGTCAATAAGACAACAGGGGCAACATACCATTGTGTCAATAAAATGCAGCTCAACTCTCACACCAGAAGAATTACTCAACAGGAACAACTACTGCCAGGTGCTGAATGATCAGCTATGACATGGGATTTTGGTGTTCAAAAATGGGATCGGTGAGTGCATTCTGGACTAAAATCTTAGTGCACTTCATTACCCCAATATACCAGGAAGGCTACCGAACAAATTTGGTCTCAGAATTTTGCTCGAACTCATAAGAGATCTGCAGCAAACTATGCAAACTCACTCATGCACACAACTGCTGGTATAAAGATATATTTTACAGAGCAGTTGCGGTGGATCACAAGGTGCTACAGCTGGTACAATGCATTTGCATTAAAGTTTCTTTCTTTATTGAGTTAGTTAAAAGGTAAAGTTTCTTTCTTTATTGAGTTAGTTAAATAGGATCGACATTTGTCATTTTCAGGAGTTTACATTTTCTCCTTAACTTTTATTTCTTAGTCAAACACAATTTTTCATATAATATTTATGAACTTTTTCAAATAATTTATTTTCATTTAGATAGGATTCACGCGCAACGCACGTATCCTAAAACTAGTTATACTAAAAGTATGAAGCTCCTAACGTCAAACTTGATTTACCAAAATGCCCATAAAAATTGAATACCCATTTTATCCTCAATCAAAAATATTGTATACTTTATAATGAAATGCTACCATAATAAATTTATAAGCTACTAAACTTCTTTTCATGTGCAACGTATATGAGCATTGAAAACGAAAATAGTAACAGAACTGCGTGGGTAACATTGATTCAAGCAATCTTGAAGGATATATAGTTACTACTTATTTATTGTGATTAGTGATGGTAAGTCATATAAAAAGTAATTTTAAACTCTATATAGTAAGGAAATAAAATATATTGACAGGCTCAGAGTCTCTTCTCCTCCTCCATTCTTAGAATTACTACGTTCAATGATGACAATCTCATTTTATAACTTATCTGAATGTTGGATTGGTCTATATGGAGTAAAAAAAAAGCAAGTAATTAGTGGAAGTGACACTACTTGGGAGCAATATGCACTATGATTTTGGCGTTGATTCATGGCTCATGAAAATGGATCAAACAACAATTCAGAGCATGCAGAGGCTAATGATGAGCCACTTTCAGTAGGTAAAACTAAAGATGTTCAGAGGTCAATTGACGAAAAGTAAGTTCTGATCTAGTGTAGTCTAGAATAGAAAAGAATAAAGTTAATGGCTGATATGCTTCATGAGGAATTTGAATTGTTATTTGCATAACTAAAGGCGCCATCTAGCTTTAAGTTTTATCCAATTACATGTTCTTCTAGATCCTGGCCAGTTCCATGTGCTATGTTTGTTATCTTTTATCAAACTCTATTGCTTTTACTAGTAAGAAGTCTTATTTTTCCACTAAAACTTCCAGGGATATTGAGAAAAAGAAGAAAAAGCAAAAAGAACAAGAAAAATCAACATGATGGAAAAGCAGTTACAGAGGTTGAACAAAATAAAAAAGAATATCACACGAGGTGGAGGAAAATGAAGCGGCTAAGTCTTCTCAATTTAGGACCTATGGAAATGGATTGATCATAGAGGAGTTGGCAATGGGCAAGCCGGATGGGAAAAGAACTTTCCCAGGAACTAAGGTATAGTTTTCTTTTTTTGGACTCTATGTGGTAAATTGTTCTCTCACTCTGCCATGGAAAGTAATGAAATCTTGGTAGTCACAATTAAGTCAATTAGGATTCAAGTTTCTCAATCTTTGAGTTCTCTTTGATGAACTTGTACGGAGCACACTTATTATTAATTATAATTTTCTGCCACTAAATAGGTTGGTGTATGCTATATAGGCAAGCTGAAGAAGAATGGCAAAATATTCGATTCCAACATTGGGCAAAGAACACCTTCTGAAACAAATATGATTTTACTCTTTTTTTCATACAGGCAATGCAGAGTCACATGTAATCAAATAATTCAATTGAATTCGCTACGCCGAAAAATTATAATGTGCAAATAGGAGACAATTTTTTTTTACATATATAAAAGATTGAATTATGTGTAAATTCTGAATCCCCTTATAAGAATTTCTAGCTGCAACGCGTATAGGACCTCTCTCGCAAACTATAACAGATTAAGAATTCGAAAATTTTACCTATCGTGCATTATAATAAAAAGCATAAAATGGCAGAGGAAGCAGAATATGAGGAAAACAACAACTTTGATGGAAAGCAGTTGGTTCTGTACATTGAAAAATTGCAAGAAACATACTGGAAACAGAACAATTATCATATAAATCTGGAAGGCGTCGATTTGAAAAGCAGAGAGATAACAAAAAGCCCAATTTCACAATAATTACAACTACAAATTTAGTGACTTGAGTTTACCTTGACGAGAAAGCACATCAAGAAGACCAAATCGTATAATTAAGTTGCTTGCGTTGTCGACAGAACCCACAGCAAGTAACAGAACCAATTGCTATTAGCGTTGACACCCAGCTATTAGCGTTAACACCCACCTATTAGCGTTGACACCCAGCTATTAGCGTTGACACAGATTCACCACAAAGCACACAGATTATAAGTTGCGTACAACAAGAAGACCAAATCGTTTTGTGATTTTTAGTTGAGTTTTGCTCTGTATATATAATCGATCGCTAGAACTCGCCGATGGAGTTGCGGGCAGTTGCAGCGACGGCCTATTTGTTCGTGATTCTTTTTCCTCTTTGCTGAATCTGGTGTACGCGCGTTTTTGGATAACATTAGGATTGAGAGATTTTAGGGGTTTTTTGATTAATTTGGGGGATATGGGCGGGAGTTGTTGAGGAAATAAAGGAGGGAAATAGTTACCGCATAAATTTTTATATTTTATTCAGATTTATAACGAGGGGATTACATATATTTGAAAGACAAGAAATTATTCCCTCGTAAAAAATATAGTAAAAAATGACTTTAACAACCGGAATAAATATTGGCCGCTATATGCATCCATATAACGACTGGATTAATTTCCTTTCGTAAAGAAGTGGTCGTTAGAGACCTCTTTTCCTGTAGTGTGATAAAACTCAAATTCAGGATCTCTAACTAATCTAATACCAATATACCCATGTTGATTGGACTGAATTGTCTAATCTAAAAGCTTAAACTTCTTCCAGAAAGGATAACTTAGTTACTTATTTTAGGTCTGCGACAAAATGAATTTTAGTCTTGATTATAAAGATTGCTATGCCGACCATCATTGAAGTTATGACGACTATTATTATGGAGTTGTGACCATAACCAACAATGCAATAACTGGAGAATTACTTTAAAGATGAAGAGAACATTTTCTGTTAAATTTGATTAATGATCTATATACCTAAGGAGTTTAAGTTTGATGCATGCAAAATATATTTAATTAATCACATTACCTATAGATTAATTGTATGCAAATATTTATAAGCATCAATTGATAACCAAGAAAAAATAATAACTAAATTGCTATCATCGATTGAACAACAGATGACAATGATAGTATAAAAACTATATTTGGTTATACATTGCACTGAATTTTTTAAATATATTTTGAAGATGAATTTTCAGGTAAAATTTCATCTTCCCTCACAAAACTGCAACAATTTTTTTAAACGTAAAATACATGTTGTATACGGTAAAATCATGTGCCCCCGATTTTGCGAGCCCGAAGGCCCACCATGAAGAACAGAAGATTCGCGTCGAGGAATAGACTCACTATGGACCGAGTTCGAGTCCGAAGGCAAAACACGAGGCTCAAAGATTTAAGTGTTCGAGGAACGTTGAGGACCAGTGTGATCAACCCCGAGATGATGCCGTTATAAGTTTGTAACAGAATGAGCAAGGTTCTTGCCACGTCCCCAAGATCATGGCGTAAATTCCGGGATAGATTTGTACGAATCCGTACTAGGCGGTTAGACAACTGTCCCAATAAGATTCTCTACTGTAAATAGAAATGTACTTTATTTAGGGTACCCCCATTATATAAAGGGGACCCCAATCATTTGTAAACATCATCAATCATTGGCAAAGAATATACTCTCTTACTTTTTGGCTCATATTTCATCAGAATCGTCTTTTTACTTGATTGTTCTTGCTTTACTATTATTAACCAACCTCGAGGCCACCTTAGCTCGAGGTCGAGACTGTCTTGCACACTGGTTTGATTTTAGTTATTTCCTTCATTTATACGTTAGTTTTCTTGGTTATTAGTTAGTATTGAACTAAATCACATATCTTTAAAACCATAAATCAGTATTTTCGAGGTAAACACATGTCTAAACAAAATTTCAAATTTCAAATACTTTATTTTTCAACTTTAACTCCAATACCTACCCTTTTTTTTTGTTTTTTTTTTTTGTTTTTTTGTTTGTTTCAAGAATCATAATTTTTATGTCCAAACCCTTACTTAAATACATACTTAAAATGTACAAGACGGAGTTATAATCATGGCAAGTCAAATCTTTCTTGCCGAGAAATAATAGAGACAGGGCCCCCAAACTGGTGTTATTATAGGGTGGGGGTCCTCCACTTTCCCCTCTATAATTCATTGTTAAATAGGTGGGGCTATGCTCTACAGCACTCAATTTGAAGATATTTCAAGAGGAAATGAACCTGTGCATATATTTATTTAATAGAGGGAAAGCAGAAATGAATAGGTGGATGTGCCGACAACAGAAAAAGACTATAACTATTCTTAAGTTCAACTGAAAATCAATGTAGTTTTTTGCACTTGTGAGATATTACAAGTATGAAAAAAACACATGTAAGTAGTGATCACATCAATATTATTCCTAACAGTAAGATAAATGCTACTTCACTAAACAAATGCTTCAAAAGACTAGTTACACTATGCTTGACTAGCACATCAATGGGTTCAAGTACATTAGAAGTCAGAACAAAGAAAGGTAGCAGCCCGGTGGATGCATTCACGCATGGTCCGGGGAAGGGCCGCACCCCAAGGGGTGTAATGTATGCAGCCTACCCTAATGCTGGCTGATTCCACGGCTCGAACCCGTGACCTATAGGTCACACGGACAAGGCTCCCTTCAGAACAAGAAAGGTGCAATGGTTAAAAGAAATGAGACTCCAAACAAAGCTAAATATAACAAAAGAAACAAGAAAAGGGGTTTCTAATAGTCCAACTATGCTTCAGGATGATAAGTTGCATTAACATGTACATTGATCGCCTTATTATTGCCCTTTGGTCACCTCAAATACCTCCTCAAATCGCTCGTTGATGAAGGAGAGATCTCGCCACCAAGACTCTCCGTGCAACAAGAAGAATAGTTAGATTGTTGTTCATATACGAAATGTACTCCATTAAGGCTCTTAAAGCTTGGACTCCTCAGACTATGTTCATAACCTGCTCCATAACCTATAGGAACATTGCCATAACGGTCAGGGATAGGGAAAGAAAGCCGTTTTTTGGCTGACCCTGTTCGATCCCTCTCCGGGGTTGAAGGCCTCTGTCGTGGGGCGCTTTGTGAACGGATTCTTGCCAAGGCAGACTCGGTAGCAGCCATGTAGTTAGGAATTGGTGCAGCACCGGGAGTTAGTCTATTACGTTGGTGTGAGCTACCATTGACTGAGTAGTTACTATTAGGCCTCAGGCTTGGAGTTTGAGCTCCGTTACTACTTCTATCATCTCTTGGACATCGAGGACTTGCAGAACGGACTTGAATAGGTCTAGTTTTGGATGGAGAAGGTGTAACTGGGAATTGAAAAGATTGATTTTGGTAGGATCTATGAAGGGGTGAACTTGGTCGTTGGTGTTGTTGATGTTGTTGTCGTTCATCCAATCTTCTTAAATTAGGAGCTAAATATGAATAAGGTTGCGACGTATCCATTTCAACAGTTTTAACAGGGTCAATACTTTGATCAGTTGATGCTCTTCCCCTGCTGTTGTCCCATGATTTCGCAGCCATCCACCGGTCCATCCACTGATGCTTTTCTCCAAAATCACTTTCACTTCCTATCGAGGAATTTCTTCCTGCTCTCCGTGTCTGTCATGCAAAAAATAGAAAGGATTGGCAAAACAAGCTTACACCAAGAAAGTTTTGGAAACATGAAAATAACCAACATGGATATAGAAAACCTGTTGAGAGAAGGCGTCGGATAAGGTCCTTTCGCGTTTCAAAGCAGCTTCTTTTCTCTTTTGTAACATTGCTTTTACCTCTTCAATTGTGTGAGGCCTTTCATCCCAATCATCTGGAATGCTGCTTCCCTCTCTTGACTGGCATACACAAATTATGCCGATGAGTTAGACGAAAATATCTACTATCACGGCCTATTTGGTACTAAAATCAATCTCTTAGGCCTAGAACAATGCATGTTTGGTGTTAAAAACCAATCACAAAACCAACATGCCATCCGAAATCAGTTGGTTTTGGAAAGTATCTTTGATGCACATTTTCTTACAAAACCATTCCCAAAATCAAGTTCAAATACCACCAAAAACAGACTTTGATTTAAAAATTTCTACGCACAAGGCACCCGCGTTCACACAAGGTCTGGGGAAGGCCCACATCACAAGGGGTGTAATGTAGACAGCCTACCCTAATGCCAGCATTAATGGCTGCTTCGACCTATAGGTCACACGGAGGCAGCTTTACCATTGCTCTAAGGCTTGCCTTCTAAAAATTTCTCGACAAACTTTTTCAGAAACGAAAACCAAGAATTGGACAGAAACAAGGTGAAACTACATTGTTAAAACCATGAAGAATCTTTTTCCTTTCCAAAATCAATTTCAAAATCCAATTCTCCCTTATTCAGAGAGAACATCAAACTCAAAACAAAATTTACCTCCAAGATTATTCTCTAAATTTATTTCGAAAACAAAACCAAATTCAACCTGCATCAAAATAATAGTCTTGGAAAGAAACTCCTAGCAGTACCAGAGGTAATAAAAAATTAACAATACATCAAGATATTGACTTACCATTGATTTTCTATCTATGATATCTTGAAGATACTGTGAATTCCACATGCTACTGGTGTCACTAAATGTTGATTTTCTACTTCCTTCTTGAGATTGCCTAAACCGCTGGTCAAGTACTCGCGCTTGAACTCGAACCAGAGCTTGCATACATCTGAGAGTCATCTTCGCTTGTTTCCGAACATTGTGACCTCTCACTAAAGCTTGCAATTTCACTAGACCTTTTAGTGCTTTTAGAGCCCTTCTTGCCTTACAATCACAACATAAGCAATTCATTCAATCACCCAAGTTTCTCAAGTTTACATGTCTTGACAAATAGATAATTTCCTATATTGGATAATCATAATTAATGTCAAAGAACCATTCTTCTTTTGCTCATTTTGTAATTAAGATGCTCAAATTCCAGTTTTAAATGTAGAATTAACCCAAATAGTCGCCCACCTAATTTCTTAAATTAAGCATAGCTCAAGGATGTATAATATATGTATAATTCATGTGTAATATGTGTATAACTATGTATAATCTATGTATTCCGGTTAGAAAAGGTAAATAGTGAATTTGGCCGGCTATTTATGTAACAACCCCTTTTTAAATTGAGCTTCATTTCTAAGAAATGTTTTCATTCTTTAAGGTGGGAGGAAATCAAAATCCAGATAGCATTCTTGATATGATTCAATAAATCTTCTTTGACAAAGGTGGTGTCCAGCCTATTTCTACCACAGCTCCATAAGTAGACTATTTTATCGAGTACCTACTACCTTTCGCCAATACAAAGGTATCGGGTAATTCTGTCTACCTAAGTTTAAACAAATATAAAAAATCACCTAGAATTTTTGGATTGAATATTGTATATCTGTTGATACATCTACAAGGCAAACAACAACTCAAGAGCAAATTAAAGATAGTATCAGAACTCATCACATACCAGATATCCCCTAAAAGCTGTCTGAATTATAATTGCAGACTGATGCTCTCTATCCCCAGCATAAATAGGAGAACTATAGAATCTAGAAATATGCGGTTTGGCCAGTCGAGCTATTTCTGCAGCTGCCTGAGCTGTGGCAACTGCAGCCTGAGCTGCGGCTGCAGTTGCCACAGCCACTGCAATGGCATGCCTTTGGTCCGCTCCTTCAGCTGCAGGAGCGGACACATCATCATTCTCCGATGTAATCGTAGTCTGATGTGTTGTCCCATTTTCAAGATTAGTTGACTTCCTGAAAAGCCATCTTCTCTTTTCCTTCTTCTGCATGAATTCAAAAACAAGAAAGTTAGCTACTATAGTAAAAGATGGATCTAAAGGACAGCCGCTGCATTAAGCTCCAACTATGTGCGAGATACATTGAAGGGCAGTACTATAAGAGTTTACTGTACGCAACCTTATCGTGCAACGTAAAAGATGGATCTAATGTTGATTACTAAACAAAATAAGAAGAAAGAGAAGTGGGGTAGTGCCTTTTCTTCTTCATCTTCGTCAACTTCCATAGGTTGATTATTATCATCTCTTCTTTTATTTTGTTTCTTCTTTTCAGGGTCTTTAGTAGGAGATCTAAAAGCTCTTTTAACAGCAGTCAACCAAGAAGAAGAAGATCTTTCTTTCTTATTTCCCATAGAATTTAGTAAATGAAAATATTGACGGACAACTCAAAGAAATATATATGCTATTCTCAGGTTCTTTAAGTAGGAGGAAAAGTAGCGAATGAAGCAAAGATACACGCTAGCTTTGAATATGATGGATATATTTGCATTATGGAGCAGTTCTTTCTGGTATTTTTTTGGGGCCAAAAGAGGCTTGGTCTTTATTTCCTTCTTGAGTCTAATAAATTCATCATTGACTTACATAAATGTCTTACACTATCAAATTAAATTGTCTTAGTTGATAGGTAACTATTTATGAGAAGCCTAATAAGATAAAGTAATATTTGCTAATATTTTTGGAATGAAGGGAGTATAATTGAACTTATTAAAGTAGATTATATTACTTAGCATTTATTTTATGTTACTAATTAATAGTACTCCTATTTAATTGAGTTTCCTACAATTATCTTTAAGTGATGCGCTTGTGTAAAATTATTACACCGTTATGCATTAACTTAAACTCGATTAATCCTCTATATGTATAACTTAAATTAATCCCCTTTCTTCTTCTTTAGTTTAATGAAGAGTATTATCTTTACTTATCTTATTTTGGGGTCTAATTTCTCTTGGTTCTGTAGGCTCCAGAGGACAATGACAGTAGTGGGTGGTGTCAGAAGAGAAAGTGGAGGTCAGCAGCTTTGAACGCAAAAATTATTTTAAGGACAGGTTATCTAATCTAAAAGAGAGAGAGAGAGAGAGAGAGAGAGAGAAGAGTGACTGTGTACTGTGTCTGTTCAATGTTTTCAGATCTATAGAAAGAGCACATTGAAAGCAGTGTGTCATGAGTTATTGAGACGATCGATTTCACGTTGTTGAAGAAGTCTGCACACCAACCTAAACTACCCTTGTGACCCTCACACTTTTCTTTTACTTGTATTTTTTTTTTTTTTTTTTTGGGACAAATCTTGTACTCACTCAAATCCCGTATTTGCTTTGAAAGCTCGACTAATTTTGATGCATTATATAAGCTCTTTAAAGGGAAAAATGTTCCCTACAAGAAAAATTTTAGTGGCTGTTTGGACATAAGAATTGTAAAATTCTGGAAAAAAGTGAAATTTTGTTTCAAGTAAAAATGGTGCTTGGACATGAATATAATTTTGGGTTGTTTTTAAAATTTTTGTGAGTGATTTGAGTGAAAATTTTAAAAAATAGCTTTTTAGAGTTTTCCAAATTTTCGAAAAATTTCAAATTTCTTCTTCAAGTGAAATTGAAAACTTTATGGCCAACCACTGATTTCAATAAAAGTAATTTTTTCAAAAAAAAAAGTGAAAAAGTTTTCATGACCAAACGGGCTCTTAATCTCACGAGTCAAACTCAAGACCGATTAACAGCTTGTTTGACCAAACTTTTTCAAGGCCAAAAATACTTTTTCCCCCCTTCAAAAAGTGCTTTTTCACAGTTGAAGTTGAACGTGCTTTTGAGTAGAAGCAAAAACAGTTCTAGAGAAGCAGAAGATAGATAAGTACTTTTTTGAAAAACGCTTTTGAGATTTAAGAAAAATACACTTTGAAGCACTTTTTTACATCTTGGTCAACCACTAATTGCTGCTTAGAAATGTTTTTCAAATTAATTATTTAGTCAAACACAAATTGATTCTCACCAAAAGTACTTTTGAGAAAAGCAGTTCTCAAAATAAGCTGATTTTAGACGCTCGGCCAAACATGCTATAAGAGTGGAAAGATCATATTCACCCATTATAACTTTTGGTGATATTATTTTTTACTAGCACATATATTAGGTAACTTTATTTATCAATAACAACAAATTCAGTGTAATCTCATAAGTGATATCTGAAGAAGGTAGTTTTTATCCATACCTCATGAAGATAGAGAGATTATTTTCAATATACCATCCGCTCAGGTAACTCGATTTATCAACTTTGGTAAATAAAAGACTATCAAGTTTTGTTTTATTTCGACTGAAATTTAAACTCATAATTTCTCTTATCTTAATTGATCGTTAAAGTCACCTCTAATTGGATGCAGCTCTCATCTTTCTTTTACCTTTTCCCTTTCTTTTTCTAGCTTTTTCCCACTTTCTTTTCTCCCACTATGGCACTACAACTCCTCCAACCAAAAAGAAATTCTGATTACCTCTCATGGTGTCACGTGATACCACCATTCACCAAGGCATTTGTATATGTATTTTATTTGCTACTTGTTTACTCAATCATTATTTAATGCTTTATATTACTCCTATCCTTTTCTCTGAATTCTTATTCAGATTTGTTTCTTTTCATTTTCTTAATGAAGTATTCTGTTCCTGACGTACAAGAATGGCAATCTCCTCCCAAATTTAATTTCTATACATTGATTGTATAAAAGATAGACTTACACTTTTAAATCCATAACCGTGAAATGACACTGAAGCCACTTTTAAGTATGCTGTTTAAAATATATTTACAATTTATAATGTACTTAAAAATTAGCCAATTTGCTCAAACTTCAGGACGCGACGTCCTGAATTTTAAACCTTAAAGTTCAAACTTCAGGACATCGTGTCCTAACGTTCAAAATTTATGACTAGAAGTTCGAACCTTTTGTCTTGAAATTTAAATTACCAGTTCAGAAATTCAGGACACGTAGTTTTAAATTTCAAATTAGCAGCTCAAAAATTTAGGAAATTAAGTCCTGAATTCCAAATTAGTAGCTTAAAAATTCAGCATACTTAGTCCTGAAGCTTGGGCGAATTGGCTCATTTTCGTTGTCAATTGTGAATATATTTTAAACAGCATGTTACTGAAATTAATTGGCTTAAAAAATAAGGCATCCTTTTATAGTATTTTAAATTGTATTGATAGCGTATAAAGATCTAATTATTAGGGATATAAGTAAATCCTTTCTCAAGCAAAATACAGGCACACAATTCCAAATTCATTTTGGCTCCGGTTGCTTGTTTTTGCTTGTTTTGAGAGGGGTATTCGAATTTAATAAACTTGGCGCGAGC
Organism: Nicotiana attenuata; assembly: GCF_001879085.1. Lineage (NCBI taxonomy): Eukaryota > Viridiplantae > Streptophyta > Magnoliopsida > Solanales > Solanaceae > Nicotiana > Nicotiana attenuata. The sequence goes on along the minus strand of NC_031996.1, from coordinate 22,453,799 downwards.
TCAAAGTACAACTGTACTATTACAGATTGGTCAAAGTCCAAACTGTTATTTTGATTAAAAAATTTCCAAAACTCGTAAGACATACACATTATTTGAGAATCCTGTTTGCTCCAATCTGTCAATGGCCAGGGTGCCATGCTCATGTAATTATACTCCCAAAATAAGAGGCACATATATAATTCCAGTGGTGTGAAGCCATGAACTAGAGGCGGAATCAAAATTTAAAGTTTGTCCGTTTTGCATTTGTCACTGAATTCATAACTCGTTTTAGTCATTGGATTCATAATTAAATATTTATGTATATTTTCTGAATTTCTTAATACAAATTATTGCATTCAAACAAAACTAATGAGTTCGTCCAAACCCGTACATAATATTATAGCTTCGCCATGAACTTGTTCTTAAATCTTAATAGTAGGAGGATAAGCACCTAGCGTGAGCGGCAGCCTTTACCGTATATTTTATTTTCACAATACTATCAAATAGAGAGGGAAAAATAAAAGTTCAAATCTTTTTTGGCGGTGGCAGATATGAAATCCACCTTAAATTATGCTCAAATCAATGACAGGGCAAAATGAGCATCTGCTTTTACTATTATTTTTGCTAATTATACAAACTAACTTTGGCAAGAATTTCAGGAGCCCGTTACTCATGTGATCACTCAACTATCTATAATTATGGACTAAAACCACATTTCTTTCGTTTGTAACATGAAAGTCACTCAACTATTCCTATAGCAACAACAATAATGATCCAGTTGTTAGACTTTAAAGGCATTGAGGGAAATGAAAATTTGAATAAAGTGAGCTTTTGACTTGCACTTTGTCCCTCATTGGTGAGGGACAACTACATTTGTGTGCTTATATATAGAATCACTTCTTAAAGCTCTTAAAAGGAGTTGAAGAGAATGAACCCTCGCGCCGTCGTCGTCGCTCGCTCGGCTTTGGATTTGTGGATTTGGATTTGGATTTGTCAAATGATCGATAAGATTATTTTTTGGACAAAATTTATTTAATTAATTATTTAATAATTAATTAAATGTCAGATCACTGCTGAAGATTTAGAAGGATAGTCTGGCCGCGGTCCTGGCGTAACCGCGCCAGAACCCTGCTGCAGATTCAGAGGGCCACTCTGGCCGCGGTCCTGGCGTAATCGCGGTAGGACCGCGGCAGGCCGCGTAAACTTCTGAAAGGCACCTTTTCCAGAACAAACATCTCACCTCTTCCAATAATTGCCTATAAATTCTGAGGCATGGCTTCGTTTTTAACACACCAAAAACATTACAGAACTTCCTTCTTTCTGAAAATACTGCATTCTAATTCGCAGTCTCTCTCTCTCAAATTCGTAAGTGTGATTTGGAAACTGCCTAAACTGCCTCTATCTTCTTTGGATCCACCTGAATACCCTCACTGGACACCACGTGCCCCAAGAACCCACTAAACTAAGCCAAAACTTACACTTGGAGAACTTGGCATAAAGCTTGTCCTCCCTCAACCGCTGCAACACAACCCTCAAATGCTGGACGTGGTCCTCCTGGCTACGAGAGTACACAAGGTTATCATCAATGAACACAATAACAAATGAGTCGAGATAAGGCCGAAACACACTATTCATCAGATGCATGAACGCTATTGGGGCGTTGGTCAGCCCAAAAGACATCACGAGGAACTCATAATGACCATAGTGGGTCCTGAAAGCTGTCTTTAGAATAATCTTCAACTGGTGATACCTAGACCTCAAATAAATCTTGGACAACACCCTCGTTCCCTGAAGCTGGTCAAATAGATCATCAATACGCGGCAAAGGATACTTGTTCTTGATTGTGACCTTGTTTAACTGCCTATAATCAATGCTACGCCCCGTTTTCTCGCGAAAGGAGGGCTTCAATATGTGACAACTCTTTTGAAGGAAGGATGTTAAAAGAGAAGAGTCGCCACGTAACGGTTTTTAAGGTGCGTTAGGGCACCTATTTGCAGATAACTCTACTTGATTAGTCAATGCCACCAAAGATCGGGTAAGGGCACAAATTACCTCAAAGAGAAGGTGTTAGGCACTCTTTGAGGTCTATAACTGTGGGTCCCGACCGAACTTAATACTATGTGGATTATGTAATTAGGCTAGGTGATAAGAGAAACAAAGAAATATAAAAGTCGAAGAGTTTCATAATGACACAATGAGAATTGGTACAAATCTTTAAGGATGACAAGGATACAACTACAATGGTCTATGTTAAATGACTAAGTGTGAATAGCAAGTATATGAAGGAGGGGGGGGGGGGGGGTCCTAATTTTTTTAGCCTAAAGGATCACCCCGTGCACCATAAATAATACTTCGCAATTCCTTTTTAGATAGGAGTTGCTCATATTATTCAGTGGGCACAGGCTATCATCTTTTGCTACCCGATTACTATGTTGAAGTTGTTTACGTAAAGCGCTCTAATTCAATTCTAAGTCGGGTCCTACGCGTGCACTACCCGTCCTATGCCTATGGTACAGGACGCTTTAGACATCTATTTAGGTGGTTCTAGACTTACTTAGGTTGCTAGAAAATGATAAAACTAGTCGCATATTCAAAACAAATAGGATTGCACATAATAGCAAAGAGTGGCTCATGTTAGCCTCCATACATGTAACGACCCGGTCGTTCGCTCTGAGAGTTATAGCCCCGTTTCCCCCATTTATACTTCTTTATGTGTTGTTCAGCTGTGTTGAGTTGTATCAAGTTGGTAGATTTGGGTTCGGAGTAGTTTTGGAGTGAAATGAACACTTAGTCTCTTAGTTAGAAAGCTAAGTTAGAAAAGTCAACCGGAAGTTGACTTGTGAGTAAACGAATTCGGATTTGGATTTTTATGATTCGACTAGCTTCGTTGGGTTATTTTAGACTTAGGAGTATGTCCGGAATATAATTTTGAGGTCTGTGGTAGAATTAGGCTTGAATTGGCGAAAGTTGGAAGTTTAGAAGTTCATAGGCTTGAATTCGAGGTTGATTTGGTGTTTTCGTGTTGTTTTGGGTATTCCGGAGCTTCGACTAAGTTTGGGTAGTGATATATGACTTGTTGGAATCATTGGTTGAGGTCCCGAGGGCCTCGAATGAGTATTGGATAGGTTTGGGTTGTGTTGCGCTCGTTTTTCTTATGTATCGACGCCGTTTCTTCAAGCATAAATGACATCATATTAAGAAAATGAGCTCCTATTTCTTATTTTTATTGAAGCATTAGATCCGTATCGTAATTACGGACCCGTAGCAAAAAGAATCGTCGAATTTGGACATCATATGAGGATTTTATGGTCATTTTACTAAGAATTAGGTTGCTAGATGTTTCAGATTAATTACGAAATTGCCACTGAAGGCGTAATTAAAAATCTACATTATTTGCAAATATTGAAACCAACATATCTCCTTCATTAAAAGGTCAAATGGAGTGATTCAAAAGCCTAACTTGACTAAAATTTCACAAGGAATCCATTGGAGGCATAAAAAGCGAGTTTCGGGATCGTTTGGCACAAGAAACGAGGCAGAATAGCTGGTAGAAAAATATATAAAACTAGGGTTTGTTCATTCGGTCATATTTTGAGTTGGGGAGCTCGGATTTGGGCTATTTTGGAGGCGATTTTACCATATGGATTGGGGTAAGTGTTCTCTACTCGGTTTTGGTTATATTTCATGAATCCATCTTTGTTGTTGGGATTCGATTGATGATTTCAAAGTGAAATCGAGGGAGTTAGGGTTTGAGTTTTGGAGAGTTTTAGGTTGGGATTTGAGGGATCAAACGGAGTCCAATTTTTATAAATTTTATATGGTTAGACACGGAAGAGGACGAGGTTTATTATTCTGCCATTTTTGACTGGTTTGGAGACGTGGTCCCGGGGGCCGGGTTTTGGCCGATTTCCGACTTTTGGCTATTTTGTAGTTTTTATTGTGGAATTCGATTCTTTAGCCCATGTTGATAGTATTATTCTGATTTTGGTTAGACTTAGAGCTTTTGGAGATCGAGTCCAGAGACGAGGGCATCCCGGAATAGGATTTTACGCTGTTGAGGTAAGTAACAGTTTTAACTCTGGCATTGAGGGTATAAACCCGGAGAGTTTGATATCATGTGATTGTTTGGAGGTGATACCCACGTTAGGTGACGGGCGTGTGGGTGTACGCCTCAAGGGATTGAGACTTGGTCCGTCCTGTGAGGCTGTGAGGCCTAATGGCCATTATCTGTGTATATGTATTTACTTGTTGTTGAACTTGTCTGCCTTCATGTTAGGGATCATGCTTAGGCTTTATTCATGCTCACATTAATTATACTCAGTCATAGAAATTGTTGTACATGTTTACCTCCATCTCTATTATTTGCTAATATGCCGTAATACTTGATGTGGGCTGTGTCCCCTTATTTGTTGATGATGGTGAGGCTAGTGAGGTACATGATTGAGTGAGACCGATGGACTGATTTTGAGGATATTAATATCATAGCGCGTGAGTTGTCCGCGTAGCACGTGATTTGACCGTGCGGGTCCAAGTATTGATACCATAGCGCGTGAGTTGTCCGCGTAGCACGTGAGTTGACCGTGCGGGTCTAGGTATATATACCATAGGGCGTGAGTTGTCTGCGTAGCACGTGAGTTGACCGTGCGGATCCAGGTATTGATATGGTAGCACGTGAGTTGTCCGTGCTTAGCGCTTGGGCTTTGGGAGCCCCTCCGGAGTCTGTACACACCCCCAGTGAGCGCAGAGTCTTGAGTGTGGAGTGCTGAGTGCAAGTGCTGAGTGATGGAGTGACATTGCTGTGAGGTTGCATTTACTTTTGCTGTTGCTGCATTTATCTGTTAAATTTCTTTGTGGCATTTGTTGGTTTTATAGAATTTACCTGTTTATTCATGGTTATTGTAAATTGTGAAAATAAATAATTGGATTGTTTTGCATAGCTCATCACTACTACTCAGTTCCTTAGTTATTTCTGTTACTACTGAGGTGGTTGCACTCATACTACCCCCTGCACTTTATGTGCAGATCCAGGTGAGTTAGAGCGCGGCGATCGTTGATTACAGGCCAGCTATCTGTGGAGATTGCAAGGTAGCTGCCAGCGTTCGCAGGACCTTGTTACTCCTTTTATCATTTCTTCTTTGGATAGTTAGACAGTTTATATATCTCAGTTCATAGTTTTAGACGCTCATGACTTAGTGACACCCCGATGTTTGAGACTCATTTCCGTATTTTATATTATTTATATTTAGAATTGATTTAGTTTATGAGAAATTTAAATATTGGTATTGTTTTATTAAATGCTTAAAATTAATTAGTCATAATATTTTGGGAAGTAGGCTTGCCTTGTAACACGATAGGCACAACGACCATGGTTAGATTTTGGGTCGTGACATGTTGGTATCAGAGCCTAGGTTACATAGGTCTCACAAGTCGTGAGCGGGTTTAGTAGAGTCTTGCGGATCGATACAAAGACGTCTGTACTTATCTTCGAGAGGCTGCAGAACCTTTAGGAAAACTTCACCTTCTTGAATTCTTATCGTGCGGTATTGATTCGGCTTGAAGTGTAACTCTTTGAATTCCTTCCACACATTCGTATGCACACATGAGCGTTCGGTATCAGTTGTGCATCAATGGATTGTGATTCCCTGGATGAGGTGCGAGATGTGATTTTCGTGTTGTAACGACCCGGCCGGTCGTTTTAAGAATTAACGCCCCGATCCCCTATTAACTGCATTCCTCGTATTTGTTTCTGCTATAGTGAATTGCCGGGAAGATTTATTTGGAAATGCGGAGAGTTTTGGGACACTTAGTCCCTAAATGAGAGTTTAAGTTTGAGAATTTGGACCGTAGTTGGAGCAGTGTGAAGACGGCATCGGAATGGAATTCTGTTAGCTCCGTTGGGTGATTTCGGGTTTAGGAGCGTGTTCGGATTGTGTTTTGGAGGTCCGTAGCTTATTTAGGCTTGAAATGACGAAAGTTGAGTTTTTGAAGTTTCCGGTTCGATAGTGAGATTTTGATCTAAGAGTCGGAATGGAATTCCGGAAGTTGGAGTAGCTCCGTAGTGTTGAATGTGACGTGTGTGCAAAATTTCAGGTCATTCAGACGAGGTTTGATAGACTTTTTGATCGAAAGCGTAATTCGGAAGTTTTTGGAATTCTTAGTCTTGAATTCGATGATGATTTGGTGTTTCGACGTTGTTTGAGGTGTTTCGACGATTGGTATAAGTTTGGGTAGTGGTATATAGCTTGTTGGTGCTTTTGGTTAAGGTCCCGGGGGCCTCGGGGTGATTTCGGATGGTTGATGGAAGAATTGAGTCTGGTTTTGGCAGCTGAAGATGTTCCATTGCTATCATAACCGCAGCTGCAGCTAGGCGACCGCAGGTGCGGGCCCGCAAGAGCGCCCAGGTGGTCGCAGATGCGGAATTGGCCATGTGGGGCTGTGACCGCAGAAGCGGCTGCTCGATCGCACCTGCGGTAGCGCATGTGCGGCTTCTTAATCGCAGATGCAGAGGTAGAGATTCTAGTAAAAACCGCAGAAGCGGTTCTATCAACCGCAGAAGCGGTAGCGCGGAAGCGGGTATTCGACCGCATGTACGTATTTACTGGGCACAAAAATCAGAATTTTGAGGGTTTAGTTTCAAAAGTTAGAAAATTGATTTGGAGCTCGGGAGAGGGAGATTTTGGGAGTTTTTTGAAGAGGAAATCAGTGGGTAACAATTCCTTATCCCTTTCTAGTTGTATTCCATTAATCTATTGTTAGTTTTATCGTTTAATTTCGGATTTGAGATCAAAATTGGGGAAAAATTTGAAGAAAGTTCTTAGACTTAGATTTCGAGTTTTGATTGGGAATTTGATGTTGGATTTGGATAATTTTGGTATGGTTAGACTCGTGAGAGTATGAGGATTTTGAAAATATAAATTTTACCAAATTCCAAGACGTGGGCCCGGAGGGTGTTTTGGTCATTTTACCTAATTTCGCGTATTAGCTTAGAATTTATTTTTAGAATCAGTTACTTGAAGTGTTATTTACATTATGCAATTGAATTGAATAGATTTGGGCCATTTGGAGTCAAGTACTTGTGGCAAGAACGTTGTGTGGGGGACATTCCCCCTAGGATTTGGTATTGTTGTTATATGAATGTTGTGTACGTGAGGTGACGAGTGCGTAAACATGCTAATTGTTGGAAACCCGTTTTTCATTAAGTAAATTAACTGTGCTTCTTTCTTCTTGAACATCACTTGTATCTTTTTAAGCCTATTGCGTAGTTTAGGGAAGCATGCTTAAGTGTATTAATTGTCCTATCTGCTTAAACTGTTTATGTGAACTCTGTATAGCATGTTAGGTTAGAATTACCTGTCCATTTTGATATTAATTGGTTTGAGTTGATTATCCTTGTGTTGTTGCTGCATGTTTACATTGGGACTACGGGCGGTTCCCGATAGATCCCCCTTGTCTGTTTATTTGGGACTATGGATGTGGTATTCCGGTAGATCCCCCTTGTCTGTTATATTTGGGGACTACGGTTTGAGATTCCGGTAGATCCCCGGCGCACTATGAGTTGGACTACGGGACGACACCCGGGAGATCCATTGGACACTTACATTTGGGCGCTACAGGACGGTATCCTGGTAGATCCCCGGTTGTTGGATATTTACATTTGGGGGCTACAGGACGGTATCCTGGTAGATCCCCGGTTGCCATCTCTGTGTTGAGTTGTATTCTCTCTGTGATATTTTCTCTGTTGTAATTGTTGTTATCTTTATCATTATACTGTGTTACTTCATATTGTTTCGCTCTTGAATGAAATTGTGGATTCTTTCCTTGATATTGTTGTCTTTCTTTTATTTTGGGACTACGGATGAATATTCCAGGAGATCCCCTGCACATATATTGAATTTGACTGTAGTACGGGATACCAAGAGATCCCCGACACATATATTGAGGTTACCAAGAGATCCTCGAGATACCAAGAGATCCCCAGTACATATATTGAGGATACCAAGAGATCCTCGGGATACCAAGAGATCCCCAGAACATATATTGAGGATACCAAGAGATCCTCGGGATACCAAGAGATCCCCAGCACGTATATTGAGGATACCAAGAGATCCTCGGAATACCAAGAGATACCCAACACGTATATTGAGGATACCAAGAGATCCTCGGGATACCAAGAGATCCCCAGCACACATATTGAGGATACTAAGAGATCCTCGGGATACCGAGAGATCCCCGGTTGTTATCTTTGCGTTGAGCTGTATTTATTTCCGTGATTACTTTGTTTTTGTTAAAGTTGCTGTTGTTCTTCTATTCTGTGTTCCTTTTTTACTGTTTCACTTAAGTATACTGTCTTATTCTACACTATTATATCTTGTATTTCCTCTAACCTCAGTAGGGCCCTGACCTTCCTCGTCACTACCCGACCGAGTTTAGGCTTGACACTTACTGAGTACCGCAGTGGTGTACTCATGCCCTTCCTGCGCATGTTTTTCATGCGCAGATCCAGGTACTCCCACTCAGACTTATCACGCTTGAGGCGAGGCATTTTGTAGAGACTCCTAGGTATATCTGCCGCGTCCGCAGACCGAAGAGTCCCTTTCTATTCTCAGTACTAGTATAGCCCTTTCTGTACTTTCCCTTGTTGGTAGACATTCTGGAGTTAGAGCTTATTATGTAATCTTTTAGCTTGTGATTCATGGGGTTCCGGATTTTGGGAGTGTTAGATTGAGATTCTTGTACTGCTATATGCCAGGCGGCATCTTAAACACTCTTTAACCTTGTAATCTCGGTTTTTAATTACTTTCTTCTGCGATTGTTTTCTTTCTTCTGCATTTGTTAGGCTTACCTAGTCGTAGAGACTAGGTGCCGTCACGACAGTTCACGGAGGGCGAACTGGGTTCGTGACCAGTTGGTATCAGAGCTCTAGGTTCATAGGAGTCATGAATCACAAGCCGGTTTATTAGAGTCTCGCGGATCGGTACGGAGACATCTGTACTTATCCACGAGAGGCTATGTAACCGTTAGGAAAATTCCACTTCATTTGATTTCCTTGTCGTGCGAGATTTTTGACATCACAATCCTAAACTTCTGCCTTCCATTCTCTCACAGATGGTGAGGACACGTGCTATTGGAGGTGACCGGACACCCGTGCCCCTTGCGAGAGCCGTCAGAGGTCGGGGCCAGGGTAGAGGCCGAGGACGCGCACACGGTGCAGCTAGAGCACCCGCGCGAGCTGCTACAGAGGAGCCACCAGCAGTTCCAGCTGGAGCCCAGGCACTTGATACGCCTACTGCTACTATACTCTAGCACTTCAGGAGACCTTAACACAGTTCCTGAGCATGTTAGGTATATTGGTTCAGGCAGGATTAATTCGGGTTATACCAACTACTTCACAGATCGGGGGAGGGACCCAGACTCCCGCCGTCCCCACTCCAGAGCATCGAGTTCCCATTGGTTAGGTTCCAGGTGTCGTGGCGACACTGCCTGTGGTCCCAGTTCAGCGGGTGGTGAGGATCTCTTGCCGAGTAGAGGATAGGTGGGTCCAGGAGGGAGAGAACAGATGAGGTCAGGAGAGAGAGTATAGGGAGGCAAGGAGACCTCGTAGACCGGAGAGATCCACTGGCCCTTATTTCGGAGGAAGAGTACGGCATGGTAGAGGTTTTGTGGGTCAGCCAGCTCAGTTTGCGTTTCAGGCTTTGCATAGTGTTTCAGGTATTCAGGGGTCTCATAGTACCCGTACCGCACAGTTCCCACTTCCACGTCAGGCGCGAGGTTGTTTTGAGTGTGGTGACATCCGCCATGTGGTGAGGTATTGCCCTAGACTAGGGAGGGGTGCGCCTCCACAGACTTCTCAGCCACAACATGCTCCGCAGAGTTTCCAAGCTATGATTTCAGCACCGGTTGCTACCCCACCTGTCCCGCCAGTTAGAGGTGGAGGTCGGAGAGGTAGAGGTCGCCTTAGAGGGGGAGATTAGGCAAGATACTATGCTCTTCTTGCCCGTACTGAGGCTGTCACCTCCAATTCTGTCATCACAGGTATTATCATGGTCTGTCATAGAGTTGCATCGGTTCTATTCGATCCAGGCTCCACTTATTCTCATGTGTCCTCTCATTTTGCCCCGTATTTGGGTGTATCTCGGGATTCTTTGAGTTCTCCTGTTTATGTTTCTACTCCTATTGGAGATTCTCTTGTTGTGGACCGCGTTTATCGGTCGTGTTTGATTGCTCTTAGTGGTTTTGAGACCAGAGCCGATTTTTTATTGCTCAGCATGGTAGACTTTGATGTTATTTTGGGCATGGACTGGTTGTCGCTCCGTTATGCTATTCTTGATTGTCACACGAAAACCGCGACGCTGGCTATGCCAGGTGTACCGCGAGTAGAGTGGAGGGGTACCTTAGATCATACTTCCAGTATAGTTATTTCGTTCCTTAAGGCTCAGCGTATGGTTGAGAAGGGGGTATGACACATATCTAGCTTATGTGAGAGATGTCAGTATTGATACCCCTACAGTTGATTCAGTCCCAGTAGTACAGAATTTCTCTGATGTGTTTCCACCTGACCTTCCGGGCATGCTGCCCGATAGAGTTATTGATTTTGGCATTGATCTGTTGCCGGGCACTCAACCCATTTCTATTCCTCCATATCGTATGGCTCCTCCTGAGTTGAAGGAGCAGTTGTTGGAATTGCTTGACAAGGTTTTCATTCGGCCCAGTGTATCACCAGAAGGGTGCTCCGTTCCAGTGGACGGAAGAGTGTGAGGAGAGCTTTCAGAAGCTCAAGACAGCTTTGACTATAACCCCAATTTTGATATTGCCTACCGGTTCGGGGTCTTATACTGTCTATTGTGATGCCTCGAGGATTGGCCTTGGAGCGGTATTGATACAGGACGATAGGGTGATTGCCTACGCGTCCAAACAGTTGAAGGCACATGACAAGAATTATCCTGTCCATGATCTCGAGTTAGCTGCTATTGTTCACGCCTTGAAGATCTGGCGTCATTACTTGTATGGTGTGCCTTGTGAGATTTATACTGATCACCGGAGTTTGCAGCATCTGTTCAAGCAGAAGGACCTTAATTTGCGTTAGAGGAGGCGGTTAGAGCTGCTGAAGGACTATGATATCACTATTTTGTATCACTCGGGCAAGGCCGATGCTTTGAGCCGCCGGGCAGAGGGTTTGGGGAGTTTAGATTATTTACCAGCAGCAGAGAGGCCCATGGCAATGGATGTTCAGGCCTTAGCCAGCCAGTTTGTGAGATTGGATCTTTTCAGAGCCCAGTCGGGTTCTAGCTTGCGTGGTCTCTCGGTCTTCCTTGTTTGATCGTATCCGGGAGCGTCAGTTTGATGACCCACATTTGCTTGTCCTTAAGGACAAGGTTTTGCATGGCGATGCCAGAGATGTGACCATTGGTGATGACGGGGTATTGAGGATGCAGGGTCGAGTTTGTGTACCAAATATTGATGGGCTTCGAGAGTTGATTCTAGAGGAGGCCCATAGTTCGCGGTATTCCATTCATCCGGGTGCCGCGAAGATGTACCAGGATTTGAGTCAGCACTATTGGTGGAGGCGGATGAAGAAAGATATAGTTGGGTTTGTAGCTCGGTGCCTTAATTGTCAACAGGTGAAGTATGAGCACCAGAGACCGGGTGGATTGCTTCAGCAGATAGAGATTCCGGAGTGGAAGTGGCAGCGGATCACCATGGACTTCGTAACTGGGCTCCCACGGACTTTGAGGAAGTTCGATGCCATTTGGGTTATTGTGGATCGGCTGACCAAGTCCGCGCACTTCATTCCTATGTGTACCACCTATTTCTCGGAGCGGTTGGCGGAGATTTATATCCGGGAGATTGTCCGTCTGCATGGTATTCCGGTTTCCATCATTTCAGATAGAGGTACTCAGTTCACATCGCGGTTCTGGAGGGCCGTACAGCATGAGTTAGGTACTCGGGTGGAGTTGAGAACAACATTTCACCCTCAGACGGACGGACAGTCCGAGCGCACTACTCAGATTCTTGAGGATATGCCCCGTGCGTGTGTGATTGAGTTTGGAGGGTCTTGGGATCAGTTCTTTCCATTGGCGGAGTTCGCCTACAACAACAGTTATCAGTCCAACATTCAGATGGCACCGTATGAGGCTTTTTATGGTATGCGGTGTAGATCCCGGTGGGTTGGTTTGAGCCGGGTGAGGCTAGATTATTGGGCACAGACTTGGTTCAGGATGCTTTGGAGAAGGTTAAGGTGATTCAGGATAGACTCCGTACAGCCCAGTCCAGACAGAAGAGTTATGCGGACCGGAAGGTTCGTGATGTTTCCTACATGGTTGGAGAGCGGGTCCTGCTTCAGGTTTCGCCTATGAAGGGCGTTATGAGGTTTGGAAGAAAGGGAAGTTGAGTCCGAGATTTATTGGCCCTTTTGGGATATTGAGGCGCGTCGGGGAGGTTGCTTATGAGCTCGCCTTACCTCCCAGCTTGGCAGGAGTTCATCCGGTATTTCATGTTTTGATGCTCCGGGGGTATCACGGTGATCCGTCGCACGTGTTGGATTTCAGTTCAGTCCAGTTGGACAAGGATCTATCTTATGTTGAGGGGCCAGTGGCAATATTGGACAGGCAGATTCGAAAGCTGAGGTCAAAGAACATTGCATCAGTGAAGGTTCAGTGGCGGGGTCAGCCGGTCGAGGAGGCGACTTGGGAGACCGAGCAGGATATGCGCAACCGTTACCCTCATCTTTTCACTACTTCAGGCATGTCTCTATGCTCGTTCGAGGACGAACGATTGTTTAAGTGTGGGAGGATGTAACGACCCGGCCGGTCGTTTTAAAAATTAATGCCCCAATCCCCTATTAACTGCATTCCCCATGTTTGTTTCTGCTATTGTGAGTTGCCGGGAAGATTTATTTGGAAATTCGGAGAGTTTTGGGACAATTAGTCCCTAAATGAGAGTTTAAGTTTTAGAATATGGACCGTAGTCGGAGCAGTGTGAAGACGGCCTCGGAATGGAATTTCATTGGTTCCTTTAGCTCAGTTGGGTGATTTCGGGTTTAGGAGCGTGTTCGGATTGCGTTTTGGAGGTCCGTCAAGCCGAAAGTTGAATTTTTGAAGTTTCCGGTTCGATAGTGAGATTTTGATCTAATAGTCGGAATGGAATTCCAGAAGTTGGAGTAGCTCTGTAGTGTTGAATGTGACATGTGTGCAAAATTTCAAGTCATTCGGACGAGGTTTGATAGACTTTTTGATCGAAAGCGTAATTCGGAAGTTTTTGGAATTCTTAGTCTTGAATTTGATGATGATTTGGTGTTTCGACGTTGTTTGAGGTGTTTCGAAGATTGGTATAAGTTTGGGTAGTGGTATATGGCTTGTTGGTGCTATTGGTTAAGGTCCGGAGGCCTCGGGGTGATTTTGGATGGTTGATGGAAGAATTGAGTCTGGTTTTGGCAGCTGAAGATGTTCCATTGCTGTCATAACCGCACCTGCGGCTAGGGGACCGCAGGTGCGAGCCCACAGGAGCGCCCAGGTGGTCGCAGGTGCGCAATTGGCCATGTGGGGCTGTGACCATAGAAGCGCTGCTTGATCGCACCTGCGGTAGCGCAGGTGTGGCTTCTTAATCGCAGATGCGGAGGTAGAGATTCTAGTAAAAACCGCAGAAGCGGTTCCCTCAACCGCAGAAGCGGTAGCGCAGAAGCGGGTATTCGACCGCAGGTGCGGGTTTACTAGGCAGAAAAATCAGAATTTCGAGGGTTTAGTTTCAAAAGTTAGAAAATTGATTTGGAGCTCGGAAGAGGGCGATTTTGGGAGTTTTTGAAGAGGAAATCAGTGGGTAACAATTCCTTATCCCTTTCTAGTTGTATTCCATTAATCTATTGTTAGTTTTATCGTTTAATTTCGGATTTGAGATCAAAATTGGGGAAAATTTTCTTAAACCTAGATTTCGAGTTTTGATTGGGAATTTGAGGTTGGATTTGGATAATTTTGGTATGGTTAGACTCGTAAGAGTATGAGGATTTTGAAAATGTAAATTTTACCCGATTCCAAGATGTGGGCTCGGAGGGCGTTTTGGTCATTTTACCTAATTTCGCGTATTAGCTTAGAATTTATTTGTAGAATCAGTTACTTGAAGTGTTATTTACATTATGCAATTGAATTGAATAGATTTGGGCCATTTGGAGTCGAGTACTCGTGGCAAGAACGTGGTTTTGGGTTGATTTTGAGCCGGTTCGAGGTAAGTGGCTTGTTTAACCTTGTGTGGGGGACATTCCCCCTAGGATTTGGTATTGTTGTTATATGAATGCCGTGTACGTGAGGTGACGAGTGCGTACACGTGGTAATTGTTAGAAACCCATTTTTCATTAAGTAAATTAACTGTGCTTCTTGTCACACCTCTTTTTTCCCCCGAGGAGATAGGAAGAAAGGAGTTTTTCCAATTTAAGTGACATTATTTGAAAAGGGATTAATTTATTTTAATTTCAAGAGTCGCCACTTGGAATTGAGTTTCGGTGTCCCAAGTCACCATCTATTTTAAAATCCCAATTCAAGGAAATTGACTCAAATTAAGTCTGCGAAACCAGAAGATCGGGTAAGGAATTCTGTTAACCCAGGAGAAGGTGTTAGGCACTCCCGAGTTCCATGATTTTAGCACGGTCGCTTAAAAATTTATACTTGGCTTAAATTATTTAATTACGTGTTTTTAAACCTATGTGCATTTACCCTTTTTACTGCTTTTAATTGCTTGAATTATTTATAATTAAAGAATTGAGTTACGCGTGCGTATACTCTTTTCTTTTGGTGCGTAAAAATCATGTCACGCGAACGTGTCCACAATTAATAACGTTTTGTTTATTTTTTTAAGAAAAGTTTGGTTGAAGTTGCGCAAACGCATCCCTCGAATTACTTTTAAAATTAAATTCGCAATTATGTTACGCGAACGTATACATAACACAATACTAGTCTAAATCGAGCCTAAAGCAAACTACGATTATTCAATTTTTATTTATTTATCTTTTTATTACCATTATTATTTCTTTTACCTATTGGAGCAAAGTCTTGAGTTAATTAGCTAATTAATGCATGACTTGATTATTATACCTAAGTTCTTTTACAAGACCAATCCTTGGCATACATAATTTCTCATTGATTTAAGCTCAACTTTTCATTCTTTATTAATTCAAACCTAAACTTACTAAAACGTTAGGAGCAACTATAGTTTAATCATTTTTTGCATTTTTTTTTAAAATTACTACTACGATTGAACTATTAAATATGCTACTGT
Organism: Nicotiana attenuata; assembly: GCF_001879085.1. Classification (NCBI taxonomy): domain Eukaryota; kingdom Viridiplantae; phylum Streptophyta; class Magnoliopsida; order Solanales; family Solanaceae; genus Nicotiana; species Nicotiana attenuata. The sequence continues at coordinate 22,438,559 of NC_031996.1, read as the reverse complement.
TGCTATTATTTTCTAAAGATTAAAAAAGTAAAAATTAAGCAAAGAAATAAAATGAACTAGCTAAATCATCTTAGAATTAAAACAAATACAGAATATTTAATCTATTATACTAGAAAGACATTCACCTCATATATATACTAATTAGAGTACTTCAACCTATACTAAAGCTTGCAATTTGCACAAAAATTACTATGCAAGATTTACGTGAATTTCTACATTGAAGATTATTTTTTATGCCAAGTTGATAGTTTTAAACGACTAATGGGAACACCTGGACATATATTCTTTACTTATGTTGAGGAAAATGGAATGAAAAGAGTATACTGTGATTCTCTTTCAAATTTAACGTTTCAGCAAGTAAACTATTTTTTACATCTAAACTAGTTTGACTCTAACAGTGAATAGAGTATGGTTTAGGAATATTTTTACTTCAAATAAAAGTAGATGCATTTTGGAGAGAGTGATAGAAGTAATGAACCTTAAGAAGCTTTCCAATATTAATAAAAGGAAATCAGTGAATATAATTCTTTGCTTGGATGAGCAATGTAAAAAATGAAACTCTGGTGATCAAACTCTTCCAGCCAAAAGCTAATCACCACTGGAACCACGGATTGAATCTCGAATTTCCACCTTGAATTTCAGTTAAGCTCCATCGTCATCAAACTCTGTCTTGATTTTCTAAATTAATTATGAAGACTTATAAGGACTCTCAAACTAACACAGAAAGAAATTTCTTACAATAAAGTTCTTTTTCCAAAACCAAACGTTTTCCTCCTCAATCTCCTTCGTTCTTCCCTCTCTTTCTATATTTTCTCTTAGTATTTATATGGAAATCCTATTTGCCTAACCGGTTCATGGAGATAAAGAGTGGGAATGTGGAGAAGATCATGGGTTTGTGATGTAAGGGGGAAAGGGAACGTGGGGAGTTACTAGAAAATGGGATCATGGGTATTTTTTTTTTATTTGTTAAGGTAAAGAGTAAATTCTTAAATAAATCAATTGACGTAACTTCATTTTGTATCTTCCCTTATTTTTTTTTTAATTTTTTAAAAGATAAATCAAATTATAAAAATAAGAAGATTAACCAATATTTCTTACAACATAGGAAAACTAAATATTTACATGTTCTTTAAATGATACTTAGAAATATTTTATAGCTTACTTATTAAAATTCAAACTAAAAGAAACTATATATATTTTTTGTAAATTTTCTTTTTCTCTTTACAAATAACAACAAAATATTCTATAAGTAATCTTAACAACAAAATATTCTATAAGTAATATTCTATAACAACAAAATAATCTTATATATATATATATAAGATTAGACCTACAAGAAATATTTACATTAAAATACAATAGAATTTGGGTGTGGTCAAAAATTAGGTGTTCACAGCATGCCCCTCTTTGCTTGGAAACATGAAGAGTTTTCAGGCAAAGAAAAATGAACACGGTGACTGATTTTTGACTTCCCCATTATTTAAAAAGAAAAAGAAGATAAAAGAAAAATATGTGACCGAGCCTTGGTTTTAGGCAGCCTACATATCCCGGGTTGTAAGGGAATCAGGTCACGTGTAGTTCAAGTGAAAGAAGAGTGATGGAGTATTCTTAGAGGGAGAGTCGAGTGAAGTTCCGTCGAGGTTCCAATCCGCGGTTCCTACTATTACATCAAAATGAAAAGAAAATTACATACTCTTGAAATCTAAGAGTTACAAAATTCCTATCTAAATGCCATCTGGAGTCTTGTCTTGATTCTTGACTTGCTTCTCCCAGTGACTTTGGATTGAAACTTGATGCTCCCGATGCAATAGACTATGAAATATTCTCCCAGGCTTGATTCTTGATCCGATGATGGGAAGAAAGATCTTGACCATATGTCTCTACATGCATTACGCCAAAGCTGGTTGCGCCTGGTATTGAGATCAAACGTTCCACTTTCTCTGGAAAGAACTGAAATCTTATTTTTTTGCACATCCAATCCATGCTTTGTAGAAAAACCTACAAGCCAACACAAACAAACAAAACGAACAAAAATTTTCTGCCCCAGTTTGCACTAGGAAATTTTTGTGAGTTATTGAAAACACATGAAACTATCTTTGCTATTGCAGAATAAAGAATTAAAAAAAATGCGTTTTTAAATAATTGGGGATGGTGTACCCTGTGTTAACAAGAAGGAAGGCAACCAGGGGATGTGGTACCCTGTGTTGGCAATAAGATAAGACTCGTGGCACTCTGAGATTCTACTAGGGGATGTTGTACCCTATGTAGGAAGAAAGTAATGCAACCAGGGGATGTAGTACCCTGTGTTGGCAACAAAATGAGGCTTGTGGCACTCTGAAATGCAACTAGGGGATGTCGTACCCTATGTTCGCAGAAAATAATGCAACCAGGGGATGTAGTACCCTGTGTTGGCAATAAAATGAGGCTCGTGGCACTCTGAAATGCAACTAGGGGATGTCGTACCCTATGTTGGCAGAAAATAATGCAACCAGGGGATGTAGTACCCTGTGTTGGCAATAAAATGAGGCTCGTGGCACTCTGAAATGCTACTAGGGGATGTCGTACCCTATGTAGAAAATAATGCAACCAGGGGATGTAGTACCCTGTGTTGGAAATAAGATGAGGCTCGTGGCACTCGGAAATGCTACTAGGGGATGTCGTACCCTATGTAGAAAATAATGCAACCAGGGGATGTAGTACCCTGTGTTGGAAATAAGATGAGGCTCGTGGCACTCTGAAATGCTACTAGGGGATGTCGTACCCTATGTAGAAAATAATGCAACCAGGGGATGTAGTACCCTGTGTTGGAAATAAGATGAGGCTCGTGGCACTCTGAAATGCTACTAGGGGATGTCGTACCCTATGTAGAAAATAATGCAACCAGGGGATGTAGTACCCTGTGTTGGAAATAAGATGAGGCTCGTGGCACTCTGAAATGCTACTAGGGGATGTCGTACCCTATGTAGAAAATAATGCAACCAGGGGATGTAGTACCCTGTGTTGGAAATAAGATGAGGCTCGTGGCACTCTGAAATGCTACTAGGGGATGTCGTACCCTATGTAGAAAATAATGCAACCAGGGGATGTAGTACCCTGTGTTGGCAATAAGAAGAGGCCCGTGGCACTTTGAAACGCTACTAGGGTATGTCGTACCCTATGTAGAAAAATAAAAATGCAACCAAGGAATGTAGTACCCTGTGTTTGCAATGAGAAATACAACCAGGGGATGTAGTACCTTGTGTTGGCGATAAAATGAGACTCGTGGCACTCTGAAATACTACTAGGGGATGTCGTACCCTATGTAGAAAATAATGCAACCAGGGGATGTAGTACCCTGTGTTGAAAATAAGATGAGGCTCGTGGCACTCGGAAATGCAACTAGGGGATGTCGTACCCTATGTTTGCAACAAGAAGTAAGGCAACCAGGGGATGTAGTACCCTGTGTTGGCAATAAGATGAGGCTCGTGGCACTCTTAAATGCTACTAGGGGATGTCGTACCTTGTGTTGGCGAAAATAATGCTACTAGGGAATGTCGTACCCTATGTAGAAAATAAAAATGCAACCAGGGGATGTAGTACCCTGTGTAGGCAATAAGAAGAGGCCCGTGGCACTCTGAAACGCTACTAGGGGATGTCGTACCCTATGTTGAAAAATAAAAATGCAACCAAGGAATGTAGTACCCTGTGTTTGCAATGAGAAATACAACCAGGGGATATAGTACCTTGTGTTGGCAATAAGATGAGGCTCGTGGCACTCTGAAATGCTACTAGGGGATGTCGTACCCTATGTAGAAAATAATGCAACCAGGGGATGTAGTACCCTGTGTTGGAAATAAGATGAGGCTCGAGGCACTCTGAAACGCTACTAGGGGATGTCGTACCCTATGTAGAAAATAAAAATGCAACTAGGGGATGTAGTACCCTGTGTTGTCAATAAAAAGAGGCCCGTGGCACTCTGAAACGCTACTAGGGGATGTCGTACCCTATGTTGAAAAATAAAAATGCAACCAAGGAATGTAGTACCCTGTGTTTGCAATGAGAAATACAACCAGGGGATATAGTACCTTGTGTTGGCAATAAGATGAGGCTCGTGGCACTCTGAAATGCTACTAGGGGATGTCGTACCCTATGTCGAAAATAATGCAACCAGGGGATGTAGTACCCTGTGTTGGAAATAAGATGAGGCCCGTGGCACTCGAAAATGCTACTAGGGGATGTCGTACCCTATGTAGAAAATAAGTGCAACCAGGGGATGTAGTACACTGTGTTGGCAATAAGATGAGGCTCGTGGCACTCTGAAATGCAATTAGGGGATGTCGTACCCTATGTTTGCAACAAGAAGTAAGGCAACCAGGGGATGTAGTACCCTGTGTTGGAAATAAGATGAGGCTCGTGGCACTCTGAAATGCAACTAGGGGATGTCGTACCCTATGTAGAAAATAATACAACCGGGGATGTAGTACCCTGTGTTGGAAATAAGATGAGGCTCGTGGCACTCTGAAATGCAACTAGGGGATATCGTACCCTATGTTGAAAATAATGCAACCAGGGGATGTAGTACCCTGTGTTGGCAATAAAATGAGCGTGGCTCTCTGAAATGCTACTAGGGGATGTCGTACCCTATGTTTGCAACAAGAAGTAAGGCAACCAGGGGATGTAGTACCCTGTGTTGGCAATAAGATGAGGCAAGGGGATGTTGTACCATGTATTGAAGATAGGGTATTGATTACATATAATGAAACTAAAAATGGTATGTTTACATGTATGTTGGAAAAAATCAAGGATTTGAGAACTTCACTTGGTGGTGTTCGTGTTTTCACAAACTATTTCTTAAAATTGTTCTGCTATTATTTTGAACAAAGAAAGATTCATTAGTTTTAAAATGGTGTCGGTCTGTGGCCTTGATTATTTCAGCCCCTTGACTCAGCTCATCTTCTTCAATGACTTCAACTGCAACTAGTTATTTCTTGAATACCATCTGCATTTCTGATTCTGGAGAACCTTTAGCTTTTCCAAACTTTGCCATGACGGTACTTAACCTTTTTCAACTTTATTTTGCATTTGTGGGCATTTCACTTTTGACTTCTTTCAAAGTTCTTCATTTCAAAGCATCGGCCAATCATGGACAGTCGGGGTCGACTTGATGCATTTGTCGAGGCTGGCGCCTTTTGAATATATCAGCTCGCTTCAAACGAGAACCCTGCAAATCGGTCTTGCCATCTTTTCTTTGCCTTATTTTTGGAACAAAGTTAGATCGAAAGGGATTCAAAGAAAAAAACAAACAAACAATACAATAGAGAACGAGTTTAGAACAAGAGGTGTCCCTTTCAGGGAACAGAAATACAGACTTATATGGGAGTACATGCAGACTTCAATAAACATGACATGCCTTTTGGACTGGATGCCTGATCTGTATAAACCGTCCGATTCTCAAAAACTCATCACAAATTTTGACTTGAAACCGCGAAACCTTGCTCATGATTGTGTTAATGCCATGGTTGCGTGAATCCTCTTTTCGATAAACAGTGCCCTTTGTGGGTTTTCACTAGCTGATCTCTCTCATTTCTCTTATCGCCATCGTCTTATAGTGCCATTTGCGAGTTTTCACTAATAAGACTCTCTCATTTTTATTTTCTCTACTCACCATCGCCCTACAGTGCCAATGAGGGTTTTCACCAATAGGACTCTCTCATTTTATTTCTCCTATTTGGTTGCATTTGATCCAAGTAACAGTATCCTTCAATTCTTGAACATTCTCGTTGATTGATCGGAAGGACTTGAAAGGGATTTGGGTAAAAAAAAAAATTGGACTGAATTACAACTTTGGAACCTTTCATGAAAAACCATTGCTGAAACATTATAATATCTGCCCCAGTTTCACTTTTTGGGAAATTTGGATTTTTATTTTGGTGTGATTGAACCTTAGAGAGAGGCTGCCTATGTATCCTTTCGGAATCAAGTCGAACGTAGTTCAGGAAACTCTGTTTTCTTTTGTTTTTTTTTTCATTTTTGTTTTCTTTTGCTTTTTTTTTTCCTTTCTTTTTTTTTGTTTTTTTTCTTTTCTTTGTCATTTTGTAATAACTTCCAGGTTCCAAAGAGGGTAATCAAAGATAGGAAACCGGCTCAAAGGGTTTGCAAAAAGGTTAATGGTGTTTGGGTAGTGAGAAAGAAAGCCTTCGTCATCCCAATCAAAGAATGTTAACACCGAGTAGTGAGTCAAACATAGTACCTTCTGATTGCATCTGATTTGACTGTTGTCTTGGGGACATTTCCTTTTATGTCTCCCTAATACAACGTACCTATGCAATACTCTTGTTACAATGTATGGACCTTTGCAATTTGGAGCAATTTTTTCCTTAGCTTCTTCAAGGTGCGGGAGAATATGTCTCAGGACGAGTTGCCCCACTTCAAATTTCTTGGGACGTACTTTTTGTTGTAAGCATGGGCCATTCCTTGTTGTACAACTGCCCATGGTAGCCTCCGGCCAATCACTTTCCATCAATCAAAGACAATGTTTCAATCAGGTCTTGACTCAATCTTCATCACCGATCTCGGCTTCAACAATGATCTGAAGGGAATCTCATTTTCGGTTCAATTCTTTGTTTATTTTCTTACAAGCCTTATCTTCAACAAATTATGCTTCTTGGTTCATTATTTCAAAATCTGACAGCGTTTTAGGATCTGGGCATGAAGTCCGCAAGCATGTCATGTTATTAAAATCTGCATTTACATAACTAAAAAGAGAATAAGAAAGGTGACAAGATTAAGAAAAGAGACATTCATGGATGATGAAATATTGATTTCATTTATTTGAATATAAAAAAAAATAGAATGGTTTACATCAGAATGTAAGACAGTAAAGAGAAAACATTTGGATGACACACTGAAATAACTCAAAAGGCAGAAAAGATAGCAAGACCGGCTACCGAGACTCCAGTTTGATAGGGAAAGTTTCTTGTTTGGCGCCCGTTTTTGGTTTCTCTTCTGCCGCGACAATGGCTACTATGGCTTTCAATGCTGGATCAAATTCCCCATAAACAAATCATCCTGAGCAGGCCATGTCCTATTGCTCAAATCTAGTAAAGTCAACCCCATATTTGCCTTCAATTTTACTTTTTCACCGTCAACTTGCCTACTTGCCTTTTCGTGACCTTGGATCAACAACAGTGGTGCTTGTTCCATTTGTTGAGAAGATACTTTTACTTCCGAGGGATCTTAGATTGTTTGCGTGACTCGCTATTGCAAACCAACAAACCGACAACCTTTAATTAGCTTTTATTTCAAAACAACAAGCATGTTAAAATAAACACTGTTTCTCTTCTTCTTCTTTTTACTTTTTTTCACTTTTTTTTTCTTCTTTTTTTTTTTCAAAATGATTCGATCGAACCTGATGTGGGTTGCCTACGTATCATGTGGAGACATGAATCAGATCTTGCGTAGTTCGGAGAGATCAGGAATAAAGCAAATAAACTAACTCTTTTTTTTGAGGATATTTTCTAAAGAAAAACTTCTAAAGAATAAAGAAAATATATTTTTGGTTATTAATTTTCTTTTTTTGGGAACTTTCGAAAGAAAAACTCTTGAAGAAGAACAAAAAATATTTTTGGATTTCGAGAAGAATTTAAAAGAAAATATTTTTGGACCCGATTAAGGTTGCCTACGTATCTCACATTCGGTGAGAATCAGACCTGCGTAGTTCGTATATGTTTCGGGAATAGGATGACACTTTTTTTTTTTTGAAAAATTTAGGCTTATTTTGTAATAATTTTTTTTGGGTAAATACTGAGATTTTTCAAAAACCAGGTAAAATTTCCTCTCCTATTTTCTCACTTCTAGTTTTCCTTCAATTTTTATATTTTTATTTTATTTTATTATTTGTTAGAAGCCGGTCAACATGCACAAGCCGAATCAAACATAATGCACAAGTAGCACATAAGATGCATCAGGATTGTCTTGCAATTCTCGGGTACACCTGTCCTATACGGACCCAACCCCTATGTTGAGTCCGCAAAGTCAAATGCACATGATGCAAACAAACGTTCCTACTAGGGATCCGGCATGAGGTTATGTTATGCTAGGTTTAAATCCTGGGGGAGTGTTTTAGACCTGGCTTACCCAAGCGGACAGCTCGAGCCGAGGTGGGGGCAACGTACCGGGAGCACGAAAGTCTACCCGGCCTAGTTACTTGACCCAGCCTCGTTCTAATTGGTATGACTTCTAACAGAAAAGTGGGCCACGCGCACGTGTGCACCATAAATTCAGAAGACTCAGAAGGGAGGCGTAAGAAGACAGTTTAATACAATTCAAATAATATCAAAGCTGTAAATAAGCGGCAATTAGCACATTAGGCCAAAAAACACAGTAATAACATCAAATTAATAAAGCCAAGTATAGATCACATTACAAGCTCGAATTCTTATTTTCCCCAGCAGAGTTGCCAGAGCTGTCACGCCTCCTTTTATCCCGCCCCGAGGGCGGTATATAAGGGAGTTTTTCCAATTAAAGTGACATTATTCGAAAAGGGATTAATTTATTTTAATTTGAAGAGTCGCCACTTGGAATTGAGTTTCGGTGTCCCAAGTCACCATCTATTTTAAAATCCCAATTCAAGGAAATTGACTCTGATTAAGTCTGCGAAACACAGAAGATCGGGTAAGGAATTCTGTTAACCCAGGAGAAGGTGTTAGGCACTCCCGAGTTCCATGGTTTTAGCACGGTCGCTTAAAAATTTATACTTGGCTTAAATTATTTAATTACGTGTTTTTAAACCTATGTGCATTTACCCTTTTTACCGCTTTTAATTGCTTGAATTATTTATAATTAAAGAATTGAGTTACGAGTGCGTATACTCTTTTATTTTGGTGCGTCAAAATCATGTCACGCGAACGTGTCCACGATTAATANTAAATTATGGTATCCCAAGTCACCGGTTTATTTTAAATCCCAAATCGAGGAAGTTTTATTTTAAAGAGTCTGCGAACCAGAAATTCTAGATAAGGAATTCTGTTAACCCGAGAGAAGGTGTTAGGCATTCCTGGGCTCCGTGGTTCTAGCACGGTCGCTTAGTGAATATTACTTGGCTTAAATTGTTTAACTACTCATTTTTAGGACCTATGTGCATTTATCTTTTTACCGCTTTTAAATCACTTGAATTATTCGTAATGAAAGAATTGAGTTACGCGTACGTATACTCTTTTCCTATGGCGCGTCAAAAATCATGTCACACGAACGTGTCCACAATTAATAACGCTTTGTTTATTATATTAGGAAAAGTTTGGTTGAAGTTGCGCGAACGCATCCCTCGAGTTACTTTTAGAATTAAATTCGCAATTATGTTACGCGAACGTATACATAATCACAATACTAATCTAAATCGAGCCTAACATGCTCCTAGCGAATAATATAAAAATAAGTAAATGAAAGAGAATTAAACAAAAGGAGAATTTGATTCATACTCATTTTCTTTTTAAGAATTAGCTCCCAAAATCCCCGGCCATTCCATTCAAGTAAACGTAAACAGTAGTAAACATAAGCCAATTAAACTAAATCAAAAGACCACATTGTGAATATAGAGACGTGTACAAATTAGACAAATAAAACACTTAATTGGTAGTGATCTAGAAGGCATGAACCAAATGAATTAACTAGTGAAAAATGACAAATAAAATTAAAACAAGTTAAGGCAAAGATCAGTGGATTAAAATAATGACCAAAAGCCCTGCTATCCCACCTCAGGTCCTAAAATTAATCCTTACTCCCACAGCTCAAACCAGGCAAATTGGGTATCCATTAATCCCATCCAGATAACTCTAATCCATTAATCCCATCCAGATAACTCTAATCCAGGCAAATTAGTTTTGTAGCTTTTTCTTCTTCCTTTTTTTTTTTTATTTTTTTTACTTTTCTTAACCTTTTTTTATTTAAATAAAAAAAATAAACATACATATATACATACATATACATACATACATATATNGGGAAAGAGTGTAGTGATCGATGAATATGAGTCTGAGTCTAACTTGGACCCTGATGATGTTCGGATGTTCGAGGAGGGCATTACTCGCTCGGTGGTTAATGCGGAGGGGTCGCAGAAGCG
>NC_031996.1:22306780-22428413 GCF_001879085.1 Nicotiana attenuata | reverse complement strand
AACGCCTTGGGGATTACAACCCAAAATTTTTCCCCTACCACCGAACCGAAAAACGACCTTTAACACCAACCCTACGTACCGGAAACCCGAACCGGTAGTTTAGAACTTTCCACGGTTTAACTTTACCCTACCGTTAGTTAACTTTCCGTAAGTTTAAGCCACCTAGTCCGTATACAACTAAACTCGTGTTCTAGTTACTTTAACTTAAATTAATTATAGAACGTACTAAGTACGACTCTACAAACAACACAAGGAAAATTAACTTTACTTAACAAATTTAACGGTTTTCCTTTTTAAACCCAAAAACCGTTAAACCGTTTTCCCTCCTACTAATTCCCTTCCCGTTTCTTTCCCTTCCCCTTCTTCTTTACTATTTACTTTTCTTACTTAGTTATTTATAGTAGGAACTTACCTTAGTTTCGACCCGTTAACCGGTCTAGAGGAGAAAGTAAAGAGGGTAGGGTATGGGTAGGGGAAAGATCATGGGGTTTGTGATGGTAAGGGGGAAAGGGAACGTGGGGAGTTAGCTAGAAAATGGGATCATGGGTTATTTTTTTTATTTGTTAAGGTAAAGAGTAAATTCTTAAATAAATCAATTGACGTAACTTCATTTTGTATCTTCCCTTATTTTTTTTTAATTTTTTAAAAGATAAATCAAATTACAAAAATAAGAAGATTAACCAATATTTCTTACAACATAGGAAAACTAAATATTTACATGTTCTTTAAATGATACTTAAAAATATTTGATAGCTTACTTATTAAAATTCAAACTAAAAGAAACTATATATATTTTTTGTAAATTTTCTTTTTCTCTTTACAAATAACAACAAAATATTCTATAAGTAATCTTAACAACAAAATATTCTATAAGTAATATTCTATAACAACAAAATAATCTTATATATATATATATAAGATTAGACCTACAAGAAATATTTACATTAAAATACAATAGAATTTGGGTGTGGTCAAAAATTAGGTGTTCACAGCATGCCCCTCTTTGCTTGGAAACATGAAGAGTTTTCAGNTTAAATGATACTTAGAAATATTTTATAGCTTACTTATTAAAATTCAAACTAAAAGAAACTATATATATTTTTTGTAAATTTTCTTTTTCTCTTTACAAATAACAACAAAATATTCTATAAGTATATGAATACACACACACACACACACACACACACATATATATATATATATATATATATATATATATAGACCTACAAGAAATATTTACATTAAAATACAATAGAATTTGGGTGTGGTCAAAAATTAGGTGTTCACACTTCTTTCTTCTTGAACATCACTTGTATCTTTTTAAGCCTACTGCGTAGTTTAGGGAAGCATGCTTAAGTGTATTAATTGTCCTATCTGCTTAAACTGTTTATGTGAACTCTGTGCAGCATGTTAGGCTAGAATTACCTGTCCATTTTGATATTAATTGGTTTGAGTTGATTATCCTTGTGTTGTTGTTGCGTGTTTACATTGGGATTACGGGCGGTTCCCGGTAGATCCCCCTTGTCTGTTTATTTGGGACTATGGATGTGGTATTCCGGTAGATCCCCCTTGTCTGTTATATTTGGGGACTACGGATCGATATTCCGGTAGATCCTCGTCGCACTATGAGTTGGACTACGGGACTACACCCGGGAGATCCACTGGACATTTACATTTGGGGGCTACAGGACGGTATCATGGTAGATCCCAGATTTCCATCTCTGTGTTGAGCTGTATTCTCTCTGCGATATTTTCTCTGTTGTAATTGTTGTTATCTTTATCATTATACTGAGTTACTTCATACTATTTCGCTCTTGAATGAAATTGTGTATTCTTTCCTTGATATTGTTGTCTTTCTTTTATTTTGGGACTACGGATGAATATTCTGGGAGATCCCCTACGCATATATTGAATTTGACTGTAGTGGGGATACCAAGAGATCCCCAGCACATATATTGAGGATACCAAGAGATCCTCGAGATACCAAGAGATCCCCAGTACATATATTGAGGATACCAAGAGATCCTCGGGATACCAAGAGATCCCCAGCACATATATTGAGGATACCAAGAGATCCTCGGGATACCAAGAGAACCCTAGTACATATATTGAGGATACCAAGAGATGCTCGGGATACCAAGAGATCCCCAGCACGTATATTGAGGATACGAAGAGATCCTCGGAATACCAAGAGATCCCTAGCACGTATTTTGAGGATACCAAGAGATCCTCGGGATACCAAGAGATCCCCAGCACACATATTGAGGATACTAAGAGATCCTCGGGATACCGAGAGATCCCCGATTATTATCTTTGCGTTGAGCTGTATTTATTTTCGCGATTACTTTGTTTTTGTTAAAGTTGCTATTGTTCTTCTATCCCGTGTTACTTTTTAATGTTGCACTTGAGTATACTGTCTTATTCTACACTGTTGTATCTAGTATTTCCTTTAACCTCAGTAGGGCCCTGACCCTCCTCGTCACTACCCGACCGAGGTTAGGCTTGGCACTTATTGAGTACCGCAGTGGTGTACTCATGCCCTTCCTGCGCATGTTTTTCATGCGCAGATCCAGGTACTCCCACTCAGACTTATCACGCTTGAGGCGAGGCATTTTGTAGAGACTCCTAGGTATATCTGCCGCGTCCGCAGACCGAAGAGTCCCTTTCTATTCTCAGTACTAGTATAGCCCTTTCTGTACTTTCTCTTGTTGGTAGACATTCTGGAGTTAGAGCTTATTATGTAATCTTTTAGCATGTGATTCATGGGGTTCCAGATTTTGGGAGTGTTAGATTGAGATTCTTGTACTGTTATATGCGAGGCGGCATCTTAAACACTGTTTAACCTTGTTATCTCGGTTTTTAATTACTTTCTTCTGCGATTGTTTTCTTTCTTCTGCATTTGTTAGGCTTACCTAGTCGTAGAGACTAGGTGCCGTCACGACAGTTCACGGAGGGAGAATTGGGTTCATGACATGTGTGTTGATGTTGGGTCAGTCTGGGGGACTTGAGGCCGAGTTTTGTCTGTAGCTGGAGTACGAAGATTTCGATTGTGTGAGCACGTGCTTATATGTCCGTTGGTGTCCTTATTAGTGGGATTTGTGATTTGATGGCTATTTGGCGAGTATTATTTGACTGCGAGATTGTGTTCGGTTTGATCGAATGTGACTAGAAGGGTTTACTTGAGATGTAGTAAGGACTAATGGGTGTTTGATTTGTTACTTTATATAGCTTGTTCAGGCTCTGTCTGATAAGAGGTTTATTACCAACGTTTGGTTGTTTTGGGCAGCTGCTATGATTAGAAATCATCGTTGTGAGTGTTTGAATTATGCGGTATATCATGTGATTTCAGGTATGTTTTAGACTCGTTCGAGGACGAACGTTTGTTTAAGAGGGGGAGGATGTAACGACCCGGTCATTCACTCTGAGAGTTATAGCCCCATTTCCCCCATTTATGCTTATTTATATGTTGTTCAGCTGTGTTGAGTTGTATCAAGTTGGTAGGTTTGGGTTTGGAGTAGTTTTGGAGTGAAATGAACACTTAGTCTCTTAGTTAGAAAACTAAGTTAGAAAAGTCAACCGGAAGTTGACTTATGAGTAAACGAATTCGGATTTGGATTTTTATGATTCGACTAGCTTCGTTGGGTGATTTAGACTTAGGAGTGTGTCCGGAATATAATCTGGAGGTCTGTGGTAGAATTAGGCTTGAATTTGCAAAAGTTGGAAGTTTAGAATCTCATTGGCTTGAATTCGAGGTTGATTTGGTGTTTTGGTGTTGTTTTGGGTGTTCCGGAGGTTCGACTAAGTTTGGATAGTGATATATGACTTGTTGGAATTATTGGTTGAGGTCCCGAGGGACTCGGGTGAGTTTCGGATAGGTTTGGGTTGTGTTGCACTCGTTTTTCTTATGTTTCGACGCCGTTTCATCAAGCATAAATGATATCATATTGAGCAAATGAGCTCCTATTTCTTTTTTTGATTGAAGCATTAGATCCGTATCGCAATTACGGACCCGTAGAAAAGAATCGTCAAATTTGGACATCATATGAGGATTTTTGGTCATTTTACTAAGAATTAGGTTGCCAGATTTTTCAAATTAATTACGAAATTGCCACTGACGGCGTAATTAAAAATCTGCATTATTTGCAAATATTGAAACCAACATATCTCCTTCATTATAAGGTCAAATTGAGTGATTCAAAAGCCTAACTTGACTAACATTTCACAAGGAATCCATTGGAGGAATAAAAAGTGAGTTTCGGGATCATTTGGCATGAAAAACGAGGCAGAATAGCTGGCAGAAAAATATATAAAACTAGAGTTTGTTCATTCGGTCATATTTTGAGTTGGGAGCTCGGATTAGGGCGATTTTGGAGGCGATTTTCACCATATGGATTGGGGTAAGTGTTCTCTACTCGGTTTTGGTTATATTTCAGAAATCCATCTTCGTTGTTGGGATTTGATTGATGATTTCAAAGTGAAATCGAGGGAGTTAGGGTTTGAGTTTTGGAGAGTTTTAGGTAGGGATTTGAGGGACCAAACGGAGTCCGATTTTGGTAAATTTTATATGGTTAGACTAGAGAGAGGACAAGGTTTATTATTCTGCCTTTTTTGACTGGTTTCGAGACGTGGTCCCGGGGGCTGGGTTTTGGCCGATTTCGGACTTTTGGCTATTTTGTAGTTTTTATTGTGGAATTCGATTCTTTAGCCCATGTTGATAGTATTATTCTGATTTTGGTTAGACTCAGAGCTTTTGGAGACCCAGTCCAGAGACGAGGGCATCCCGGAATAGGATTTTACGCTGTTGAGGTAAGTAACAGTTTTAACTCTAGCTTTGAGGGTATAAACCCAGAGAGTTTGATATCATGTGATTGTTTGGAGGTGATACCCACGCTAGGTGATGAGCGTGTGGGTGTACGCCTCGAGGGATTGAGACTTGGTCCGTCCTGTGAGACTGTGAGGCCTAATGGCCATTATCTGTGTATATGCATTTACTTGTTGTTGAACTTGTCTGCCTTCATGTTAGGGATCATGCTTAGGCTTTATTCATGCTTACAATAATTATACTCAGTCATAGAAATTGTTGTACATGTTTACCTCCGTCTCTATTACTTGCTAATTTGTCGTGATACTTGATGTGGGCTGTGTCCCCTTATTTTTTGATGATGGTGAGGCTAGTGAGGTACATGATTGAGTGAGACCGATAGCCTGATTGTGAGGATATTAATACCATAGTGCGTGAGTTGTCCGCGTAGCACGTGAGTTGACCGTGCTGGTCCAGGTATTGATACCATAGCGCGTGAGTTGTCCGCGTAGCACGTGAGTTGACCGTGCGGATCCAGGTATTGATATGATGGCCTGGTTGTGAGGATATTAATACTATAGCGCGTGATTTATCCGCGTAGCGCGTGAGTTGACCGTGCGGGTCCAGGTATATATATCATAGCGCGTGAGTTGTCCGCGTAGCATGTGAGTTGATCGTGCGGATCCAGGTATTGATATGGTATCGCGTGTGTTGTCCGTGCTTAGCGCTTGGGCTTTGGGAGCCCCTCCGGAGTCTGTACACACCCCCAATGAGCGCAGAATGTTGAGTGTGGAGTGGTGAGTGCAAGTGCTGAGTGATGGATTGACATTGCTGTGAGGTTGCATTTACTTTTGCTGTTGCTGCATTTATCTGTTAAATTTCTTTGTGGCATTTGTTGGTTTTATGGAATTTACCTGTTTATTCATAGTTATTGTATATTGTGAAAATAAATAATTGGACTGTTTTGCTTAGCTCGTCACTACTACTCAGTTCCTTAGTTATTTCGGTTACTACTGATGTGGTTGTACTCATACTACACCCTGCACTTTATGTGCTGATCCGGGTGAGTTAGAGCGCAACGATCGTTGATTTCAGGCCGGCTATCTGTGGAGATTGCAAGGTAGCTGCCAGCGTCCGCAGGACCTTGTTACTCTTTTTATCATTTCTTCTTTGGACAACTAGACAGTTTATATATCTCAGTTCATAGTTTTAGACGCTCATGACTTAGTAACATGCCGATGTTTGGGACTCGTTTCCGTATTTTATATTATTTATATTTAGAGTTGATTTAGTTTATGAGAAATTTAAATATTGGTATTGTTTTATTAAATGCTTAAAATTAATTAGTCATAATATTTTGGGTAGTAGGCTTGCCTTGTAACACGATAGGCGCCATCACGACCATGGTTAGATTTTGGGTCGTGACAACAAATAAACAAAGAATCATGCAGACTGATTTTTAGATTAAGCAATAGAACATTTCAAATTTGGAGACTTATAGTCCTTTGGTCTTATAGGCATTATCTCTGTATGATTCCAATATCAAACAGGCAATGTTGTATTTTTAGGCCAACGTACGGACAGATTAAATCTCCTATAGACATGGCTTCTAAGTGATTTTGATTTTTAGTGATGTACATGCAATAGATTTGTAGATAACAAACCTATAGGCATGATTTCTAGATTGTTCGCAAAAGGCGATGAAACGACCCAAGAATCAAGAATTACCAATGCTGATTTTATAGACAAGTTCCTCGGCATGTGACAATGTCCTAGAAGCATGATATCTAACAGTTGGAAATTGATTTATCCCTATAAGAATGCTTTCTAAACAGCACAATTGATATGGATCGATTGGTTGATTTTTAATTCTATAGGCATCGTATCTAGATGAGCAGAGCAATGATAGTTGAGGCAACTGATAGATTAGTTATTCGATGTCCTATAGGCATGGCATCTAGGTGAGTAGAATATTGCACTGGTACGCCCAATAGACATGCTATCTAAGGAAACACAGTAGTGGAAGCATGTACGACAAATACTTGAAAGAGCATATGTTTAAGTGATATCTGTGCGTATGACTCTTATAGGCAGGCTTTCTACTCATGAAATCAAAACATGTAAAGCGAATAGTGAATAGACCACATAGATCCTATAGGCATGCTTTCTACCTATTTATGTGAGAATTAGAGTACCCTATCCCCTTTTTTACTAATTTCCCCATATGTTTTTGTTCACAAATTATTACAGACCCAAAAAATAATTAACACAAGTGCGAACATTACATATTAAAAGATTATAGGCCCATTACACAGAGCAGGCCCAAAAGAATATAACCCAGTAACACCTGGGCCTTCAGCGAGCTTCACCTTTCGCACGAACAGTAAACCCAGAACCCATCATATCTCAAGTGTGAGAGTGTATCAACTACAATCTCATGGCCATACATGAACTCTTACCAGAATTAGACGGGAGAAACCATATATAGTACCCAATTGACAGTCCTAAAGTCTATTTGCAATGGTCATAATTCTTAGAAGCTAAGGGAACAAGATTGGTTAAATAAGAGGACTTGAGCATACCAACTGGGTAGGTAACTTTGGCATAGCAACTTTGACATAGAAGAACTAACACCATATTGAACAATCATTCAACAAAGGGAAGGGTATAGCATACTGAACATAGTTACATATTAAGAAGGCTAACGATACAAGTCTATACAGCTAACATGACAAACACACACATGCTAATTTCTCAAAAATCAAGTTTAGCACGAGACATTAACCAAAATGAGTCAGAAAAAGATTTTAAACAAGTGAGCCTTATTCAAAAAAATCATAGTTAGAGGGATATGTAATTTCACATAAAGATGATCATAAGCAGCATAGCATTAAACTAATGGTATGTTTTACCATAAACTTCAACAGTTTCCTAACTCATGAGAATACACAACACTTAAGGGGAATGAGATAGGTAAGCATAGCTATTTGCACTAATTGCCTAGACAGAAGGGAAACTAACATAGCAATTCGCCTTAGAGGCCATTCTAAACAAAACACGCAACAAAACTTAAATGACATGGGAACATGCCTTAGCTAATCAATGCAGCCTCAAAGATCTATCATATTGGGCAAAAAGAACTCAACAAGGTCTAGAATACAAACATAGAAATACAGGACAAGATAGAAAACACACATTAGTCTAGAAATACCTAAGAAAGTCGGAATCCATACATATAATGAAAGCATCTTACGTATGCTAAAACCTACTGAACTCAACTAATAAAGAACATGGAATTGCAGGGGATCATAATACAATATAATGGCAGTACAGTACCAGGGATTAATAAAAAGAAAACTGAATCATGCTTATAGAATTTAAACAACATTAGCACATAGAACACACATGTCATAGACAAACAGAAAAGAGAATAGTTGACATTGCAAGAGTCAAGCACACTAACCGGTAGCAAAGTTAAATGAACAAAAGAATGAGGAGTTAGAATACTGGTAGAAAGAGAACCCCAGATCCCCGATGCTTCAGAGTTCACAAGAGCCTCGAGAAGGGCTCCGAGCAGTGCTTGCACTGAAGGAGGTTGTTTGAACAATATTATGGCCTTGGCTTTTAGCCGATCAAGGATTCAACAATTTCAAAAAATATTCAAGTGTCTCAGAAGAAGTGAACGAGTGAGAGAAGAGTGTAGTGAGTGTAATTGCAGTGGAAATTAGGTCTGTCTAAAGGGGAAATTGGGGAGGGGTTTATATAGTGTTCAAATTAAGCGGATGAACATGGAAAATCATCAGTCCAACACAAGAAAGGAAAGAATATATCACATTCATCAAAATGAGTAAGAAAAAAGGACAATCTCAAACCCTAGTTGGGTCCAACGGCCTTAAATCGAACCAATAATGCAAGAATCGTCCATTGTAGAGTGCATACAGACGAAAGATCGTCCAGACCTTCACAAAATCAGAGTACATCAGGTCCGTTCTTGAAAGGTAGTTCTTGCCAAAAATAGGGCAAGAACTAAGTAACACCATAGAAACGCACATAATAGTAAAGTATCACAAAATAGGTAAGTCGATCATGGATTGATTCCATGTTTATGTTGGAATCGAAGAGAATTAAGGGTATGGCGGCTTGGGTTTCTCAGAGACGAGTGGAGTGGAGAGGTTTCAGAGGAGGCTGCTAGGTGGGAAATGAGGATTAGGGTTTGGTTTGGATTGGATTAATTAAAAGGGGCGAATGAACGAGGGCTGTTGATCTCAAGATCAACGGCCAGGATTAAAAACTGAACGGGCGGGTCGTTTGTAGTGGGTTGTATTGATACCCAATTTTGTGCTCATATTTTCTCAAATTGTATAAGTACATTTGAATCATTATTTAGTTTACAAAATCTATACAAGCATTTTCTATAATTTTCCATAATTTTTAAAGCTTTAAAATTGATTTTCTTACATTTAAATAACTTGAATATTTATTAATTACTCCTTCAAATTATTTTGTGATGACTTAATCACCTAAAATTATTGTTTGCATCCAAAATACATGTTTCAAATATTTTTTTACTTCATTTTATATAATTACATTAGTATTTTTAAGCTATTTGCAAAATCTTGCAATAATAGCCTATATTTTGGATTTTTATTGCATTTGCCATTTTATTCTGGGTCCAAATAATATTTTACATTTATATAATTTTCTACTATTATTTTAAAGTATTAATTTGCATAAACAACATTTTTATATATTTATTTAACTATTTTTATTAAATTATTTCCCTTTTAATCTCTTATTTAAAAGCTGGCCTAATGTTTGAGCTATTTTTAGGACTAAACATACCCAAACCCTTGGCCCAATCCTCAAGCCCAACCCCAAGCGACCCCAATAAGCTGTGACGACCCAAAGGGGTCATCACCTGTTTTAAATGAATTCTATGCTTCCGAGGCCTTGAAAACCTCATTTAGAGTCGCCTCAATTTGCGTGCGCAGTTCGGGCCCGTAGCCGGAAAGCTTAAATGTGAAATTTTATGAAAAATGCTAAAATTTGATGTTAAAATGTAAATTTGACTTTGGTCAACATTTTGGGTAAACGGATCCGGACCCATAATTTGACGGTCCCGGAGGGTCCGTAGGAAAATATGGGACTTGGGCGTATGCCCGGAATCGAATTCCGAGGTCCCAAGGCCGAGAAATGAATTTTTTTGGAAAATTATTTTCTGAAATTGTTTAAGGAAATTTGAAATGAAAATTTATTAGAACGTGTTGTATCGGGCCCGTATTTTGGTTCCGGCGCCCGGTACAGGTCTGATATATGATTTAAGATGTTTCTGTGAAATTTGGTGAAAAACGGATGTCGTTTGACGTGATTCGGACCTAAATTGGAAAATTTTGATGTTTAATGAAGTTTGAAGGAATTCATGGATTTTGAGGTTTAATTTGATGTTTATGATGTTATTTTGGCGATTTGATCGCACGAATAAGTCCGTAGGATGTTTTTGAGATTGTGTGTATATTTTGTTTGGAGCCCCGAGGGCTCGGGTGAGTTTTGGATAGTGTCACACCTCCTTTTTCTACTACACCCGCAAAGGTATAAAGGAGTTTTTCCAATTAAAGGACAATCGAAACGGGATTCGATATTTATTAAAGATTCAGAGTCGCCACTTGGGATATTTATGGTGTCCCAAGTCACTGGTTGAATCCCGAATCGAAGAAAAGAATGACTCTGTATAACAGTCTGCGAACCCGAAATCCGAGTAAGGAATTCTGTTAACCCGGGAGAAGGTGTTAGGCATTCCCGGGTTCCGTGGTTCTAGCACGGTCGCTCAACTGTCATATTTGGCTAGATATCTGATTTTAAAACATGTTTTGACTTATGTGCTTTTTAACTTTGAACCGCTTTATTATTATTTTTAAAGAGAATTGCAACGTCGTGAAAATACGTCTCGAACCACGTCACATAAATGCACCCTTAGTTTTTGACACATTTCAACTTCGTTGGGATTTGGATTTGGGTCACATAAATGTGCACTCGAGTTTAGGAAGGTAATATTATTAAATGCCGGGCCTGAAGCAACTAGCGTATTATTGTCTTTGGGGAGGGTCGTGAAATTCGCTAAACGGCCCGTCCCGAAGTCTAAGTATTTTAATATAAACATTTAAAGAGGGCCCCGCAATTTATGCATTTTATTCGGCAGGGCTCACCTCATNACTCACCTTCGCCTTACGGTGCCCGTGAGGGTTTCACCAATAAGACTCTCTCATTTTTAAATTCTCTCAACTCACTTCGCCTTACGGTGCCCGTGAGGGTTTTCACCAATAAGACTGTCTCATTTTTGATTTCTCTCATCTCCCGTCGCCTTACGGTGCCCGTGAGGGTTTTCACCGATAAGACTCTCTCATTTTCATCATTTTTTATTTGGACCAGAGTGTTGTCCCTAACATAAATCACCTCTTCCTGCTCGACTTGGCATTCCCTGAAGATTGATCAGAAGGTCTTTCTTTGGACCGTAATGCAGGCTTTTGGACAGGGTTAGAAAGAAAGGGTATCAAAGGCTCAAAAACCATTCGACGCGGGTTTAAAACTACAACTTTCGGAATCAAATCTCTTGCACAACCACAACTTCTGCCCCAGTTTCTTCCTTGGGGACTTTTGGACTTTTTTTTTGGTGTGACTGAACCTCAGAGAGAGGCTGCCTATGTACCCTTTCGGGATCAAGTCAAACGTAGTTCAGGTCATAGAAATTGCTTTGTTGTTGTGTTTTCTTTCCTTTTCCTTCCTTTTCTCTTCTCTTCTTTCTTTCTTCTTTTCACTTTTGTTGTTTTGTTGTTTTTTTTTTCTCTTTTTCTCTTTTCTTTTTCTTTTCTTCTTCTTTTTCTTTTTCTTCTCTCTTTTTCCTTTCTCTTTTCAGGCTTTTGTTTTTCACTTCCTTATCCTCCGCCCTTGCGTTTTTGAATTGTGCCATTGAATCCGAAAGAGGGGTATGGAAGAAAGTAAACAAGGCTCAAAGGGGTAACAAAGGAGTAAAGTGTTTAGATAGCAGAACAAAACGCCTTCGTCATTTCATTCTTCAAAATATGCCAAATACAAACAATATACAATTAAACAAAGAAATCATACATAGTATCTCTTGACCGCATCGGAATTGATAGCCATTTCTACACATTTTCCTTCCACATCTGTTAAATATAGTGCCCCATTGGACAACACTCTGGTTACAACAAATGGCCCCTGCCAGTTTGGGGTGAACTTTCCTTTTGCTTCAGCCCAATGAGGCAAAATACGTCTCAGCACTAACTGTCCCACTTCAAACTTCCTTGGATGGACTTTCTTGTTGTACGCTCTTGCCATTCTTTGTTGGTACAATTGGCCATGACACACTGATGCCAATCTTTTCTCATCGATCAGACTCAACTGTTCCAGGCGGGTTTTTACCCATTCATCGTCATCGATCTCAGCCTCCGCAATAATTCGAAGGGACGGGATCTCCACTTCTGCGGGTATCACTGCTTCGGTGCCATACACCAATGAATAAGGAGTCGCCCCTACTGAAGTCCGAACAGTGGTGCGGTACCCCAACAATGCAAAAGGCAGTTTTTCATGCCACTGTCTAGAACCCTCTACCATTTTCTGAAGTATCTTCTTTATATTCTTGTTGGCCGCTTCAACCGCACCATTTGCCTTAGGGCGGTATGGGGTAGAATTGCGATGGGTAATCTTGAACTGCTCACATGTCTCTTTCATCAAATGACTATTGAGATTAGCTCCATTGTCTGTAATGATCACCTTTGGTATCCCAAACCGACAGATGATGTTTGAATGCACAAAATCCACCACAGCTTTCTTGGTTACGGACTTGAACGTTTTAGCCTCTACCCACTTGGTAAAGTAGTCTATAGCCACTAAAATGAACCTGTGCCCATTTGACGCTGCTGGCTCAATTGGCCCAATGACGTCCATGCCCTATGCAACAAAAGGCCACAGTGCGGACATCGTGTGTAATCCTGATGGTGGAGAATGAATCAAATCTCCAGGCACTTGGCACTGATGACATTTGTGTACGTAACTGATGCAATCCCGCTCCATAGTAAGCCAGTAATACCCCGCTCGGAGGATCTTCTTTGCTAGAACGTACCCACTCATATGCGGTCCACAAACTTCGGAATGTACCTCAGTCATGATAGCTGTGGCCTGCCTCGCATCAATGCATCTTAACAACCCGAGATCTGGGGTTATTTTGTACAATACTCCTCCACTAAAGAAAACCCCGCTTGCCAACCGTCAATTCGTTATTTTCTGGTCACCTGTGGCCTGTACCGGATACACCCGCATCCTGATATATTCCTTGATGTCATGAAACCACGGCTCACCATCAAGTTCCTCTTCCACCATATTACAATAAGCATGCTGATCCCGAACCTGAATCTGCAAAGGGTCCACTTAAGCCTTATCTGGATGATGCAACATCGATGCCAAAGTAGCCAAAGCATCGGCGACCTCATTATGAATCCTTGGAATGTGCTTGAACTCTATTGACTGAAACCGTTGACAGAGTCATGCAAGCATTGTCGGTACGGTATACGCTTCAAGTCCCGTGTTTCCCATTCTCCTTGAATTTGGTGTACCAGTAGGTCCGAGTCACCCATGACCAAGACTTCCCGGACGCCCATGTCTATAGCCAACCTCAAACCCAAGATACACGCCTCGTATTCAGCCATGTTATTGGTGCAATAGAAACGAAGTTGAGCCGTAACAGGGTAGTGTTGCCCTGTCTTAGAAATAAGTACTGCTCCTACCCCGACGCCTTTGGTGTTGGCAGCCCCATCAAAGAACAATTTCCATCCTGGCTTCTCGACCTGTTCTAATTCGTCAACATACATTACCTCTTCATTAGGGAAGTATGTCTTCAAAGGTTCATATTCTTCATCGACTGGATTCTCGGCCAGGTGATCAGCCAACGCTTGTGCTTTCATTGCAGTCCGGGTCACACAGACAATGTCAAATTCCGTGAGCAAGATCTGCCACCTGGCGAGCCTCCCTGTGGGCATGGGCTTTTGAAAAATATACTTCAATGGGTCCAACCGAGATATGAGATAGGTGGTATAAGATGACAAGTAATGTTTCAATTTCTGCGCTACCCAAGTTAAGGCACAACAAGTCCTTTCAAGTTGAGTGTACTTCACCTCGTAAGATGTGAACTTCTTGCTGAGGTAATAAATTGCCTGCTCTTTCTTTCCCGTGATGTCATGTTGCCCCAATACACAGCCAAAAGAGTTATCCAAAACTATCAGATAAAGAATCAAGGGTCTTCCCGGCTCAGGCGGGACCAACACAGGTGGACTGGCAAGATATTCCTTAATTTTGTCAAATGCGGCCTGACATTCATCGGTCCATCTGACCGCAGCATCCTTCTTTAACAGCTTAAAGATAGGCTCACAAGTTGTTGTGAGCTGGGCAATGAACCTGCTAATACCTCTTTTTTGTTCTTTGGCGGTGGTAGCTCTTGAATGGCTTTGATCTTGGACGGGTCTAGCTCAATACCGCGTCGACTTACCACAAACCCCAGCAGTTTCCCAGACGGGACACCAAATGCACACTTCGCTGGATTAAGCTTGAGGTTGTACCTGCGGAGCCTCTGAAAAAACTTCCTCAGGTCCTTGACATGGTCACACTGCTTCCTCGACTTTATGATCACGTCGTCTACATAGACCTCAATTTCTCGATGTATCATGTCATGGAACATGGTGGTCATCGCCCTCATATATGTTGCCCCTGCGTTCTTCAACCCAAATGGCATGACCCTATAACAATACGTTCCCCAAGGCGCGATGAATGTCGTCTTTTCCGCATCCTCCCCATCCATCAAAATCTGGTGATAGCCCGCATAACAATCCACGAAGGAACCAATCTCATGCTTTGCGCAATTGTCAATCAATATGTGGATGTTTGGCAATGGGAAGTTGTCTTTTGGACTCGCCTTATTGAGATCACGGTAATCAACGCACACTCTGGTCTTTCCATCCTTCTTTGGCACAGGCACAACGTTGGCTAACCAGGTGGGATACCGCGTGACCCGGATGACCTTTGCATCAAACTGTTTGGTGACCTCTTCTTTGATTTTCACACTGATATCTGTTTTAAATTTCCTTAGCTTCTGCTTGACAGGAAGGCATGCTGGGTCGGTGGGCAATTTATGGACCACCAAGTCAGTGTTTAAACCCGGCATATCGTCGTATGACCGCGCGAAAACATCTTTGTACTCAAGCAATGACTTGATTATCTCTTCTTTGAGCTGAGGTTCCAAATGGACACTTATTTTCGTTTCCCGTACATTATCCTGATCCCCTAAGTTGATTGCTTCTGTGTCATTCAGGTTAGGTTTGCGTTTTTCTTCGAAATGGCTTAATTCTTTACTGATTTCCTCAAAAGCTTTCTCATCATCATATTCTACTTCGTCATCACACCCAATTTCTTGTATTATTATTTCGGAGTTAGATTGGCATTTAAGACTGGGCCGAAGACTCCTCATGCATGACACATCACTGAAACCAGCATAAAAGGGATTGTACAAGAAGGAAAAGAAAGACAAAATAAAAACTATCAGGAATGAAAAAGGAGGAAAATTGCATTTCATTAACATTTAAGATAACAAGGTTTAACTCATCCAAACCAACGGAACATAGCATCCGAATTACAACCTTGGAAATAATCCAGATTAAACTGAAAGGAAATCAAAACTAACTACCAAGACTCCCTCCGGGTAGGAAGGGGAGTTGCTTCTAAATTGTTAAGCTTTGCCTGGGGCCCCACGAACTGAACATCTGCCTTGCTTGGACCTTCTCCGGCCTCCAACACATTCACCTCATCAAACAACTTTTCAAACCTCTCGATCAGCTCCTCATCGGGATCAATCACACAGCTGGGCATTGCTGTTGCTAGGCGCTTCTTAGTACCAGGCCTGACAAAGGAACGGGAAAGGCGGGGAATAGGTTTTGGAAGTGTCCATGCTTTCTTTTTCATTTTTCTAGGTCGCCTTATGTCTGCAGCAGTGGGCTTGAAGCCTAAACCAAAAGTATCCAGGTTTCCAGGAAGGGATACCGGCTGTACGATGCCTTGTAAAGAAGCACCCAAGCCTTTTCCAGGTACAAATCCGTTCTTCAGCATTTCCGANAGGCATTCCCGGGTTCCGTGGTTCTAGCACGGTCGCTCAACTGTCATATTTGGCTAGATATCTGATTTTAAAACATGTTTTGACTTATGTGCTTTTTAACTTTGAACCGCTTTATTATTATTTTTAAAGAGAATTGCAACGTCGTGAAAATACGTCTCGAACCACGTCACATAAATGCACCCTTAGTTTTTGACACATTTCAACTTCGTTGGGATTTGGATTTGGGTCACATAAATGTGCACTCGAGTTTAGGAAGGTAATATTATTAAATGCCGGGCCTGAAGCAACTAGCGTATTATTGTCTTTGGGGAGGGTCGTGAAATTCGCTAAACGGCCCGTCCCGAAGTCTAAGTATTTTAATATAAACATTTAAAGAGGGCCCCGCAATTTATGCATTTTATTCGGCAGGGCTCACCTCATTTATTATTTAAAGGCCAATCCTGAAGTAACTACGATTTTCTATTTAATATTCTCTCTAAAAGGGCCCTAATTAATTAACATACTTGAAAAGGTCAAATTCTTATTGTTCGATCTCAAATCAATTAATTCCAACAAAATAAGTAAAAGACAAGGCATTGTCAGTAATTCGTCTGAAACAAACCCCAGATTACAGGTACAAAGGGCAGGACATTTTTGGGCCTGTGATGCAGGGTCCAGGCCCAAGGCTTGCTGGTACGGGTATCTCAGCTGAGAGCTGAAGGTGACCGTTTGGGCCTGGTGTTTGAGCCCAGTATGACAAGGTCCTAATGTCAACCTATAATTCCACTTAGCTGATTCGTAGAGATTTTAAGGTCCAAATCCATTACAGTTATGAAAAATTCGATTTCAAATTCGACGTGCAGCCCAGACAATCCCTAATCACAATTCAATTCGCCAATGCAGTGTATTACTCAAATTATTTTGCCTACTTGTCTTCTGATGAGTTCTTATATGCCACTAAGGTGAGAAACAAACTGGAACATGATTTTACTAACACAAAGCAGACCAACTATTTTTGAACTAAGCAATCTAGACTATTGAAACTAGCTACTGAAACATGAAATCCTATCTCTTACAACCACTACTTCCTTTTAATTGGAACGTTGAATTGACAGAAATATCATCTAGACGTATACCTTAGATTGACATAATAATCGAACTCAAACTATGAAGATGCTGCTAATGTTGTATTCTACTAATCACAAAGATCTGGAACGATGAACAAATCATTTACGAAATTATTCTATCAACCTATCATGAAACTAACTACCGCTAGTATTCGACTCATAATAATCACATGAATATGAAACATAACAGTTTATACAGCCCTTCAGTACAAAAGCAAGCAAAAAACTTAAGCAGCGTCAGTGAACTAAATGTTGAATACACAGATCTGGAAATGAATTAAATCAGAACTCAATTCTTCAAGTAAATTCATTCTTCACAGTTTCAGCTCACAATTAACAAAGTTACAACTGTGTACCTGGAATTAGAAACAAATGTAAGAGGAGAAATAGATCAGCAGCAGCAGAGGTCTAACAGAGATCACCACAGCAACAACAGGAGTAATTTCTTTTGAATCAGAATCAACTTCTCAAACACCCAGGGATGAACTAACGAGTGACAAAACCCAATAGACGACTAAACAGCTCAATTAAAACCAAATTTACTCGAATTCAATCCAGTAAGTCTCTGAAACTTCAGCAACCAAATATTGAACTAGAAGATGTGAATCCATAACTAATACTCGAAATTAACCTAAGGTTTATCAATGGAACAGTATTTTTTCTGATTTTTGAAGGTTTTCTGTTTTTTTGGGTTTTTTGAAGAATTAGATCTAGAGTTTTTTTTTGAATTTCACATCCTCTGCTCTGTGAAACATGAAGACTGATCTTGGGGGAATTCTGGGGGCTCAAAACTTAATCAACAAGGCACTAGGGGGTGCTTTATATAGGCAAGACTAAGGGCAGCCCTCTATTTATTGACTTGTTTCTCAAGTTAATCTACTTAAAAGCCGGAGTCGCCCCTACTGAAGTTCGAACAGTGGTGCGGTACCCCAACAATGCAAAAGGCAGTTTTTCATGCCACTGTCTAGAACCCTCTTCCATTTTCCGAAGTATCTTCTTTATATTCTTGTTGGCCGCTTCAACCGCACCATTTGCCTTAGGGCGGTATGGGGTAGAATTGCGATGGGTAATCTTGAACTGCTCACATGTCTCTTTCATCAAATGACTATTGAGATTAGCTCCATTGTCTGTAATGATCACCTTTGGTATCCCAAACCGACAGATGATGTTTGAATGCACAAAATCCACCACAGCTTTCTTGGTTACAGACTTGAACGTTTTAGCCTCTACCCACTTGGTAAAGTAGTCTATAGCCACTAAAATGAACCTGTGCCCATTTGACGCTGCTGGCTCAATTGGCCCAATGACGTCCATTCCCCATGCAACAAAAGGCCACGGTGCGGACATCGTGTGTAATTCTGATGGTGGAGAATGAATCAAATCTCCATGCACTTGGCACTGATGACATTTGCGTACGTAACTAATGCAATCCCGCTTCATAGTGAGCCAGTAATACCCCGCTCGGAGGATCTTCTTTGCCAGAACGTACCCACTCATATGCGGTCCACAAATTCTAGAATGTACCTCAGTCATAATAGCTGTGGCCTGCCTCGCATCAATGCATCTTAACAACCCGAGATCTGAAGTTCTTTTGTACAGTACTCCTCCACTAAAGAAAAACCCGCTTGACAACCGTCGAATCGTTATTTTCTGGTCACCTGTGGCCTGTACCGGATACACCCCCATCCTGATATATTCCTTGATGTCATGAAACCATGGCTCACCGTCAAGTTCCTCTTCCACCATATTAGAATAAGCATGTTGATCGCGGACCTGAATCTGCAAAGGGTCCACGTAACCCTTATCCGGATGATGCAACATTGATGCCAAAGTAGCCAAAGCATCGGCGACCTCATTATGAATTCTTGGAATGTGCTTGAACTCTATTGACTGAAACCGTTGACAAAGATCATGCAAGCATTGTCGGTACGGTATAAGCTTCAAGTCCCGTGTTTCCCATTCTTCTTGAATTTGGTGTACCAGTAGGTCCGAGTCACCCATGACCAAGACTTCCCGGACGCCCATGTCTATAGCCAACCTCAAACCCAAGATACACGCCTCGTATTCAGCCATGTTATTGGTGCAATAGAAACGAAGTTGAGCCGTAACAGGGGTAGTGCTGCCCTGTCTCAGAAATAAGTACTGCTCCTACCCCGACACCTTTGGTATTGGCAGCCCATCAAAGAACAGTTTCCATCCCGGCTTCTCAACCTGTTCTAATTCATCGACATGCATTACCTCTTCATTAGGGAAGCATGTATTCAAATGTTGATATTCTTCATCTACTGGAATCTTGGCCAAATGATCAGCCAACGCTTGTGCTTTCATTGCAATCCTGGTTACATAGACAAT
The DNA here is from genome assembly GCF_001879085.1 of Nicotiana attenuata. NCBI lineage: Eukaryota > Viridiplantae > Streptophyta > Magnoliopsida > Solanales > Solanaceae > Nicotiana > Nicotiana attenuata. The sequence continues at coordinate 22,408,984 of NC_031996.1, read as the reverse complement.
GTCGAATTCCGTGAGCAAGATCTGCCACTTTGTGAGCCTCCCTGTGGGCATGGGCTTCTGAAAAATATACCTCAATGGGTCCAACCGAGAGATGAGATAGGTGGTATAAGATGACAAGTAATGTTCCAATTTCTGCGCTACCCAAGTTAAGGCACAACACGTCCTCTCAAGTTGAGTGTACTTCACCTCGTAAGATGTGAACTTCTTACTGAGGTAATAAATTGCCTGCTCTTTCTTTCCCATGATGTCATGTTGCCCCAATACACAGCCAAAAGAGTTATCCAAAACTGTCAGATAAAGAATCAAGGGTCTTCCCGGCTCAAGCGGGACCAACACAGGTGGACTGGCAAGATATTTCTTAATTTTGTCAAATGCGTCCTGACATTCATCGGTCCATCTGACCGCAACATCCTTCTTTAACAGCTTAAAGATAGGCTCACAAGTCGTTAGGCCATAAACCTGCGGATATAATTTATTCTCCCAAGCAAACTCATCACCTCTTTTTTGTTCTTTGGCGGCGGTAGCTCTTGAATGGCTTTGATCTTGGATGGGTCTAACTCAATAGCGCGTCGACTTACCACAAACCCCAGCAGTTTCCGGTTTTTTGAAGAATTAGATCTAGAGTTTTTTTTTGAATTTCAAATCCTCTGCTCCGTGAAACTTGAAGACTGATTTTGGGGGAATTCTAGAGGCTCAAAACTTAGTCAACAAGGCACTAGGGGCTGCTTTATATAGGCAAGACTAAGGGCAGCCCTCTAATGCTTATTTTCTTTTTAGTCCCTCTTTTGTTATTCAGATTGGTCCTCTATTTACTGACTTGTTTCTCAAGTTAATATACTTAAAAGCCTGAAATTGGCTAGTAATCCCTGCTGGAAGCTTCTTCTTTCAGTTATGAAAAGATTCCCTACCCCTCAATTTCCCAAATTACCCTCTAATCCCTCATTATTTACCCTTACCCTACCTAGAATTCCTGAATTGCCCTTTGCCTGATTAGTTATTACAGCCCTTACCTGACCCTTAAGACCCCTAAGTTTCCTTTGATGCAATTAAGGCCCTAAGAGTTCCCACTAATTAACAACTAGGATAAACAACAAGTTTCAGAATTGAAGAAGCAAGGAAGATCAAACAAACCAATATTGAATTACTTTAAACTTATAACTAGACCTGCATCTATTGCTCAGTGACCTTGGCAAACGACACGCCCAGGAATACTTGAATCTATTCAGAAACTAATATGAATGAACTGGATTAACTGGACATAATAGATAATATCTCTAAACCCTAACATGCCACCATTTCCATTCTCTTAATGAACAAACAATTAAACATGATCAACCTCAAACCTATAAGAAATAAAACTCAGAAAAGAAGAAAACAACAAAAAAACACAAAAACTTAATGACTGAATATACAGCCCAAATTATGACAGAATGCAGAAAAACCAAAATCAAACGACGAAAAGAAAAGAGGATTACCTGAAACAACCTCTTCGACACTGGAATCACTCACTCAGGCCGTCGAGCCAAAGGGTGAATTCGAACTACCGTTAATCGTCTATTCATAATAAGAACAAATCGACTAACGGATGTTTTGAGTTCACCCACACCTCTCAAGACCCAAAGATGCAAAAGGGGAAACAGGGACTAGGCTTCATATTTCAGATCCAAGATTTGAAGCGTTTGACAATGATTTGAGGGAAATCAGATACATATTGGGCGTGAGGGGGTCAAAGCGGTTGTATGGTGTTAATTTGGGACTGGTTGGGTAAACTAGGGTAACCGTTGACAAAGATCATGCAAGCATTGTCGGTACGGTATAAGCTTCAAGTCCCTTGTTTTCCATTCTCCTTGAATTTGGTGTACCAGTAGGTCCGAGTCACCCATGACCAAGACTTCCCGGACGCCCATGTCTATAGCCAACCTCAAACCCAAGATACACGCCTCGTATTCAGCCATGTTATTGGTGAAATAGAAACGAAGTTGAGCCGTAATAGGGTAGTGTTGCCCTATCTCAGAAATAAGTACTGCTCCTACCCCGACGCCTTTGGTGTTGGCAGCACCATCAAAGAATAGTTTCCATCCCGGCTTCTCAACCTGTTCTAATTCATCGACATGCATTACCTCTTCATCAGGGAAGTATGTCTTCAAAGGTTCATATTCTTCATCTACTGGATTCTCGGCCAAATGATCAGGCAACGCTTGTGCTTTCATTGCAGTCCTGGTCACATAGACAATGTCGAATTCCGTGAGCAAGATCTGCCACTTTGCGAGCCTCCCTGTGGGCATGGGCTTCTGAAAAATATACTTCAATGGGTCCAACCGAGAGATGAGATAGGTGGTATAAGATGACAAGTAATGTTTCAATTTCTGCACTACCCAAGTTAAGGCACAACACGTCCTCTCAAGTTGAGTGTACTTCACCTCGTAAGATGTGAACTTCTTGCTGAAGTAATAAATTGCCTGCTCTTTCTTTCCCATGATGTCATGTTGCCCCAATACACAGCCAAAAGAGTTATCCAAAACTGTCAGATAAAGAATCAAGGGTCTTCCCGGCTCAGGCGGGACCAACACAGGTGGATTGGCAAGATATTCCTTAATCTTGTCAAATGCGGCCTGACATTCATCGGTCCATCTGACCGCAGCATCCTTCTTTAACAGCTTAAAGATAGGCTCACAAGTCGTTGTGAGCTGGGCAATGAACTTGCTGATATAATTTAATCTCCCAAGCAAACTCATCACCTCTTTTTGTTCTTTGGCGGTGGTAACTCTTGAATGGCTTTGATCTTGGACGGGTCTGGCTCAATACCGCATCGACTTACCACAAACCTCAGCAGTTTCCCAGACGGGATGCCAAATGCACACTTCGCTGGATTAAGCTTGAGGTTGTACCTGCGGAGCCTCTGAAAAAACTTCCTCAGGTCCTTGACATGGTCACACTGCTTCCTCGACTTTATGATCACGTCGTCTACATAGACCTCAATTTCCCGGTGTATCATGTCATGAAACATGGTGGTCATCGCCCTAATATATGTTGCCCCTGCGTTCTTCAACCGAAATGGCATGACCCTATAACAATACGTTCCCCAAGGCGTATTGAATGCCGTCTTTTCCGCATCTTCCTCATCCATTAAGATCTGGTGATAGGCCGCATAACAATCCACGAAGGAACTAATCTCATGTTTTGCGCAATTGTCAATCAATATGTGGATGTTTGGCAGTGGGAAGTTGTCTTTTGGACTCGCCTTATTGAGATCACGGTAATCAACGCACACTCTGGTCTTTCCATCCTTCTTTGGCAGAGGGACAACGTTGGCTAACCAGGTGGGATACCGCGTGACCCGGATGACCTTTGCATCAAACTGCTTGGTGACCTCCTCTTTGATTTTCACATTGATATCTGTTTTAAATTTCCTTAGCTTCTGCTTGACAGGAGGGCATGCTGGGTCGGTGGGCAATTTGTGGACCNCAAATCTCTTGCACAACCACAACTTCTGCCCCAGTTTCTTCCTTGGGGACTTTTGGACTTTTATTTTGGTGTGACTGAACCTCAGAGAGAGGCTGCCTACGTACCCTTTCGGGATCAAGTCAAACGTAGTTCAGTTCATAGAAATTGCTTTGTTGTTGTGTTTTCTTTCCTTTTCCTTCCTTTTCTCTTCTCTTCTTTCTTTGTTCTTTTCACTTTTGTTGTTTTGTTGTTTTTTTTCTCTTTTTCTCTTTTCTTTTTCTTTTCTTCTTCTTTTTCTTTTTCTTCTCTCTTTTCAGGCTTTTCTTTCTCTTTTTTTTTTTTTTTGTTTTTTCACTTCCTTATCCTCCGCCCTTGCGTTTTTGAATTGTGCCATTGATTCCGAAAGAGGGGTATGGAAGAAAGTAAACAAGGCTCAAAGGGGTAAACAAGGCTCAAAGGGGTAAAGTGTTTAGATAGCAGAACAAAACGCCTTCGTCATTTCATTCTTCAAAATATGCCAAATACAAACAATATACAATTAAATAAAGAAATCATACATAGTATCTCTTGACCGCATCGGAATTGATAGCCATTTCTACACATTTTCCTTCCACATCTGTTAAATATAGTGCCCCATTGGACAACACTCTGGTTACAACAAATGGCCCCTGCCAGTTTGGGGCGAACTTTCCTTTTGCTTCAGCCCAATGAGGCAAAATACGTCTCAGCACCAACTGTCCCACTTCAAACTTCCTCGGACGCACTTTCTTGTTGTACGCTCTTGCCATTCTTTGTTGGTACAATTGGCCATGACACACTGATGCCTATCTTTTCTCATCGATCAGACTCAACTGTTCCAGGCAGGTTTTTACCCATTCATCATTATCGATCTCAGCCTCCGCGATAATTCGAAGGGACGGGATCTCCACTTCTGTGGGTATCACTGCTTCGGTGCCATACACCAATGAATAAGGAGTCGCCCCTACTGAAGTCCGAACAGTGGTGCAGTACCCCAAAGTCTAGAACCCTCTACCATTTTCCGAAGTATCTTCTTTATATTCTCTTTGGCCGCTTCAACCGCACCATTTGCCTTAGGGCGGTATGGGGTAGAATTGCGATGGGTAATCTTGAACTGCTCACATTTCTCTTTCATCAAATGACTATTGAGATTAGCTCCATTGTCTGTAATGATCACCTTTGGTATCCCGAACCGACAGATGATGTTTGAATGCACAAAATCCACCACAGCTTTCTTGGTTACGGACATGAACGTTTTAGCCTCTACCCACTTGGTAAAGTAGTCTATAGCCACTAAAATGAACCTGTGCCCATTTGACGTTGCTGGCTCAATTGGCCCAATGACGTCCATGCCCCATGCAACAAAAGGCCACGGTGCGGACATCATGTGTAATTCTGATGGTGGAGAATGAATCAAATCTCCATGCACTTGGCACTGATGACATTTGCGTACGTAACTGATGCAATCCCGCTCCATAGTAAGCCAGTAATACCCCGCTTGGAGGATCTTCTTTGCCAGAACGTACCCACTCATATGCGGTCCACAAACTCTGGAATGTACCTCAGTCATGATAGCTGTGGCCTGCCTCGCATCAATGTATCTTAACAACCCGAGATTTCGAGTTTTTTTGTACAATACTCCTCCACTAAAGAAAAACCCGCTTGCCAACCGCCGAATCGTTCTTTTCTGGTCACCTGTGGCCTGTACCGGATACACCCCCATCTGATATATTCCTTGATGTCATGAAACCACGGCTCACCGTCAAGTTCCTTTTCCACCATATTACAATAAGCATGCTGATCGCGAACCTGAATCTGCAAAGGGTCCACATAAGCTTATCCGGATGATGCAACATTGATGCCAAAGTAGCCAAAGCATCGGCGACCTCATTATGAATCCTTGGAATGTGCTTGAACTCTATTGACTGAAACCGTTGAAAAAGATCATGCAAACATTGCCGGTATGGTATGAGCTTTAAATCTCGTGTCTCCCATTCCCCCTGAATCTGGTGCACCAGAAGATCCGAGTCACCCATGACCAAGATTTCCTGGACACCCATGTCTATAGCCAACCTCAAACCCAAGATACACGCCTCGTATTCAGCCATGTTATTGGTGCAATAGAAACGAAGTTGAGCTATAATAGGGTAGTGTTGCCCTGTCTCAGAAATAAGTACTGCTCCTATTCTGACGCCTTTGGTGTTGGCAGCCCCATCAAAGAACATTTTCCATCCCGGCTTCTCAACTTGTTCTAGTTCATCGACATGCATTACCTCTTCATTAGGGAAGTATGTCTTCAAAGGTTCATATTCTTCATCTACTGGATTCTCGGCCAGGTGATCAGCCAAAGCTTGTGCTTTCATTGCAGTCTAGGTCACATAGACAATGTCAAAATCCGTGAGCAAGATCTGCCACTTGGCGAGCCTCCCTATGGATATGGGCTTCTGAAAAATATACTTCAATGGGTCCAACTGAGAGATGAGATAGGTGGTATAGAATGACAAGTAATGTTTCAATTTCTGCGCTACCCAAGTTAAGGCACAACACGTCCTCTCAAGTTGAGTGTACTTCACCTCGTAAGATGTGAACTTCTTGCTGAGGTAATAAATTGCCTGCTCTTTCTTTCCCGTGATGTCATGTTGCCCCAATACACAGCTGTCGACGCCCCCTTTTTCCTCGCGGAATCGGGTTCACGACATTTGGGAAGACAACTCTTTTCCCACTTTGGAATTGGGTTTTTTGAGAGATTGGAGAGTCGCCACCTAATGATTATAGTGCATTAGGACACTTTTAGAAGAACTAAAGATGCAGACCAGAGTTTTGGGTAAAGGCTTGAAATTATCTCGAGGGGAAGGTGTTAGGCACCCCTCAAGATCCACTAGTGTGGTTCCCGGCCATGCTACCATTGTGACTTTAGATGTAAAAAATAAACAAGTACAAGAAGCACAAAAGGTTAAAAGAAGTGCTGAATTTTAAAGGAGCAATTTTGTAAAAAAACGTGCAAGTGGAGAAAAGGTCAAGTACTTAGTGCAAATAATCGGAAAAGATCATGCGAGAAGTAGGAATTGAAAATGCAATAGCTTTAAAGATTCAGAAAATTTTGTTACACTAACAAAGAAGGAGAAAGGGGTCCTAGGTTTATACATTACATGGATCATTAGCACAACACCGGTACTCAATTGTACGCGGAGTGTTAAGCGTAATCATCATCTCCATGTCTACCCTTCCCACCCTGTTAAGGTATTAAAGCGCGGAACGGTATCGTTTACTTATCGCATGCTACTACCCGTCCCAATCCTATTAGTCCCGGGGTATTAGGACTTCTAATCCTAAAGGGGAAGAAAGGGATGGGGGCCTTTGTAGAGTTTAAAGGATAAAATTCTAGCTCGACATTCAAAACAAGTATCAAGTAAAAGGGGAGGACAAGCAAGCATACAAGGCTCAAATAAACCCCAGAAGTCAAACAATCATTTAGTTTACCATTCCTTGACAAATATTGATTTGGTCTTAGATTAAATTAAGCAGCGAGCGGACTGGTTCAACACATGTATTTAAATAGAGAGTCTGCATTAGGCAACTCGGATACAGTTGTCAGGGACTGACCCAATTCATTAATTAGCCAACCCTTGTTTATGAGTTGAAATATAAAACCTAGGCGAAGGATCTATTAATTCCAGGAAAAAGATGCAAAGAGGTACTAGTAGTTTCAGAAAAGATGCAAGTTGATTTTAGAAAAAAGAATTATCCGTTTAAACAAAGAGAAAAGATGCAAACCCATTTTTAGAAAAGAGTTACCAGTTATTTCAGAAAAGATGTAGACTGATTAAAAGGTTTACGAGTTTCAGGGGAGTGCAGATTGGCTATAAGAAAAAAGTTTTACCAATTTTAGCGGGCTTCAGAAGTATAAAATTACCAGTTTTAATAAAGACACTAGTTCCAGCAATCGATACTGTTTAAGAACGAATGATGCTATTAAAGACTAGGTTTCCTATAGGCATGCTTTCTATATGTTTACTGATTTTAACACCCTTTCCTGATATCAATAAGAGTCTTATACACATGATGTCTATATGCAACTTTGTTATTAAGCCTATAAACGGTTTGCCTAATGACATTTATACATGCAGAAATGCAAGAGCCTATAGACATGATCTCTATATGTGTCATTACAGAACATGAATGTTAAATCCTATAGACATGCTTTCTAGGTGATTTTTGCGGTAAAGTTAAGCGTTAAATCCTATAGGCATGGTCTCTATGTGATTGAATCAGTATTAAAGACCCTATAGGCAGGATTTCTAGTTTGAATAAAATCCTAATTCATGATTTCTACCCCTAGGATACAAGAAGAGTAAAGACCCCTCCCACACCCTTTTACTATACTCCCCGAGTTTCATACAAAATTATTACAACCCAATGAATCAAACTGGAAATTAAAGGATACATCAAAAGCTAACAGCTAGATCCGAGTAGCCTAATTCAACCTTAATGTCTAATAACATGCGATTGAGCCACTCCCGGGATCCAGATTTCCAAAGCCTTCTCTTTATCCAAGGTGCTTCAAAGTTCCAAGGAATCTCAGGGATTCCAGGCATTGCTTACACCCAGGATACTACCATAATTAGAATAGTGCAGTGTGGAAGAGCCGGCTCTCATGCATCCAAGTTCAGAGGGAGCTCGGGGGTCCCAAAGAATGGCATGCAAGAGAGGGGCAGAACTTATAGCTAAGAGTAAGTGCAAAAGTGAAAGGGGAAATTNCCCTCATATATGTTGCCCCTGTGTTCTTCAACCCAAATGGCATGACCCTATAACAATACGTTCCCCAAGGCATGATGAATGCCGTCTTTTCCGCATCCTCCTCATCCATCAAAATCTGGTGATAGCCCGCATAACAATCCACGAAGGAACCAATCTCATGCTTTGCGCAATTGTCAATCAATATGTGGATGTTTGGCAATGCGAAGTTGTCTTTTGGACTCGCCTTATTGAGATCATGGTAATCAACGCACACTCTGGTCTTTCCATCCTTCTTTGGCACAGGCACAACGTTGGCTAACCAAGTGGGATATCGCGTGACCCGGATGACCTTTGCATCAAACTGTTTGGTGACCTCTTCTTTGATTTTCACACTGATATCTATTTTAAATTTCCTTAGCTTCTGCTTGACAGGAGGGCATGCTGGGTCGGTGGGCAATTTGTGGACCACCGTCAGTGCTTAAACCCGGTATATCGTCGTATGACCATGCGAAAACATCTTTGTACTCAAGCAATGCTTTGATTATCTCTTCTTTGAGCTGAGGTTCCAAATGGACACTTATTTTCGTCTCCCGTACATTATCCTGATCCCCTAAGTTGATTGCTTCTGTGTCATTCAGGTTAGGTTTGGGTTTTTCTTCAAAATGGCTTAATTCTTTACTGATTTCCTCAAAAGCTTCCTCATCATCACACTCAATTTCTTGTATTATTATTTTGGAGTTAGATTGACATTTAAGACTGGGCCGAAGACTCCTCATGCATAACACATCACTGAAACCAGCGTAAAAGAGACTGTACAATAAGGAAAAGAAAGACAAAATAAAAACTATCAGGAATGAAAAAGGAGGGAAATTGCATTTTAACAAGGTTTAACTCATCCAAACGGACGGAACATAGCATCCGAATTACAACCTTGGTAATAATCCAGATTAAACTGAAAGGAAATCAAAACTAACTACCAAGACTCCCTGCGGGTGGGAAGGGGAGTTGATTCCCAATTGTTAAGCTTTTCCTGGGGCCCCACGAACTGAACATCTGCCTTGCTTGGACCTTCTCCGGCCTCCAACACATTCACCTCATCAAACAGCTTTTCAAACCTCTCGATCAGCTCCTTGTCGGGATCAATCACACAACTGGGCATTGCTGTTGCTAGGCGCTTCTTAGTACCAGGCTTGACAAAGGAACGGGAAAGGCGGGGAATAGGTTTTGGGAGGGTCCATGCTTTCTTTTTCATCTTTCTAGCTCGCCTTATGTCTGCAGCAGTGTGCCGGAAGCCTAAACCAAAAGTATCCAAGTTTCCAGGAAGGGATACTGGCTGTACGATGCCTTGCAATGAAGCACCCAAGCCTTTTCCAGGTACGAACCCGTTCTTCAGCATTTCCGACGCAACCATGACGAATGCAGCAGCTACCTTTGGTACAGGAATACACTCCCCTTCCGGGATCTTTTCAACCGATACCTTGTCAAAGACTTGATAAACCCACGGACCTTTGTCGTCCTCAGCGTCTATGAAAGGCACAATGGCACCGCCCAGAGCACACGAACTATCTTCCTCGTGCACCACAATCTCTGGCCTGTCCCACTCGAATTTGACCATCTGGTGCAGGGTCGATGGCACTGCTTTTGCTGCATGGATCCAGGGTCGGCCTAACAGAAGATTGTAAGAAACGGTTACATCGAGCACCTGGAACTCCATAGTAAATTCAACCGGCCCTATCGTCAGTTCCAACACTATATCCCCAACTGCGTCCTTTCCTCCTCCATCAAATCCTCGCACGCAAATGCTATTCTTGTGGATTCTCTCACTATCCACCTTTAACTTGTCCAGGGTGGAGAGAGGGCAGATGTTTACGCTTGACCCGTTGTCAATCAGCACCCGGTGACCACAGAGTCTTCGTATTTCACCGTGAGGTAGAGTGCTCTATTATGTTCAGTGCCTTCCAAAGGCAGTTCATCATCGAAAAATGTAACCCTGTTGACCTCGAAAATCTTGTTTGCTATTTTCTCTAGATGGTTCACAGAAATCATATCAGGAACATAGGCTTCATTCAAAATTTTCATCAATGCCTGGCGGTGCTCATCCGAGTGGATCAATAATGATAGCAATGAGATCTGTGCCGGGGTCTTTCTCAGCTGTTCTACAATGGAGTAATCTTGTGCCTTCATCTTCTTCAAGAATTCTTTTGCCTCTTCTTCAGTTACGGCATTCTTTACTGGTACCGGATTATCTTTGGCAGTTTTAGCTTTTCTCAGCTCTTCAGGGGCAAAGCATCTTCCTGAACGAGTTAGCCCATGGGTTTCACAAACTTCTTCTTTAACTTCCTTCTCCTTATACGTCACTTTCACTCGGCCGTAGTTCCATGGGACGGCCTTTTCACTGATTACTGGCAACTGAGTCACTGGCTTGATGATAACCGGCTCTGTGCGAGCCGGTCTTGGACTTGCCTTTCCATTTCTCCTATTTTAGCTATGTATTCATTTTCTTTAGCTAACCAGGCCCATTGTTCTTGCGATGATTCAGCAAAATCCTGGAGGTGAGGTCTTTTAGCCGGCCTCCCAAATGCAACTTCCCTTCAATACCAGGCATGATACTCAGGTGACACTTCTCCTTTAGATCGGTCCCGTACACAGGTATTCGCCGCTAAGTATTGACATTCGCTCCAGATCTGGCGAACCTTTGCTTTAGGAAACTGGCCATCAGGACCAATCTCAACCACTTGGATACTAAGATCGTCATCTTTTGGCACTACTTGGCATCTCCCGAGTTGCCTTAAAACCCGATACGGAGCATAAGGCTGAATGCTCTTAAGACCCATCAAGAGGAAGTGCGGCCCCGATGCTGGCATATATATGATTTCATTGACAGGTAACCATCCAAACGTCCACTCTATTTGATTGGCAGTGAGGGACCGAAACTATGATGTCCAACCCGTGAACCCCTCGGGCAAGCTGACTCCCTTAATCCTTGTATAAAACTCCTCTATACAGGTTCTCTCTGCAGACCCATATCTCAGGAACTGAGGACGATGGCATAGGTGTTCGGTCATCCACATTTGCAACAATAGATTGCACCCCTGGCTTTGCAGGCTGTAAGAGCGCAGAAGATCTCGGCTAATATCATGGGCGCAAGAGTGCTTTTGGCTTGAGTGAGTAGAGTGCTGACGACCCCGGCTATTCTTATGTCAATGTTTCCGTCTTTCCTCGGAAATACCAAAAGCCCCAGAAAAACCACCATAAAAGCAAAACGCCTATGTTCTTCCCATTTTTGGCAGTTTCCTTTGCTACATATCTTGTTTTCCGGGTTATTGAACCCTCCTATGTGGCCATATCTGTGGTATATGAAGTGTGNACACTTAAAAACCCAAATTAACTTCTAAAATTATATTACTCAATTTCCAAATACCATAAATCCTAATAAATGCAAACCAGACAATTAAAAGATAAATGCAAAAGGAACCATTTCTGTTATTTTCTTTATTTTTAAGTAACTTTACTACTAGTTAATCCTAGAATATGAAATTAAATCCTAAATGCAAATGCCAAGTATTTTTTTGTATTTTTCACTAATCAAAATGCACAAATAAAATGCAATCAATTAACCTAAAATGTCACAAAAATCCATAAAATTGTAAAATAATAAAAGAAATCACTTTGTTTGAATTTCTGGGAATAATTTGTATAGGGCAAAAATCACGTGCTCACAGCTGCCCCTCTTTGCCCGGAAACACGAAGAGTTTTCGTGCAAAGATAATTGAGCGGAAACGAGGGATTTTGCCTGTTTGAATATTCCGTGTGAAGCGTTTTTTGAAAGAGTTGACCGCACCCTGCTTCGGAGGTTGCCTACATATCCTGGGCTAAAAAGGAATCAGGTCAGTGTAGTTCGGGAATGTCTGGTAGCTGGGACTACCAGAAGCTCTGATTTCACTGCTGTTGTTGTTGCTACTACTTGCTGACCTCCCTTATTACACCAATGTCAAAATAAAAGAAGTTAGACTAAGCTATGATCTATGAATTACAAAAAATCCTATCTATATCTTCAAACTTGCCCTTGCATTTCTTGCTGCCTTGTTGTCTTGTGTTCTCTTGGTGAAATCCATTATTACCGCTTCGAATTGTAAGTGAGATGTTTTCCCTTTCCTTCAGACTGCTGTGCTTGAATGCATTCCTCTGTTATACGGGCGGGCTCCCGACTTTGAAACTTGAAATGTATGCCTCTGTTCTTCAGGCGGGCTCTTGACTGCTGGAACTTGAAATGTATGCCTCTGTTCTCCAGGCGGGCTCCTGACTGCTGAAGCTTGAAATGTGTGCCTCTGTTCTCCAGGCGGGCACCTAACCGCTGAAACTTGAAATGTGTGCCTCTGTTCTCCAGGCGGGCTCCTGACTGCTAAAACTTGAAATGTGTGCCTCTGTTCTCCAGGCGGGCTCCTGACTGCTAAAACTTGAAATGTATTCCCTTATTCTCCAGGTGGGCTCCTGATTGCTGTCACTTGGAATGTATCCCCTTGTTCTCCAGGTGGGTGTCTAACCTCAACAAAATAGACAAACAAAGAAATTTTTCCTGCCCCAGTTTGGCGGCTGGGCGCATCATGTCACTAAATATTACTAAAAATTTGAAAGCTTAAATTTGAATTGTACTTCCCTTGTTCTCCAGGTGGGTGCCTAACTTCTGTACTTGAAATGTATTCCCATGTTCTCCAGGTGGGCGCCTGATTGCTGATTTTGAAATGTATTCCCTTGTTCTCTAGGTGGGCGCTGACTGCTGAATCTTGAAATATATTCCCTTGTTCTCCAGGTGGGCGCCTGACTTCAACAAAATAATAACCAAAGAAAATTTCTTGCCCAAGTTTGGTGACTGGGCACGTCATGTAAGCAAATATTAAAAGTTTGAAAGCTAAAATTTGAATTTCACTTCCNCATTTCCGATGTAGCCCGCTATTTCTTCTAAGGTCAGGGTAAGTTCAAAGTCCGAAAAATGGAACACGTTGTGTGCCGGGTCCCAACATGTGACCAATGCTCTGATAATGTCTCCCCGAGGCACAATCTCCAACAAACCGGTAAGCCCTTTCAAATATTTTTTGACTTCATCTTGCCCTTCTCCTCCTAGATCGTTCCACCACAGACGCAACTCCAAAGGGATTATGCATGATTGAGAAAGGTTCATTTTGAATCTTGCTCATCCTGCACATTTATTAAGGTGATTTAATCACTTATTTTGACCTAAAAGGGAAAATGACACTATGTTTTTGTTCAAATTTCCAATTTAAAACAAACGGCCGGTTTTGCAGATACGACCTTTCAGCACTTTGGGGAGAAGATTTTAAGGCTATGCCTGCTAACCGTTGAAAATGACCCAAGGTGGCTGTTCTCGCAAAAACAGCCTTCCGGCGCCCTTTTGGGGACATTCGGCTTGTTTTAGCCAAGAATGGCCTCACCTGACTTATTCAAAAAATAAAATTTTTGTTATTTTTGGCTACTTTGTAAAAGGGGAAGTTGGAACCGATGGGGGTTGCCTACGTATCCCACACCCTATGGGAATCAAACTGGCGTAGTTCGGGCAAATAAAACTAACTATTTTCGGAAACAAAACTCTTTTTCGTTGGCAAATACACTATTTCTGAAAGCAAGACTTTTTTTTTTATATTTTTCATTTCAGTGGCAAATAAAACAAACTAATTTGAAAATAAAACTCTGTTTGTTTTTCTTTTCCATTGGCAAACAAAACAAATTATAAAATACTTTTCTTTTTTTCTTTCATTTTTCTCAAAAATCCGGCAGAATTTCGGCACTACTTGGACATTGGTTTTTCTAATATAGGTAATTAACTCTCTACACTAATATTTTCTCTTTTTCTCTTTTTGTTTTTCAACTTTTCCAGATATTCAAAGCTGGTCAGCATGCGAGTCCAAAACAGATAAATGCACAAGTAGGATGCATAAGGATGGTCCATTATTCCGGGTACACCTGTCAACAATAGATTGCACCCCTCAAAGAAGTCTCCCCCGGCTTTGCAGGTTGTAAGAGCGCGGAAGATCTCGGCTAATATCATGGGCGCAAGAGTGCTTTTGGCTTGAGTGAGTAGAGTGCTGACGACCCCGGCTATTTTGATGTCAATGTTTTCGTCTTTCCTCGGAAATACCAAAAGCCCCAGAAAAACAACCATAAAAGCAAAACGCCTATGTTCTTCCCATTTTTGGCGGTTTCCTTTGCTACATATCTTGTTTTTCGGGTTGTTGAACCCTCCTATGTGGCCATATCTGTGGTATATGAAGTGTGGAGTACAAAAGCCATTCGCCAGATCTGTGTTGTGGACCGTCCTGCTTATCTTCAGTGAGTCTAAGAATTTGTGCACATCTACAGTTCTCGGGGCAACCTACTTATGTCTTAAAGGAACCTCATCATTTCCGATGTAGCCAGCTATTTCTTCTAAGGTCGGGGTAAGTTCAAAGTCCGAAAAATGGAACACATTGTGTGCCGGGTCCCAACATGTGACCAATGCTCTGATAATGTCTCCCCGAGGCACAATCTCCAACAAACCGGTAAGCCCTTTCAAATATTTTTTGACTTCATCTTGTCCTTCTCCTCCTAGAGCGTTCCACCACAGACGCAACTCCAAAGGGATTTTATGCATGATTGAGAAAGGTTCATTTTGAATCGTGCTCATCCTGCACATTTATTAAGGTGATTTAATCACTTATTTTGACCTAAAAGGGAAAATGACACTATGTTTTTGTTCAAATTTCCAATTTAAAACAAACGGCCGGTTTTGCAGATACGGCCTTTCAGCACTTCGGGGAGAAGATTTTAAGGTTGTGCCCGCTAACCGTTGAAAATGATCTAAGGTGGCTATTCTCGCAAAAACAGCCTTCTGGCGCCCTTTTGGGGACATTCGGCTTGTTTTAGCCAAGAATGGCCTCACCTGACTTATTCAAAAATTAAAATTTTTGTTATTGTTGGCTACTTTGCAAAAGGAGAAGTTGGACCCGATGGGGGTTGCCTACGTATCCCACACCATATGGGAATCAAACTGGCGTAGTTCGGGCAAATAAAACTAACTATGTTCGGAAACAAAACTCTTTTTCGTTGGCAAATACACTATTTCTGAAAGCAAGACATTTTTTTTATATTTTCCTTTTCAGTGGCAAATAAAACAAACTAATTTGAAAATAAAACCCTGTTTGTTTTTTTTCCATTGGCAAACAAAACAAATTATAAAATACGTTTCTTTTTTTTTTTCTTTCATTTTTCTCAAAAATCCGGCAGAATTTCGGCACTACTTGGACATTGTTTTTCTAATATAGGTGATTAACTCTCCACACTGCTATTTTCTCTTTTTCTCTTTTTGTTTTTCAACTTTTCCAGATATTCAAAGCTGGTCAGCATGCGAGTCCAAAACAGATAAATGCACAAGTAGGATGCATCAGGATGGTCCATTATTTCGGGTACACCTGTCCTACACGGACCCAACCCCTGTGTTGAGTCCCCTAAGTCATATGCATGTGATGCAAATAAGCGTTCCTACTAGGGATCCGGCATGAGGTCAAGTTGTTCTAGGTTCAAAACCTGGGTATATGTTCTAGACTGTGTACCCGAGCGGACAACTCGAGTCGAGGAGGGGGCTACGTACCGGGAACTAAAAGGCCATC
Source organism: Nicotiana attenuata (assembly GCF_001879085.1). Classification (NCBI taxonomy): domain Eukaryota; kingdom Viridiplantae; phylum Streptophyta; class Magnoliopsida; order Solanales; family Solanaceae; genus Nicotiana; species Nicotiana attenuata. The sequence goes on along the minus strand of NC_031996.1, from coordinate 22,393,124 downwards.
CGACTTAGTAACTTGTGCGGCCTCTTTCTTATTTTAAGGTATGACACTAACAGAATAGGGAGTCTCAACCAGTAAGCACATCCCCGGAGATGAGAAGAGAAGTGTTTCGCCACAGTTTATATACAATTCAGATAATATGAAAGCGGTAAAAAGCATTATTTTGCACATTTAGCATGAAACATGTAGGAAAATCAGATAAAGCCAAATACAACAATATATCTAAGCTCAAATTCTGAACCCTGAACCAAAGTTCTGGGTTCTTATCCCCAGCAAAGTCGCCAGAGCTGTCACACCTCCTTTTTCTACTACACCCGCAAGGGTATAAAGGAGTTTTTCCAATTAAAGGACAATCGAAACGGGATTCGTTATTTATAAAAGATTCAGAGTCGCCACTTGGGTGATTTATGGTGTCCCAAGTCACGGGTTGAATCCCGAATCGAGGAAAAGAATGACTCTGTATAACAGTCCGTGAACCTGAAATCTGAGTAAGGAATTCTGTTAACCCGGGAGAAGGTGTTAGGCATTCCCGGGTTCCGTGGTTCTAGCACGGTCGCTCAACTGTCATATTTGGCTAGATATCTGATTTTAAAACATGTTTTGACATATGTGCTTTTTAACTTTGAACCGCTTTATTATTATTATTTTTAAAGAGAATTGCAACGTCGTGAAAATACGTCTCGAACCACGTCACATAAATGCACCCATGGTTTTTGACACATGTCAACTTCGTTGGGATTTGGATTTGGGTCACATAAATGTACATCCGAGTTTAGGAAGGTAATATTATTAAATGTCGGGCCTGAAGCAACTAGCGTATTATTGTCTTTGGGGAGGGTCGTGAAATTCGCTAAACGGCCCGTCCCGAAGTCTAAGTATTTTAATATAAACATTTAAAGAGGGCCCCGCAATTTATGCGTTTTATTCGGCGGGGCTTACCTCATTTATTATTGAAAGGCCAATCCTGAAGTAACTACGATTTTCTATTTAATATTGTCTCTAAAAGGGCCCTAATTAATTAACATACTTGAAAAGGTCAAATTCTTATTGTTCGATCTCAAATCAATTAATTCCAACAACATAATAAGTAAAAGACAAGGCATTGTCAGTAATTTGTCTAAAACAAACCCCAGATTACAGGTACAAAGGGCAGGACATTTTTGGGCCTGTGATGCAGGGTCCAGGCCCAAGGCTTGCTGGTGCGGGTATCTCAGCTGAGAGCTGAAGGTGACCGTTTGGGCCTGGTGTTTGAGCCCAGTATGACAAGGTCCTAATGTCAACCTATAATTTCACTTAGCTGATAGGCATTGTGCCATTGTGCCAAGTGAAATTAATTGGAGGACCAATCTGAATAACAAAAGAGGGACTAAAAAGAAAATAAGCATTGGAGGGCTGCCCTTAGTCTTGCCTATATAAAGCAGGGTCCAGGCCCAAGGCTTGCTGGTGCGGGTATCTCAGCTGAGAGCTGAAGGTGACCGTTTGGGCCTAGTGTTTAAGCCCAGTATGAATTTTCAAGTTTTTTTTTTGAATTTCAAATCCTCTACTCTGTGAAACTTGAAGACTGATAGGCCACCAGGTGCATTTTGAACTTAAAAATTTGCTGGTGTGTTCAGGCCTGCAGGCTTCGCAAATGCGAAGCCTGGCTCGCAATTGCGAGCTCGCAAATGCGAAGGCTGGATCGCAAATGCGAAGCCAACCCAGGCCACTATTCCTCGCAAATGCGAGCTGACTCCTCGCAAATGCGAAGTCGCAATTGCGACTACAGCTTCACAAATGCGAAGCCTGGGGAATTATGAAGGGTTCGCAAATGCGAACCCTGTTTCGCATTTCCCACATCTGCAGAGGTCGGGGTTCGCAATTCCCATATCTGAGACCTGCAATTTTTACACTTAAACAATTTTGAGCTTCATTTTTCACATTTTCTCAAACCCAAACACACTTGGCCGATTTTCCAAGAACAAGACTTCTTCCAAATCAATTGTAAGTTAGTTTTTACTCATTTCTTTCAATCATTAACATCTTTTAACATGATTTCAACCAAAAATCAAAGATTTTCATGGGGGAAATTGGGTGTTTTGGGTAGAACCTAGGTTTTTCAAAAATTGGGGATTTTGACCTCAATTTCAGTTCCAATTTCAAAACAAATTATATATTTGAGTTCACGGGGGAATGTGTAATCGGGTTTTGGTTCGAACCTCAGGTTTTGACCACGTGGGTCCGGGGGCGATTTTTGACTTTTTGGGTAAAACTTGGGAAAACTCATTTTCATGTATCGGGGTTGATTCATTTAGTGTTTATTAATGTAATTAAGTAATTTGTGATTAGATACGAGCAAATTGGCGGTTGAATCACGGGGTAAAGCTATACTTGAGGCTTAAGTTGTGTGCAAGGCATTGAGATACGTGTTTGGTCTAACCCTAGCTTGAGGGACTAGGAGTTGAGTCTTATTTGCTAATTGCTTCTTGTTGAGTATAACGCATAGGCATGGTGACGAGTATCTATACGTTGGTGTCTAGCATGACCGTGAGTCTTTAAATTGTGAATATCTTGACTTCGTTGTATTTCTCTTGTCTTGGTGATGATTCCTTTTTGTTGTGAAAAGCTTGTGAAAGGAAATTGTGACCTATGAACAACGAGGAGCATTGGCTCAAGTTATATTTCAATTGTGAACGTATATGAAATGGTTGAACCCTTTGGAGCATTGGCTCAAGTGGTAAAGTGAGATATGAAATAAAAGTGAAAGGAAGAGAAAGAGTATTTAAATTGTTCCCTTGCCGGGATATTGTTGTTTATTGATTATTTTCCCTTGCTGGGATGTTGAGATTGTTGATGTTGTACCCTTGCCGGGATTTAAATGGTTAATTGTGTTCCCTTTCTGGGACTTCTATTATTATTTTGTTTATTCCCTCGCCCTTGTTTGTGATTGTTGTTTGGGTGAGGAAGAGTGTTAAAGCACGAAGGGTGATGCCGTGCATTGTTTGTTATTGTGAGGAAAGAGTGTAAAGCACGAAGGGTGATGTCGTGCCGCACAATGTACCATTCCGTGCCGATCCTATTGATTATATGTGAAGAAAGAGAGTAAAAGCACGAAGGGTGATACCGTGCAAATTTTATCATACAATTGCTTTGGTGAGGAAAGAGAGTAAAAGCTTTGATTCTCCTGATTCTTGCTGATAATTGAGTTATGTTGTCCTTTACTTTTATTTACTGATTTTCTATTGTTACTTGATTTTATTTCGATGTTATAGGTTCCCTTACCCTATTTGCCTTGTGATTGTTGTTTGGGTGAGGAAGAGTGTAAAGCACGAAGGGTGATGTCGTGCATTGTTTTGGTGAGAGAGTGTTAAAGCACGAAGGGTGATGCCGTGCACTTATTGCCGCTTGTTATGATTTCTTGTTGTTATCGTTTCGAGTGCATTAATTGTCTTATTCCACTATTACTGTGGTTCTTTATGTTGGCATTTTTCCTTTATTGTGTTACTTGTTATTATTGGCTCTAGGTATCCTTGCGCAACATTATGCCTTGAATTTATGCTATGATTGCTACATGTTTATGTGACTTAGTTTCTACTTGAAATTTAGCTTACTAAATCTAAAATTGCCTATTTGCTCCTTAAAGTCCATAATGAATTGCTACTTGTCATTATTTGTTTTTCCTCGATGAGTCATAATTATTGTGTACATTGTTGTCTTATGAATTCGTATTAATTGTTGCGTTTGTTGGAGTAATTTCATTTGGAAGAACTGTTAATATATTGAAATGGGAGCGGGTGGTACGCCTACGACGTGATATATGAAAATGGGAGCGGGTGGCACGCCTGCCACGAGATATAGGAAACGGGATCGGGTTGCACGCCTGCAACGAGATGTGTACTGACAGTGAGATCTACCTTTGTTTTGTTCTTGTTCTTGTTAGTGGTTGGATTTTGATTCCTTTATAGTTCTCTTGATATTCTGTTTTTATCTACTATTTCCCCGGAGCATGTTTCCCATTCCATCTTTATTTGTTTATTTCTGCTTTACTTTCCGATGTATATTATACAACTGCATAGGTTTATTTGGTGGTCTGGTCCTAGCCTTCCATATATGCTCCATCTCCATGTTACTTACACGATTTTGGTATTACTTAGTTCTTGCCTATTTTTGGCAAGTACCAGACCTGGAATCATGTGGAAATCTTCCTCAATCATCAAGATCTAGACGTTATTCCGTCTATATACGTTCATGGCAAGGCGATTCACCAAAATCTTTGGTCGAATCTTTGATTTCTATCAACCAGGGTTTACCTAATTTTTCCCCAATCCAATTTTTTATTGATTCTGCATGTTATTAATTCCTTATTTATGTTGATTTTACAGTGTTTCCTTGATTCGTTTGCTTGATTTCTACTACTATGTAAATCTCTTCCCATTTCCCTGTGAAACAGGCTTTTAATCACCGAATTCACTATAAACTCAAAGCTATTATTCTCTTATTCTCTTATTCTCTTGTTCTATACCTTGGTTCTTGGCCGGCTGAAAGCCAAGGCCACCGGAATTTGATTTTTCAACCTTTCTTAGTGTGAGCACTGCCCGGGGTACATTTGAAACCCTTGGGAACTCTGACGAACTGAGATTCTGGTTCTATTGCTCTTTGTTGACGTTCAGTACTGTGGAGTTTGTTCTTTCTTGTTTATCAACTGATAACTGGTAAGTTCTTTAGGCTTTGCAATTTCATTCTCTTGTGTTCATGTGTTGTATATTCATACCTCTAAAATTTTGTGACCTAATGTGTTTCTAGACTATCTTTTTGTGCAATCTTGTTGGCATTGAACTTGTTTTGTGAAATGAACTTCCTTAGCATTAATTTTACCTAAAATTTCCAGTTCTGAGATATGTTATTTGTACATGCTTAACTTGAATAATTTGGACTCTCTTATGCTCGTTTAATGCCTGGCATGATTTTGCTTCCCTGCTTTGTCTTGAGTCATTGTAATGACTAGCTCATACATAGAATGTACTTAAGGCCTTCATATTAGTTATGATCTGCTCCCATGTTAGTTTTGTCATGACTTTGGTCTGCTAAATCCTGCATCCCTCAGTGATTATTTGAAGACTTTTAGAGTAGCTATCCTAACTTGTACCCTTCCCTATAAAGTTTGATATTGGTTTGCTTCATTGATGTAAGTTGGCATGTCTGTTTTCTGGTATTGTGATGGATGCTTAACATAATCCGGACCCCTAGGTTTCAAATCCTTTAAGTTAGTGCTATTCTTTGGACTCGTTTGGCATTGTGCACTTTGTATGTTGATCTCATAATCTCATAAAATCTGATTCCTCTGACTCTCTCAATATGTTTTTCTGCCAATATGTTACCTTTTGTTAAGTGTTGAACCTGTAAAAACAACCTGCCCTCTAATTCTTGTTTATCCTCTTAACTGGCATGTTCTATGTTCTAAGCAACTCTGCTATGTCTGCTTCTAAATACAAGTGCATCTCTTCAAATTCTGTCATTTAATCATTATTCTCTCACTCTCATTTGCTATCTACATTATTCAGTCTGTCATTCATGGCCAGCTGAAAGCCAAGGCCACCAAAACTCTCTTTATTGACCTCCAAAGTGTGAGCACTACTCGGGGTCCATTTGAGACTCTTGTGAACTCTGACACACTAGGATTTGGGGTCCTTTGGCCACTCTCTTTGCTAGTAGAATTTAAGTTGTCTCTGGTACTCAGCTTACCTCTCTTATCTTATGTTTAATCTGCAAACTGGTTTGCTTAAGTGATTTTTGTGTGATTCAATATTTGGGTCATGTGGTCAATTGTGTCTGCTTGGCCTGGCTTGAATTCCTCTTGTGACTTTGGGCTGGCTGATGGGCATAGTCAACTTTTTGGATCTGGGCATGCTATTCGCGAAGATTGAGTTTGTTGAAGGCCCAGGCAATATTGGGTATTTCCTTTGGGCCTACCGTTAGGCCTACTATTGTTCCTTGTGTAATAGTTATACTTATATTGATTATTCGGCCTGTAATAATTTTGTAATAAACAATTGGGGAGTTAGTGAAATTGGGGAAAATGGTATATTCTAATGTTTGCAATGAAGGGTAGAAAATATGCCTATAGGATTTACATGATTTACTTGTTATTTTATCCAACCTGCATATATGCTATTTAGTTTCCATGTACACTAAGAACTATGCCTATAGGGAATCACCACTCACTCAACTTGTTTACTAGCAAAGCGTGAGCTTAAGTAGTTTATTCATTCTCCATGTCTACTGCTATATGTTACTAGACAACATGCTTGTAGGAAATGAATACCAATAACTGTCTTTCGATTTGCATAATTGCAACATATTCATTAGATACCATGCCTATAGGATTATATTAGCTTATGTTTTACTGATTTTTGTTTAGATTTCATGTCCCTAGTGCTTACTTGATTAATTAGCCGCTGTTATATCTATTGCTCGCCTAGAAAACATGCCAATAGGGATAAAGTGTTATAGAATCAATTTCTATCGCCAACTCTTAGAAATCCTGCCTATAAGATATTGTTATTCGCCTAGAAGTATGCTAAAATCAAACACGGGTAACTACTTCAAACTTTTAAACGGCTTTATTGCCTCATTTAGAGATTATGCCTGTAGGATTTATAACGCTTATAATAAAAAAACTTATTGTTCCAACATAATCAGCAATGCCTGTACGTTTAAAAAAAATCACATAGAAACCATGCCTAAAGGTCTTAATAATTTATAATCTGATCTGAATAACAGTATTAGGTATTCCTAAACTATGTAGTCATTTAGATACCATGTCTATAGTCTTAAAAAGTGACGCCTTGAATCTGAAACTGCCTAACGTTATATTGAATCTGCTTGCGTGCATTCGTTGTCTTAGTGGGGAGTCTAACTTGAGCCTTTAACTACCTTTATATGAAGTCCTACTTGTTTTGTATGTCGCCTCGTTTTATCATTTTGAGCAGCCTAGTATAGTCTAGAACCATCCAAATAGAGGTCCAATGCCTCCTGGACCATAGGCATGGGACGGCTAGTGCACACATAGGGTACGACTTAGAATTGAATTAGAGCGTTTTTAGGTAAACAACTTTAATATAGTAATTGCGTATCAGAAGATGATAGTCTGTGCCTGCTGAATAATATGAGTAACTCCCTATCTCAAGGGAGTTGCGAAGTATTATTTATGTCGCACGGGGTGATCCTTTAGGCTAAAAACCTTAGGACCCCCCTTTCTTTCTTTATACACTTAGTCATCTAAATGTAGGCCATTATAGTTATATCTTTGTAATCCTTAAGATTTTATATCAAACCTCGGTGTGTTATAATAAAACTCTTTGACCCTTTATTCTCTTTGTTCATTTGATCATCTCGCCTAATATAATCCACATAGTTTTAAGTTTGGCCGGGACCGACAGTTGTGGACCTCGAAGAGTGCCTAACACCTTCTCTTTGAGGTAATTTCAGCCCTTACCCGATCTTTGGTGGTGTTGACTAGTCAAATAGAGTTATTTGCATAATAGGTGCCCTTATACACCTTAAAAACCGTTAGGTGGCGACTCTTCTTCTTTTAACACTCTATATACCACTCAAAAGAGTTGTCACATGTCTAAACCCGCATTCGTGACAAAAGGGGCGCGACAGCATGGCGACTCTGCTGGGGATACACTTAGGCTCTTACCATAATGAACTTGGCTTGTGTATATCGTTTTATTTGTCATGACATGCACCTTCCCTTCTCCACCTTTATTTTTATAAATTTGCCATTACGTGGGCACCCCTTTCCCCATTCACCCTTATTCGTTTAAATCCGGCATGACATGCATATCCCTTTCCTGTTCACCTCTATTTGCTATGACTGCTCTTTGTTGCTCTTCAGTTTGTTTAAGACTGTTATATCATGCCTCTCCCATCCCTACTCCCTTACCTGCTTTATTATATTCTTGCATATATTCCACGGATTAAACTAACTTTTTTCTTTTGTCTTTCTTTCCTATGTTTACCTTACTGCTGTATTTACTGCTTTTACATATTTATCATGAAAATACTTGACAACGTGTTATTATCTCTGCATAAAGCATGCTCCACATCATACCCCACTCGTGCCAATTATCAACATAGCGGCGCTTGATGAGTGTCCGCGCTCTTCCAAAATTACCCTTTTTAAATTAGAAAGGCTTATTTGCGGTAGACTAGTCGATTAGCGGTGCAGTCGACGGTATCAGTCTAGACCATTCTAGAAACCTTACTCCAATATCAAATGTACATGCATCATGTTAAACCTAGTACGGGTTTAAACGTTGTTAACATAATAGCCCGCTAAGATAAGCTTTGTCCAAAGTCCTACGAGATTTCCACAATCCCAATGGACACTATCATGTTGTGTGCATTACTTGGAGAAAATATGCCGATATGTTGATCATTATTGTGTAAGTTTTCAAATCTGGAGGGGAAAGGGCTACCTTTATTTGTTTGCAGGAAATGAATTACGAAGTCCCCAGATTCGGCATGGTAAAAAACATCCCACCTCTGCTACTTAACTGGTGGAAAAACCTCGCGCCTTGTGACAAGAATCATGTGAGAAGGGTCCTTGGTGACTTGCCATCTTTGCTTGACATCCGACCAAATAGGGCATTGATCGAGGCCTCTACCATGTTTTGGACGAGAAAAGGGCCGCCTTCCACTTTGGTGACATAGAAATGACTCCTCTCCTAGAAGAAAGGAGGCTTCTCCTAGTTTCCATGGGATAGTCCAGGGTTATTAGTGCCGGAAAATCGCACCCCGGTTTTTCGAAAATGCTAGGTTTCAAGAAAAATGATGAGTTGCTTTGTTTGAAGAAATCATACATCCCATTTGAATTCTTTTATGAGCGTTATGGGCACAGTAAGTCATATCGCCTTCATCATGATGAAGTCCTCATTACTACCTTGGGTTCGATGCACCGCCGAGTTTATGCGTTCATTGTTTGTTTCTTAGGGTTGTTGATATTTCCACTGAAATGGGTAAGGATCCATACCCGTCTAGCCATGGTCGCCAGGACTTTGATAGAAGGCGTCGAGGGACAAACTTATACCATCAGCCCCATGATCTTAGCTGAAATCTACCGCGCTCTAGATCGGTGCAAGCAAGGATTCGGGCAATTTGAAGGTTATAATCTGTTACTGCAAGTTTTGTTGTTGGAACACTTTCAGTGGGGTGAATATCGTCAAGAGCTTCTGCGACGACCGTTGAATGACTACATAGCTTATCATCACCCATAGAAAAAGACATTTATTCCAGACAGGTTTGCACAACCTGGAAATGCTGTAAGCTGGGTGCGTTTCTTCAGCAATCTGACAGACAGGTAGGTACATTGGATATTTGAATGGTCTCCTAGCAGTGAGTTCATCATCAGGTCAAGAGAGACTACTCATCTAGTACTGAATTGGTTGAGGGGCATCTACCCTTATGCTCCTATAAGGGTAATGAGACAAGTTGGAAGAAAACAAGTCATACCTCGGTTCTCCAACATGGTCCAATACAAAGTAGATTTCAAAGGGGACGTCGTTTCGTTCAAGTTCGAGGCACAGCATATCTGGAACCAGAAGATCATTGTGGAAAATAAAACTAATGAGCCAGATAGGTATCATGCCGGTCATGTGTACTTCTACCCGTCATAGTTGGTAGACGACATAGCATGAGATGTGAAGCCGGGAATCAATCTGAGAAACAAGATCATAGATGATGTTGCTGAGGCACATGTCAAGTATAGGAGGCTGCACAAAAGGGTTTTCGAGTCTGAGGCTAGACATCTGGAACAACACAAACTGGATACGGAGGCAATTAACAAATGGAAGGAAATTGCTACTAAGTCAACAGAGAGATTCGAATATTTGGAACAAAGATTGATGGAGCTTGAAGGGAAGATGAGAAAGAGGCTTTCAGATTGTCAAAACACGATTGGTAGTGAAGGAGGGCATCTAGCAAAGGCTTACCTTTTATTGGATATGCGCGATCTGGGCAACCTGATTGGGTGTCAAAAGAGTCAAGCACGGAGAAGGTCCTCTTGGACCGCGTAGATTAGGAAATAATGTTCTTTACTGCTTTCTAGCTTAGCTTTAGATTTCGATTGTAATAAGACCAAGTGCCATTAGTAACTTTATCATTATTATCAATTTAGTAAGGGTTTGATTCATTTTTGTATTAATGAAATGACGCAATTATTCGCATCAATTTTTCTCCAAGTTTGTGTGTCTCTTAGGCCTACCTCGGGCAAAACGAGGTCCCTCAAATTAGCACGCGAATTGGTTGTATTATTTTGCCAAACATGTTTAATATAGCAAGCATTCTTTCCATATCCTTTACTGACTTGGTTACCTTTTGATTTTTCTTCTTTTTGATTATTCCCATTCCCCAAGGTTGGTTCGTGCATACTAGCGTCGTCCACATGTCACACTAGATCCAGAGGTCCTCCACCTCCTCCACCACCAAGTTATCCTAAAGGCAGAAGCAAATGGAAAGGAAAAAAGGATGATCTGAGCGGTATCAGGAAAGACAACGCTACTATGGCAGAAAACATTGAAACCTCAGATGGACGAAGTACTCCGGCCCAGAATGAGCTGGTCTTACGTTTGGAAAAAAAATCCTGGAGCTATAAGGAGAACTTGAGCAGGTCCAAAACTTGGCAAACCCTTCTCTCACCCTCAATATCCCTGACATTAACCAATAAAATCCTACCACCAAAAACCAAGCACCGCCCCAAAACACATAAAACCAAAATCCACCGCCAAATACTCCTGCACCACATCTGTACCCCACACCCCCTAAAAATCTTAACCCTCCACCGGTACCTACTCCTCAACAACACCCCCATCGTCCAACTCAGTACCCACAAACTACCACTTATCACACACCCCAGAATGCAGCACAACCTACTCCTGATCCACAAAACTCAACCAATAACCACCCTTATGCCCAGGTTCCCGGGGTTCATGAAAGCAATCCCATATATGTGGAACCCTTACCCCACACAAACCCTACACATACCTGAATCAACCGAGAAAGACCTGCTCATTAAGAACATGGTGGAGGAACTCAAGAAGCTCATTGGCAGAGTTCAAAGTGTCGAAGGAGGTAAAGGCATTGAAGGTTTAAACTATGAGGACTTGTGCATTCAACCGGATGTGGAATTGCCGGAGGGTTACAAAGCTCCCAAGTTCAAAATGTTCGATAGAACCGGTAATCCGAAAGTGCATCTAAGGACATATTGTGACAAACTTGTAGGAGTGAGCAAAGATGAACGAATCCACATGAAACTGTTCATGCGAAGCCTCACAGGAGATGCTTTTCTTGGTATATCAGTCAAGACCCAAAGAAGTGGGTTAGTTGGGTAAGCATGGCGTCACACTTCATGGATAGATTCATATTCAACACAGAAAATGCACCAGACATTTTCTACATTCAAAATCTCAAGAAGAAACCAACAGAAACTTTCCTCGATAAACTACTCGGTGGAGATCTGAAGCTGCGAAGGTAAGGCCAGCGCTTGAAGAAGAACAAATGAATAAGTTCTTCGTCAGAGCTCAAGACCCGCAGTACTATGAAAGGCTGATGGTTATTGAAAATCATAAATTCTCAAACATCATCAAGCTGGGAGAAAGAATATAAGAAGGGATTAAGAGTGGAATGGTGATGAATTTCGAAGCACTGCAGGCCACAAATAAAGCCTTGCAATCGGGAGATATCTCGAAGAAGAAAGAAGTGGGTGCTATAATGGTGGCCCAGGGTCCCAAGTCTCCCCTTACATACCAAAAACCTCCACCTACATACCAAACGCCTCCACCCACATACCAGCCTTCACCCCTAGATATCAACAACCTCCTACCACCTACCACACCTATAACATTCAACCCACATATTATCACTTACCACCACCCGCCCGCCAAAATTACCAAAAACCAAGACCAAACTTCCACTGCAGACCACCTAGATAATACGCCCCAATTGCTGAATCCATAGACCAACTATACGAGAGATTGAAGGCTGCTAGTTATGTCACTCCCATTCATGTCGTTGCCATGGAGAATTCTTCTCAGTGGGTTAACCCCAACAAAACATGTGCCTATCATTCAGGCATGAAGGGTCATACCATTGATGAGTGTCGCACACTGAAGGACAAGATTCAGACATTAATCTAAAGTCATACAGGCAAAGGAAGCTGCGCCAAATATTCGTAACAATCCTCTCCCGGATCACAGAGGTGAAGGAGTGAATGTGATAGAGACTGAAGAGGAATGGGATCCGGAAGGGTCAATTGGACTCATTCGAGAGGGAGATAATCCTAAAACATCTCCGATCACCCTCACACCCGTTGTGGAACAGACCAAGCACCGTTTGAAGTCGAGGTAACCACACCCTTCACTGTGATGGTAGCTCCCACACCATCTTACTAGTCTAACGCTATCCCATGGGATTATGTTGCAAAATCAAGGAGGAAAGAAAAAGCAAAAATCGAGGAAACAGGTGCGGCACAAGGCATGCCTAGAACTAGCAGAGTTTATACACTTGAGCACTTGGGAGGAACAAGAAAAGAAGCTGCATCTAAGCCGCCTGTTGTTGAGACTGGCCCTGATGACCTTCGGAGAAAAGTACAAGCGAGAGAATACACTGTGGTTTACTATTTGAACAAAACTCCCGCTAAAATATCCATCTTGTCACTACTACAAAACTCTGAGACACACATGAATGCCTTGATGAAAGTGCAGAGTGAAGCTTATGTATCCACCGACATCATTAGTGGGGAGATGGCCAACATGGTCGGGCAGGTACTGTAAAAGTCACAAAATCACCTTTCATGAAGATGAGTTACCGCCAGAGGGACTAAGTCATAATAGGGCACTACACATCACTATACAGTATGAAGATAAGTTCATCGCCAGAGTCCTAATAGATTGGGGTTCAAGTCTCAATATATGCCCACTGACTACTCTGAAGAGGTTGTGTAAAGGCCTGCATGAGATATGAGCGGGAAGCATGAATGTGAAGCCGTTTGATGGATCTCAAAGAGCCACCATCGAAGAAATCAACCTCAGCCTACAGATGGGTCCTACCTGATATGATGTCAAGTTCCAAGTGCTGGATTTATCTACTACCTATAACCTATTGTTGGGGCGGCACCGGATACATGCCCCTGGGGCAGTAGCTTCTACTCTGCATCAAGCTGTGAAGTTTGAATGGAACCATCAGGATGTAATCATCTATGGAGATGGAAGTAATCCCATCTATACCAATCAGACCATTCCAGTCATCGAGAACAAGAAGAAGCTAGGTGGAGAAACATACGATCGTATCTAGCGCGTCAACACAATTGAAAAGGACAAATCGTGGAGCAACAAGATAGAAAGGCATACTGCTATGGACAGGGTATGAACCTGTCAAAGGTATCGGCAAAAACTTCCAAGGGATCACCAAACCAGTACAACCGAAGTGTCATGGTACATTTTTCGGGCTTGGGTATAAATATATATGGCAAGAGTACCAGGATTGGTCGCTACTATGTCATGGTCCTTATTATGCGTTGGAGCAACCGGTACCACATTTGCACCAGACATTTCATCAAGGCGACATGATGTGGGGGTCTGAAGAAGATGAAGTCTTAGCTGGCATGAGGAAGCTGTTTCTAGATGAAGAAAATATGGATTGCAGTGCAATAGTTGAGGAGGAGGAGGAGGAAGACCTTACCATTCAAATCATGGAGAAAGGAGCTGGTCTAAAAAACGAGACTGCTTCATCATCCCGGGCCCGTCGAGTTCCTGGGTATCCTGGCAATTAGCATCAATTATTTTTAAAATAATTTTGAGCATTTAAGACATTTTGAGTGTTTTGTTTTGAAAGTATTTTGTTTTGAAATAATTGCTCGAGTCATCGAGCCGTACTTGTTGACGTTTTCATGATTTTATTAATGCATTGCTATTTTTCGTATTTATTATTATTCTTTACATTTTCTTTTCAACATTATTATTACCTATCCCGATGAACCTACAACTGTGACATGTAATGAGACAACGCAACATAACGATAGTGATTCAGAGGATCTGGAAGATGATATAATACTCGAGGAAATCTTCAGAGAATTGAAAGACATTGAAAACAAACCTAAGTCTAATTTGGACGAAACCGAGACAGTCAACTTAGGGGATTCCGAAACGGTCAAGGAAACACGCATAACCATTCACCTGTCACCATCAGAGAAGGAAGAGTATGTCAAATTCCTAAAAGAGTATGAGGATGTCTATGCATGGTCATACAGCGATATGACTAGTTTGAGCACATCCATAGTGGCTCACAAGTTGCCCACCAATCCCACGTGTCTACCGATAAAGCAGAAGCTCAGAAAGTTTAAGTCAGATATGAGTTTGAAGATTAAAGAGGAAGTTATTAAGCAAATCAAAGCTAACGTTCTTAGACTGGTTGAGTAACCGTCTTGGTTGGCCAACATCTTGTCAGTTCCGAAGAAAGATGGGAAAGTCAGAGTGTGTGCTGATTACCGAGATTTAAACAGGGCGAGTCCTAAGGATGATTTCCCGTTGCCCAATATACACATACTGATCAACAAATGTGCCAAGCATGAACTCCAACCCTTTGTGGATTGCTTCGCGGGATATCATCAGATCTGGATGGATGAAGATGATGCTGAAAAGACAACCTTTATCACATCATGGGGAATGTACTGCTACAAAATGATGGCGTTTAGTTTAAAGAATGCTGGGGCCACCTACATGAGGGCCATGAGGACTATCTTTCATGACATGATACACAAGGAAATAGAGGTGTACGTGGATGACGTTATTATCAAATCCAAGAGGAGTATAGATCACATAGCGGACTTGAGGAAATTCTTTGATAGACTTCAAAGGTACAATCTGAAACTGAATCCTGCAAAGTGTGCCTTTAGAGTCCCTGCCGAAAAATTGCTAGGGTTCATAGTCAGTCGCCTAGGGATTGAGTTAGACCCATCAAAAGTCAAAGATATCCAGGACCTGCCACCTCTGAAGAATAAGAAAGGTGTGATGAGCTTTTTAGGACGCCTCAGTTACATCAGCCGTTTCATATCACAGTCGACCGTAATATGTGAGCCGATCTTCAGGATGCTGAAGAAAGATCCTGCGACAAGCTGGACTGAAGAATGTCAGAAAGCCTTTGATAAATCAAGGAGTATTTATCTAAACCACCCGTTCTGGTCCCACCAGAACCAGGAAGACCTCTGCTGCTTTACTTGTCCGTGTTGGACAGGGCTTTCGGTTGTATTCTGGGACAACATGATGAGACTGGAAGAAAGGAACATGCAATATATTATCTAAGTAAGAAATTCACGCCTTACGAAGCCTAATACACTTTGCTAGAACGAACTTGCTATGCTTTGACATGGATAGCTGAAAAATTGAGGCATTGTTTCTGTGCATACACCACATATCTCATATCAAGGATGGACCCACTGAAGTACATATCCCAGAAACCCATGCCTACGGGTAAGTTAGCAAAGTGGCAGATATTGCTGAGTGAGTAAGACATCGTCTATGTAACTCAGAAAGTGGTCAAAGGGCAAGCGTTGGCAGATCATTTGGCAGAAGATCCTGTAGACGCTGAATACGAACCATTGAAAATGTATTTTCCCAATGAGGAGGTACCATTTGAAGGAGAAGATATCACCGAGGCATATGATGGTTGGAGAATGTTCTTTGACAGAGCTGCAAACTTCAAAGGAGTGGGTATTGGAGCTGTTTGTATCCGGAACCGGCCAACACTATCCGGTATCCGAAAAACTCAAGTTCCCATGCACTAACAATATGGCAGAATATGAGGCTTGCATCTTGGGACTCAAGTTGGCCATTGACATGAATGTTCAGGAGCTGTTGGTGATTGGAGATTCCGATCTTTTGGTGCATCAGGTACTAGGAGAATGGGCAACAAAGAACACCAAAATATTGCCATATTTGCACTGGGTACAAGAGTTGATCAAGAGGTTCACAAAGATAGAATTCAAACATGTTCCAAGGATTCAGAATGAGATTGCAGATGCGTTGGCCACTTTCCATGATACAACACCCAGACAAAAACTTCATCGATACTATCCCAATAGGAATTCATAAACAACCGGCTTATTGTGCTCATGTTGAAGAAGAAAGTGATGCAAATCCGTGGTTTCACGACATCAAGGAATATTTGGCAAAGGGAGAATATCCAGAGCACACAACCCACACTCATAAGCGCACACTCCGAAGGTTAGCCAACCATTTCTTTCAAAGCGGAGGAATTCTGTATAGAAGGACTCTTGACTTGGGATTACTACGGTGTGTCGATGCCAATAAAGCATCCAGATTGCTTGAGGAAATACATGTCGGAACCTACGGGCCACACAAGAATGGCTTCGTCTTAGCCAAGAAAATACTAAGAGCAGGATATTTCTTGATGACTATGGAAACAGACTGCATCAAGTGCGTTAGAAGTGTTACCGATGCCAGATACATGCTGATATGATATAAGTACCACCCAATGAACTCAATGCAACAAGTGCACCCTGACCTTTTCCACTTGGGGTATGGATGTTATCGGTCCAATCGAACCCGGTGCTTCAAATGGGCATAGGTTCATTCTGGTGGCCATAGACTATTTCACAAAATGGGTCGAAGCCGCATCTTACAAAGCTGTAACTAAGAAGGTCGTAGCAGATTTTGTTCGGGATCGCATTGTTTGTCGGTTCGGAGTGCCAGAGTCAATCATCACCGACAATGCCGCATATCTCATCAGTGATTTAATGAAGGCCATGTGTGAATCTTTCAAAATCAAGCATAAGAACTCCACAATATACATGCCACAAATGAACAGAGCCGTAGAAGCCGCCAATAAAAATATCAAGAAGATACCGAGGAAAATGGTAGACAATTACAAACAATGGCACGAGAAGCTGCCATTTGCTCTTCTCGGGTATCGTACCACGGTTCGCACATCAACTGGGAAACTCCCTACCTGTTGGTTTATGGTACTGAAGCGGTTATTCCTACCGAAGTAGAAATCCCTTCTCTAAGAAACATACAAGAAGCTGAGCTCAGCGACGCAGAATGGGTACAGAGCCGATACGAGCAACTAGATCTCATTGATGGAAAGAGAATGAATGCGATATGTCACGGTCAACTCTAGCCGAACAGAATGGCAAGAGGTTTCAACAAAAGGGTCATACTAAGGCAATTCACACCGGGGCAGTTAGTGCTAAAGCGGATCTTCCCACATCAGGATGAAGCCAATGGGAAGTTCTCATCCAACTGGCAAGGTCCCTACATTGTTCATCGAGTACTAACAGGAGGAACACTCATACTTGCAGAAATGGACGGAGAGATTTGGCCAAAACCTATCAACTCAGATGCAGTCAAGAGATACTATGTTTAGGATTGTTTGCATTTCTTCACTTGATGTAACTGAACGGCGCTTGACCTGATTCATGTTTAAGAGGGGATACGTAGGAAGCCCTGTGGGTTCAGTCACATCTTAATAAAATCTTCATTTTCCCATGATCAGAAATTGAGGCAAGATCGCAAGTTCAACCAACTTCGTCATATGTGGACCAGCCAAAAGTATTGTATTTAAACTGGGGCAGAATTTTGAGACTAAGCATTGTCTCTTTCTTGCATAAGGCTAAGCACTACCTTTCCCCTGCACGAGAGTAAGCATTGTCTTCTCTTCTTGCATGAGGCTAAGAATTGACTCCGTAATTGCATAAGGCTAAGCATTGCCTTTTCTTTGCATAAAACTATATACTATCTCCACTACACTACCTATGACCTAGCACTACCCCTTTGTTCACCTAGGGCTAAGCAGTGCCCTCATCTTACACAAGACTATGCCTTGTCTTGTCTCGTCCTCGCATATGACCAAGCATCCTATCTTTGCATTTCATAGGCTGAAATATCGCCATTTTGTCTAAAGGGATCATCCTTATAGCCGGGAGACACCATTCCATGGCCAGAGGATCTCTCAAAATTGCAAATATTATTCAAAGGCGTCATCGTCCTGAGGCACCATCCTCAAGGCCCGAGGACACCATTTCATGGCCTGCGAATCCCTTATCATACTCTTCATGACCCAGGACATCATGGTCTAAGGACATCATCCTCACCATCCAAAGACAACCTTCATGGTCCAAAGGGAATTTGCATCACGTTTAAATTTTCGCAATAATATATATATATATATATATATATATATATATATATATTTATATTCGCATGCACCGTGTCTTAAGTTTTACAGGTAATCCAGGAGTTAACCGTTCAACAAAAGGGAGCAATCTTCGCTCCGGTTTCCGTTCATAACGTTCACATCCTTCAATTGTTTCAAACGTAACCGACTACCAGTAATTCCCTACCTTTTACTCTATGACCATTCAGATATCTGCCTTGTGATACATCCGTACCGTCCAAAATTCTCATTCATGACCATATCTATATAGTCCGTTACTTACAACAATATCCTACCCAAAAGAACCCTCTCCGAAACATGCGAACATTCCTATAACAACTCCACCGGTTTCGTTCATCGTTGGATCCAGAACTACACACGGCATGATTCCCGTAACACTAGGGATATGTAGGCAACTCATGAACCAGGGTTCAGCCTCCATATTTTCAAATCACATCATTCCTCACTCAATTCGGCCAAAATTGGTCATCATTTTTCTTTACTTGACAACTCTTTCATCATTCCCGGATAAATAGGGGCAGCTGTTGATACCCAATTTTGCCCTCATATTTTCTCAAATAGTATATATACTTTCAAAATATCATTTTTACATCATTATTTAGTTTACAAAATCTATACAAGCATTTTCTATATTTTTTCATAATTTTTAGAGCTTTAAAATTAATTTTCTTACATTTAAATTACTTGAATATTTATTAATTACTCCTTCAAATTATTTTTGTGATGGCTTAATCACCTAAAATTATTATTTTCATCCATAATACATGTTTCAAATATTTTTTACTTCATTTTATATAATTACATTAGTATTTTTAAGCTATTTGTACAATATTGCAATAATAGCCTATATTTTATATTTTTATTGCATTTGTCATTTTATTCAGGGTCAAAATAATATTTTACTTTTTTATAATCTTCTACTATTATTTTAAAGTATTAATTTGCATAAATAGCATTTTTATATATTTATTCAACTATTTTTATTAAATTATTTCCCTTTTAATCTGTTAGTTAAAGCTTGCCCAATTTTTGAGCTATTTTTAGGACTAAACCTACCCAAACCCCAAGCGACCCCAATAAGCCTACCCAGTCCAAAATCCGACCCAGCTCTCCTTAAATCTCAGGCGTTGATCAAAAGCGATCAACGACTTACAAAACTCCATTCCCTTTCCTTATATCCCCTCACCCTAACCCTAATCCCCATTTTCCTAAAGACTGTCGCCTCTGTTCTCTCTTTTCTCTTTCAAGAACCCTAGCTGTCACACCTCAATTATCTCTGATTCCGACCTTGATATGGAATCCTCTTATGATTTGCCTTCCATATATTCTCCATTTTCATGTTACTTACACGATTTTAGTATTACTTAGTTCTTGCCTAATTTTGGCAAGTACTATACCTGGAATCATGTGGAACTCATCCTCAATCTTCAAGATCTTGACGGTATTCCGTCTATATACGTTCATGGCAAGGCGATTCAGCAAAATCTTTGTTCGAATCTTTGATTTCTATCAACTAGGGTTTACCTAATTTTTCCTTAATCCAATTTTTTATTGATTCTGCATGTTATTATTTCCTTATTTATATTGATTTTACAGTGTTTCCTTGATTCGTTTGCTTGATTTCTACTACTATATAAATCCCTTCCCATTTCCCTTTGAAACAGACTTTTAATCACCAGATTCACTAAAAACTCAAAGCTATTATTCTATTATTCTCTTGTTCTATACCTTGGTTAGTGGCCGGCTGAAAGCCAAGGCCATCCAAATTCGATTTTTCAACCTTTCTTAGTGTGAGCATTGCCCGGGGTACATCTGAAACCCATGGGAACTCTGACGCACAAAGATGTGGTTCTATTGCTCTTTGTTGACGTTCGGAGTACTGTGGAGTTTGTTCTTTCTTGTTTATCAACTGATAACTGGTAAGTTCTTTAGCCTTTGCAATTTCATTCTCTTGTGTTCATGTCTTACATATTCATACTTCTTAAATTTTGTGACCTAATGTGTTTCTAGACCTTCTCTTTGTTCAATCTTGTTGGCATTGAACTTGTTTTGTGATTTGAACTTCTTTAGCATTAATTTTACCTAAAATTTCCAGTTCTGAGATATGTTATTTGTACATGCTTAACATGAATAATTTGGACTCTCTTAAGCTCGTTTAGGCTAGTAGGTTGGTATCCGAATGCTTACATTTATTGCCTGGCATGAGTTTGCTTCCTTGCTTTGTCCTGAGTCATTGTAATGACTAGCTCATACTTAGAATGTACTTAAGGGTTTCATATTGGCAATGATCTGCTCCCATGTTAGTTTTCTCATGACTTTGGTCTACTAAATCCTGCATCCCTCAGTGATTATTTGAAGACTTTTAGAGTAGCTATCCTAACTTGTACCCTTCCCTATAAAGTTTGATATTAGTTTGTTTGATTGATGTAAGCTGGCATGTCTGTTTTCTGGTATTGTGATGGATGCTTAACATAATATGGACCCCTAGGTTTCAAATCCTTTAAGTTAGTGCTATACTTTGGACTCGTTTGGCATTGTGCACTTTGTATGTTGATCTCATAATCTCAGAAAATTTGAATCCTCTAACTCTCTCAAATGTTTTTCTGCCAATATGTTACCTCTTGTTAAGTGTTGAACCTATAATAGCAACCTACCCTTTATGTCTTATTGATCCTCTTAACTGGCATCTTCTGTGTTCTAAGCAACTCTGATATGTCTGCTTCTAAAATACAAGTGCATCTCTTCAAATTCTGTAATTTAATCATTGTTCTCCCACTCTCATTTGCTATCTACATTATTCAGTCTATCATTCTTGGCCGGCTGAAAGCCAAGGCCACCAAAACTCTCTCTATTGACCTCCCAAGTGTGAGCGCTGCTCAGGATCCATTTGAGACTCTTGTGAACTCTGACACACTAGGATTTGGGGTCCTTTGGCCACTGTCTTTGCTAGTTGAATTTAAGCTGTCTCTGGTATACTCAGCTTACCTCTCTTATCTTATGTGTTAATCTGCAAATTGGTTTGCTTAAGTGATTTCTGTGTTATTCAATATTTAGGTCATGTGGTCAATTGTGACTGTTTGGCCTGGGTTGAACTCCCTTGTGACTTTGGGCCGTGCTGATGGGCATAGTCTCCTATCTGGGTCTGGGCAGCTATTCGCGAATATTGAGTTTGTTGAAGGCCCAGGAAATACTGAGTATTTCCTTTGGGCCTACTGTTAGGCCTACTATTGTTCCTTGTGTAATAGTTATACTTATATTCATTATCCGGCCTGTAATAATTTTGTAATAAAATATTGGGGTGTTAGTGAAATTGGGGAAAATGGTATATTCTACTGTTTGCATAGAAGGGTAGAAAACATGCCTATAGGATTTACATGATTTACTTGTTATTTTATCCAACCCGCATATATGCTATTTAGTTTCCATGTACACTAGGAACTATGCCTATAGGGAATCACTCACTCACTCAACTTGTTTACTAGCAAAGCGTGAGCTTAAGTACTTTATTTATTCTCCATGTCTACTGCTATGTGTTACTAGACAACTAACATGCCTGTAGGAAATAAATACCAATAACTGTCATTCGATTTGCATAATTGCAACATATTCATTACATACCATGCCTATAGGATTATGTTAGCTTATGTTCTACTGATTTTCATCTAGATATCATGTCCCTAGGGCTTAATTGATTAATTTGCTGCCGTTATATCTATTGCTCGCCTAGAAAACATGCCTATATGGACAAAGTGTTATAGAATCTGTTTCAATCGCCAACTCTTAGAAATCCTACCTATAAGATGTTGTTATTCGCCTAGTAGTATGCTAAAATCAAACACGGGTAACTACTTCAAGCTTTTAAATGGCTCTATTGCCTCATTTAGAGATTATGCCTATAGGATTTGTAACGCTTATAATCTGAAAACTTATTGTACCAACATAATCAGCATTGCCTGTACGTTTAAAAAAAATCACATAGAAACCATGCCTATACGTCTTAATAATTTATAATCTGATCTGAATAACAGTATTAGGTATTCCTAAACTGTGTAGTCAATTAGATACCATGTCTATAGGCTTAAAGGTGATGCCTTGAATCTGAAACTGCCTGACGTAAGATTGAATTTGCTTGCGTGCATTAGTTGTCTAAGTGGGGAGGCTAACTTGAGCCTTTAACTGCCTTTATATGAAGTCCTACTTGTTTTTTATGTCACCTAGTTTTATCATTTTTCAGCAGCCTAAGTAAGTCTAGAACCACCCAAACAGAGGTCCAATGCCTCTTGGACCATAGGCATGGGACGGGTAGTACAGGCATAGGGTACGACTTAGAATTGAATTAGAGCATTTTTAAGTAAACAACTTTGACATAGTAATCGGGTAGCAGGAGATGATAGTCTGTGCCCGCTGAATAATATGAGTAACTCCCTATCTCAAGGGAGTTGCGAAGTATTATTTATGTCGCACGGGGTGATCCTTTAGGCTAAAAAACTTAGGACCTCCCTTTCTTTCTTTATACACTTAGTCATCTAAATGTAGGCCACTATAGTTATATCTTTGTAATCCTTAATATTTATATCAAACCTCGGTGTGTTATAATAAAACTCTTTGACCCTTTATTCTCTTTGTTCATTTGATCATTTCGCCTAATTATAATTCACATAGTTTTAAGTTCAACCGGGACCCCCAGTTGTGGACCTCGAAAAGTGCCTAACACCTTCTCTTTGAGGTAATTTGAGCCCTTACCCGATCTTTGATGGTGTTGACTAGTCAAACAGAGTTATCTACATAATAGGTGCCCTAACGCACCTTAAAAACCGTTAGCTGGTGACTCTTCTTCTTTTAACACTCTATCTCCTACTTGAAAGAGTTGTCACATGTCGAAACCTGCTTTCGCGAGAAAAAGGGGCGCGATAGGTTGCGATCGAGTTTTAGTAAAAGGTTTTTGGCTTGGGCTGAGGATTTGGGCCAAATGTGGTCCGAAATTGGCTTACAATTGGGCCATAGTTTAAATACACAAAATTTATAAAAAATAATTTATAAAAGTAATTAATAAATAGTAAAAATATTACTTATGCAATAAAATAACTGGAAATAATAACTTAGAAATGTAAAATATTATTTTGGCACAAATAATGTATTTAAAATGCAATTATGCATGAATATCGGCTATTATTGCAAAATTTACATAAATAACTAAAATATAGATGTAATTATATAAAATGAATTAAAATATTATTAGACACATATGTGGATATAAAATGATAAATTTGGATGATTAATTCATCACCAATAGTTTAAAAGGATAATTAATAAATATTCAAGTAATTTAAATGCGAGAAAATTAATATTAAGGCTTTAAAAGTTATGGAAAATGCTTGTATAAATATTATAAATTAAATAATGATGCAAAATGACATTTTGAAAATATATATAATATTTGAAAAAATGTGAGGGCAATATTGGGTATCAACAGCTGCCCCTCTTTACCCGGGAATGATGAAAGAGTTGTCGAGTAAAGAAAATAATGACCAATTTTGGCCGAATTGAGTGGAATGATGTGATTTTAAAAAATGGGGCCAAACGCTGGTTCCTGAGTTACCTACATATCCCTAGTGTTATGGAAATCAGGCCATGTATAGTTCTGGATCAAACGACGAACAAAACCGACAGAGTTATTATAAGAATGATCGTATGTTTAGGTTCTTGTGGGTAGGACAGTGTTGTAAGTAACAGACAAATTTAGGTGGAGTAATGAATGCGAATGTTGGACGTTATGGGTGTATGAGGCAGATATTCGAATGATCATAGAGTAAAAGGTAGTCAATTACTGATAGTCAGTTACGTTTGAGGTAGTCAAAGGATGTGAACGTTGTGAACGGAAATCGGAGTGATAATTGCTCCTGTTTGAATAATGGTTACTTCCCGAATTACTTGCAAAACTCAAAATACAGTGCATACGAACATATATGGGTTATTGCGACGATTTAAACATGATGCAAATTCCTTTTGGACCATGAAGGTTGTCTTTGGAGGATGAGGATGATGTCCTTAGACCATGACGTCCTAGGCCATAAAGCGTATGATAAGGGATTCACAGGCCATGAAATGGTGTCCTCGGGCCTTGACGATGATGCCTTTGGACTATAACGCCTTTGAATAATGATTTGTAGTTTTCAAAGGTCCTTAGGCTGTGGAATGGTGTCTTCCAGCTATGAGGATGATGCTTTTGGACTATGACGCCATTGGACAAAATTGCGATATTTCAGCCTATGGAATGCGAAGATATGATGCTTAGTTGTATGCGAGGATGAGATAAGACAAGGCTTAGTCTTATATGAGATGAGGGCAGTGTTTAGCCCTATGCGAAGGAAGGAGATACTGCATAGCCTTATGTAGTGTAGTGGAGACAGTGTTTAGTCTCATGTAAGGAAAAGAGACAATGCTTAGTTTCTGACAAGGAAAGGAAATGCTTAGCCTCGTGCAAGGAATATAGACAATGCTTAGTCTCATGCAAAGGAAGGGAGACAGTGCTTAGTCTCTGACAAGGAAAGGCAATGCTTAGCCTCGTGAAAGGAATAGAGACAATGCTTAATCTCTTCCAAAGAAAAGGCAGTGCTTAGCCTTTGGCAATTACGGAGGCAATGCTTAGCCTCGTGCAAGAAATGGAGATAATTCTTAGTCGCATGCAAATAAAAGACAATGCTTAGCCTTATGCAATTATGGAGGTAATGCTTAGACTCATGCAAGAAATGGAGACAATGCTTAGTCTCATGCAAGGAAAGGCAGTGCTTAGCCTTATGCAATTACGGAGGCAATGCTTAACCTCGTGCAAGAAATGGAGACAGATCTTAGTCTCATGCGAGGAAAGGCAGTGCTTAGCCTTATGCAACTACAGAGGCAATGCTTAGCCTCATGAAGAAATGGAGACATTTCTTAGTATCATGCAAGGAAAGAAAAAATAGATGTGAGAGAGTAAAATATTTCTTAGCTTGATGCGTTTGCATTTGGCAACTTTGTCGTCATGAAGATAGTGATTTTGTTGTGTGTATGTATTTGCGAATGTTACTGTTAAATTCATTGTGCCTGCATTCAAAGAAAAATATGAGTTTTGCAGGGGGACGGTTGGTCTGCGCTCATGATTTCTTGCTCGCCTTTACTCCTGTCTTTAGGTCCTGCTTGAGTCACCTTGGGTAACATATGGCTGTCGTAGAAACAAAGTTTTCGAAAAACATGCATGCATTTGACAAATTATTTGTAGAAATGTAGTTGTTTGAAATATGATAATGCGCGAGATCAAATAATTTAGAGGAACTAGTGACGGTGACGCGTTTAGAGACAGTGCAACCTCCTTGCTTTAGAATTTTGAGGGTCCTCCTCAAAATTCTGCCCCAGTTTAAATGCATACACCTGACAATACATTCCTTGGTTGTTCCGCATGTTATGAAATCGGACAAACTCGCGATCTTGCCCTAGTTTCTGATCATGGGGAATGAAGATTTTATTAGGATTCGACCGAACCTACAGGGCTGCCTACGTTCCCCTCTTAAACGGGAATCAGGTCAAGCGTAGTTTAGTTTTATCTTCAAACTCATATCCGGCTTGAAATTTCTGAGCTTATGCTTTACCGGTGGACACATGGGATTAGTGGGTAACTTGTGAGCCACTATGGATGTGCTCAAACTAGTCATATTGTCGTAGGACCATGCAAAGATATCTTCATACTCTTTTAGGAATCTAATGTACTCTTCCTTCTCTGACAGTGATAGGTGAATGCTTATGCGTGTTTCCTTGACTGTTTCGGAATCCCCTAAGTTAACTGCCTCAGTTTCCTCCAAATTAGACTTTGGTTTGCTTTCAAAGTTCTCCACTTCGCTGACAATTTCCTCAGGTATTATATCATCTTCCAGATCCTTTGAATGACTATTCTTATGTTGTGTTGTCTCATTACATGTCACAGTCGTAGGTTCATCAAGATAGATAATAATAATGCTGAAAAGAAAATGTAAAGAATAATAATAAATACGAAAAGTAGTAATGCATTAATAAAATCTTTCAAACGTCAACAAGTGCGGCTCGATGACTCAAGTAATTATTTCAAAGTAAAATACTGAAAAGTGTCTCAAATGCTCAAAACTATCTTTAAAGTAATTCATGCTAATTTGCTAGGCTACCTAGGAACTCGACGGACCCGAGAAGGTGTATCAGTCCAGTTCTAGAGAACAACTCCTTTTTCCATTGGTAAGGTCTTTCTCCTCCTCCTCCTCAACTATTGCACTGCAGTCCATATCTTCTTCTTCTATGAACAGCTTCCTCATACCAGCTAAGACTTCATTTTCCTCAGATCCACACATCATGTCAGCTTGATGGAATGTCTAGTGCAGAGGTGGTACTAGTTATTCCAGTGGATAATAAGGACCACGCCATGGTGGTGACCAATTCAGGTATTCTTGTCACGTGTATTCATATCCGAGTCCAAAAGTTGTGCCATGGCGCTGCGGTTGTACGGGTTCGGTGATCCCTTGAAGGTTTTTGCCGAGACCTTCGCCAAGTTCATATCCTGTCCATAGCATAATGCTTTCTATCTTGTTTCTCCACCATTGGTTTTCTTCCTGTTTTCGATGACTGGAATGGTCTAATTGGTGTAGATGGGGTTACTTCCATCTCAATGAATAATTACCTCCTGATGATTCCATTCAAACTTCACAGCCTGATGTAGGGTTGAAGCCACTGCTCCGGCAGCATGTATCCATGGTCGTCCCAACAATAGGTTGTAAGTAGCAGATATATCTAGCACTTGAAACTCAACATCAAACCAAGTTGGGCCCATCTGTAGGTTGAGGTTGATTTCTCCGATGGTGGCTCTTTGAGATCCATCAAACGCCTTTGCATTCATGCTTCCCATCCGTATCTCGTGCATGCCATTACCTAATCTCTTCAGAGTAGTCAGTGGGCATATGTTGAGACTTGAACCCCCATCTATCAGGACCCTGCGATGAACTTATCCTCAAATTGCACCGTGATGTGTAGTGCCCAGTAGTGACTCAGTCCTTCTGGTGGTAATTTAGCTTCATGAAAGGTGATTTTGTGGCTCTCCAATACTTGCCCGACTATGTTAGCCATCTCCCCACTAGTGATGTTGGTGGGTACATAAGCTTCACTCAACACTTTCATCAAAGTATTCCTGTGTGTGTCGGAGTTTTGCAGCAGTGACAAGATGGATATCTGAGTGGGAGTTCTGTTCAAGTGGTCAACAATAGAGTATTCTCTTGCTTGTACCTTTCTTCGAAGATCATCACTGCCAGTTTCGACAATAGGCGGCTTAGATGTAGCTTCCTTGATTTTTCCTCCCAGGTTCTTAGGTTTATAGATTTTGCCAGTTCTAGTCATGCCTTGTGCTGCATCTGTTTCCTCTATTTTTGCTTTCTCTTTTCTTTTTGCTTCCGCAACATAGTCCCATGGGGTAGCATCAGACTTGTAGGATGCCTTGGGAGCTACCATCACAGTGAAGGGTGTAGATACCGCAACATCAAACGGTGCTTGGGTTTGTACTACAACTGATGTGAGGGTGACTGGAGACATTTTGGGGTCATCTCCCTCTCAAATGTGTCCGATTGACCCTTCCGGATCCCATTCTTCGTCAGTCTCTATGATATTCACTCTCTCACCTCTGTGATCCGGTAGATTGTTGCGAACATTTGGTGCAACTTCCTTTGCCTGTATGACCTTAGTGTCGACGAGTATCTAGATCTTGTCTTTCAATGTGCGACACTCATCAATGGTATGACCATTCATGCCTGAATGATAGGCACATGTTTTGTTGGGGTTGATCCACCGGGAAGAATTCTCCATAGCAACGACAGCAATGGGAGTGACATAACCAATGCCCTTCAGTCTCTCGTACAGTTGGTCTATGAGTTCAGCAACTGGGGTGTATTGTCTAGGTGGTCTGCGATCGATGTTTGATCGTGGTTTTTGGTAGTTTTGGCGGGCGGGTGGTGGTGAATGGTAATATGCGGGTTGAGTATTATAGGCATGGTAGGTGGTAGCAGGTTGTTGGTATCTGGGGGTGAAGGTTGGTATGTGGGTGGAGGTGTTTGGTATGTGAGAGGAGACTTAGGACCCTAGGCTACCATTACGGCTCCTATTTCTTTCTTCTCCGAAATACCTCCCGATTGCAAGGCTTTATTTGTGGCCTGCAGTGCCTCAAAATTGATCACCGTCCCATTCTTAATCCCTTCTTCTATTCTTTCTCCTAGCTTGATAATGTCGGAGAATTTGTGATTTTCAATAACCATCAACCTTTCATAATACTACGGGTCTTGAGCTCTAACGAAGAACTTGTTCATTTGTTCTTCTTCAAGTGCTGGCCTTACTTTTGCGGCTTCCGATCTCCAACGAGTAGCATACTCGCGGAAGGTTTCTGTCGGCTTTTTCTTGAGGTTTTGAATGTAGAAAATGTCTGGTGCGTTTTCTGTGTTGAAACTGAATCTGTCCATGAAGTCTGACGCCATGCTTACCCAACTAACCCACTTCTTTGGGTTCTGATTGATATACCAAGACAACGCATCTCCCATGAGGCTTCGCATGAACAGTTTCATGCCGATTTGTTCATTTTTTCCCACTCCTACAAGTTTGTCACAATATGTTCTCAGATGCACTTTTGGATCACCAGTACTATCGAACATTTCGAACTTGGGAGGTTTGGAACCCTCCGGCAGTTCCACATCTGGCTGAATGCTTGTCACGCCACCTTTTTCTCGGTGAATCGGGTTTCGACATTTCTGGGACAACTCCTTTTCGTGAGGGTAGGGAATTGGATTTGAAAGAGTCGCCACCTAACGGATTAAGGTGCGTTAGGGCACCTAGAGCAATTAACTCATATAACCAGTCTATCACCAGAGATCGGGTAAGGGCTCGAAATTACCTTGAGGGGAAGGTGTTAGGCACCCCNACCAAATATTAAAAATCTGAAAGCTAAAATTTACATTGTTCTTCCCTTGTTCTCCAGGTGGGTGCCTGATTGCTGAAACTTGAAATGTATTCCCTTGTTCTCCAGGTGGGCGCCTGACTTCTGAACTTGAAATGTATTCCCTTGCTCTCCAGGTGGGCGCCTGACTTCAAAATATCAAACAAAAGAAAAATTTTCTTGCCCCTGTTTCAATCAAAGAAAGACTTTGCTAATATAAAATGGTGGTTAGTTGCCGTCATTCTTGCTGGGTACGTCCCTGCTGTTGAGCTCTACTCCGACTTGCTTCCCTGGACTTGCCTTGAACCGCCTCGACTTCCTGACCGACTATCAACCCCCTGATTTTGATGACCCAAGTGTTCCATCCCATATTGTTGTTTTTATGTTTCTGACCCCTCTATCAGAAACTTTGCTTCACCCACAAAACTGTCTAATCAATCCACCGATGAAACTTCCGGTGGTCCTTTGTGTCTTACTTTGCATTTGACATCTTTGGTATATTCCGGCCCTGTTGTGCTTTGCAACTGGGAAACTGGTAGTTAGCCTTGACATTCCTCCCTTTTTGTTTCAAACAGAACTGACACTGAAACATCTCAAAGAGCGGACCTCAAAAGAATGAAATGCAATGACCTCGAGGGTTAAGGATAGGGAGAATCAAAAATGGACGATTTGTAATGAAGAAGGAAAAGAAGAAGACTTATCTGAGTGGAACAGCTGGCACCCTTGATCATGCCATGCATTTTGGATTAACCGGCCCAGTCTGTCCAACCAATCAATTCAATTGCCACATTTGTTGCTCCAGACTTTCATAACATGATTTTTACCCAGGCCCTAACCTCTCTCATCTTGTAATGTCTTGAGCGCTTTTAACCACAGACTTGTCTCATTTGCCCATTTGAAAACTCACCTTCGCCTTACGGTGCCCGTGAGGGTTTTCACCAATAAGATTCTCTCATTTTTAATTTCTCTCAACTCACTTCGCCTTACGGTGCCCGTGAGGGTTTTCACCAATAAGACTCTCTCATTTTTTATTTCTCTCATCTCCCGTCGCCTTACGGTACCCGTGAGGGTTTTCACCGATAAGACTCTCTCATTTTCATCATTTTTTGTTTGGACCAAAGTGTTGTCCCTAACATAAATCACCTCTTCCTGCTCGACTTGGCATTCCCTGAAGATTGATCAGAAGGTCTTTCTTTGGACCGTAATGCAGGCTTTTGGACAGGGTTAGAAAGAAAAGGTATCAAAGGCTCAAAAACCATTCGACGCGGGTTTAAAACTACAACTTTCGGAATCAAATCTCTTGCACAACCACAACTTCTGCCCCAGTTTCTTCCTNGGAAGCCGGCAAGGCCACACACTATCCAACTAGACATACTATCTACAGACCTTTAATAGAAATACAACTGTACAAAGACGGGATTGAGCCACGTCATACCCATATATATATATATATATATATATATATATATATATATATATATATATATATATATATATATCAAAAGCAGCTCCGGGCCAAGTGGAGCACGCCAACACTCGCTGATCAAGGATCGTAAGAAGGGGGACCGTCAGCTTGCCTACCTGCACCTGCGGGCATGAAACGCAGGCCCCGTGAAATAGGGTGTCATTACGGAAAATGTACTGAGTATCTAAGGCATGAAAATTAGTACGTAAATGACATAGATGAAACATAGAATAAAGAAATCCATCTGTAAATTTGAATAACTTTGTAAATTCTGAAACATTTATAATGTCATGCACGTGCTTATAAATGTCGTGTCATGCATATGTATGGTGTACATAATATCATCAAGCCACTGAGGGCACCCCATCATACCCACTGTGGGCAACATCATCAACGTATACCAGCTGATCAGGTGGTGGTGCGTATATAACGACGTAACCTTTTCCCATATCTCATATATATATATTTACATATATACGCGTATATAACGCCATCTAGTCATGGGTCAATGCACATGTATAAATGGGTGAAATGCATGAAAAACACGTAAAAATCTCAATATTCCTTCCGGATAAACTTTTTTAACTGCGTATTATTCTGAGACCCATGAGCAGAAGATAATAATAATTCACATGGGAAATCAAGAATATAGACACCCCTAGTATTTCTATGAATAGAGTAATTTATGAAAACTGTGCGTTTGCTCGTTTCTTCTGTATAATTTTGACCATGCCAAAAGAAAGAAGGGATGGCCTTAACATACCTGGAGTAGGGAAAACTCCGTATAATATTCTTGGAGAAAATTGCACCGTACTCTTTTAGAACCGCAAAATTTTACGTTGCTGTTATTCCAACAAATTCTCGTTGGAAGCTTTTGCGAAACGAATTTTTGCTCCTGCTCCTAACGTATTTGAACTGAGAAGGAACGTTTTTGAACTAAACAAAGGATTGCTTCTGCTCCTAGCGTTTCTGAACTAAGAATTAACGTTTTTGAACTTTGAAGGAATTCATATAACAATGTCTCGTATGTAAGACTGATAATCAAGTCTTGTTTTGATAAGACTTATATTTAAGTCTTGTTTTGATAAGACTTAGTTAAATCTCCATAAGTAGCCACATGGCTTGAATGACCAAGAGTCATTCTTAGTCATTGTGGCTTTGTGCCACGTTGCTTTGGGGTTATTTTATTAATTTTTTTATTCACTAATTAGTTAACTGGGTAATGTCCTGTTACCCGATAATTAATCAATTACCCACATAATTTAAAAATTATCTCAAATTACTTAAAATTCTACCTATTTTTAATATATTTTATACATTATACTATCGTGGTCATATGGTACCTTGCATGATACTAGTTTATAATTATCGGGTATTATCGCTCAACCCGTTTTTTATCCCAAATTGGCCACTTTCAACGAAAATAATTTTTTTAATTCGTGTACCCTTTATCCTTCATGATACTTCTTTATCGTTTTTTATAAATAACGTAAATACGTTAACGTCAAGATGATCTCATCCCCGAGTCTACGTCAATTAACTGAAGACGAATTTTTATTGAACGTATGAAAATGCGAGATGTAACATCCTTCCCCCCCCTAGAAACATTCGTCCTCAAATGATTAACTCTCTGGGATCTATATAATCTTGGTAGACTCGCCCTTGGTAACAATACTACAACCAACTCTTCCTGTAGAAACTTAATAATTTAACGCCACATAGGACCACGACCATTAATAACGACAGTGGCCTCACATGACCAATGACAATAACTAACACCAGAATTCATACACGTACCTTAAGGCTGTGACATCTCAGTCGGATCCTTCTCTTGAGGAGGAAATAAGTAGGGATATCTAGACTTCATGTCTTCCTCGGCCTCCCAAGTCACTTCTTCCACATTGTTGTTTCTCCAAAGTACTTTCACCGAAGATACGTCTTTAGTTCTCTATCTCCGAATCTGTCCGTCTAATATAGCAATGGGAGTTTCTTCATATGATAGCTGCGACCTGAACGTCGTCAACTAAAACAATTCTGGAAGGATCTCCGATACATTTACGGAGCATAGGCACATGAAAGACTGGATGTACAGACTCCACGTCCAAAGGCAAGTCTAATTCATATACTACCTGGCTTACTTTGCGTATGATCCTTTATGGTCCCATGTACCGAGGGCTAAGTTTTCCTTTCTTTCCAAACCTCATAGCACCTTTCATCGGTGATACCTTTTGGAATACCCAGTCGTCCACCTGAAATTCCAAGTCTCGTCGTCGATTATTCGCATAAGCCTTCTGACGGCTTTGAGCTGCCAACAGCCTTTCCTGTATAAGCTTAATTTTCTCAATTGCCTGCTTTACCAATTCTGGTCCTACTAACATAGTTTCCCCAACATCGAACAACCCTATAGGCGACCTACACTTCCGTCCGTAAAGAGCTTCGTATTGAGCCATCCGAATTCTAGAATGGTAGCTATTATTATATGCGAACTCAATAGGCGGCAGATCATCATCCCAGCTGCCTTTGAAGTCTATCACACCAGCTCGTAACACATCCTCAAGTGTCTGAATAGTATGATCATCCTGTTCATCTGTCTAGGGATGAAATGTTGTACTAAGACTTACCCGAGTCCTCAATCCCCTTTGGAAGGACCTCCAGAATTAGAGGTAAATTGAGCTCCTCTATCCGAGATAATAGATGCAGGGACACCATGCAGTCATACTATCTCCTTAATATAAAGCCTTGCGTAATCCTCTGTAGAATATGTCATCCTAACGGGTAGAAAAATGGGCTGACTTTGTAAGCCTATCAACAACCACCCATATCGAATCGAACTTACGCTGGGTACGAGGTAAGCCTACGATGAAGTCCATATTGATTACTTCCCATTTCCAAGTCGGATTCTCCATAGCCTGCAATAATCCATCGGGCTTTTGATGCTCAATCTTAACCCGCTGACAGTTAGGGCACTGAGCAACAAACTCCGCTATATCCTTTTTCATTCCGTCCCACCAATATACCTCCTTGATATCATGATACATCTTTGTTGCTCCTTGATGGATAGTATAATGAGGATAATGAGTTTCTCCCATAACCTACCGACGCAGCCCTACAACATTAGGGACACATAATCGTCCTCGATATCTGAGGACCCCATCTTCTATAATTTCAAACGGTGTCTTCTCCTTTTGAGGGGTGGTATCCCTAAAATGAACTAATATAGGATCCTCGTACTGGCGTTCCTTTACTTCAGTTACTAACGAGGATGTTGCGTATCCTGAATAGAAATTCCAATATGACCTGAGTCTAGTAACCGAACTCCAAGACTAGCTGGTGAACCTCATGGGCTATTCTCCTTCTTTTTTTTTTTGCTATAAATATGACAGGCTACCCATAGATCTACGGTTTAGGGCGTCGGCTACTAAGTTTGCATTCCCCGGATGGCATGAAATATCAACGTAATAATCTTTAAGTAGCTCCAACCATCTTTTTGGACGTAAATTCAATTCTTTTTTTCTTGAAGATATACTGTAGGCTCTTATGATCTGCATAGATATCAACATGAATGCCATACAAGTAGTGCCTCCACATCTTTAGTGCATGAATCACAAGGGCTAACTCTAAATCGTGGGTCGGGTAGTTCTTCTCGTGCTTTCTTAGTTGTCTAGAAGCGCCAACGGAATATTATACGAAGTTTTCTCTACTCTAGGTATGTTAAGTCCATCCTTTCTTTCTTTTGGTATGGTCCAAATTATACAGAAGAAACGAGCAAACGCAGAGTTTCCATAAATTACTCTATTCATAGAAATACTAGGGGTGTCTATATTCTTGATCCCCCATGAGAATTATTATTATCTTCTATTCATGGGTCTCAGAATAATACGCAGTTGAAAAAGGTTATGCGGAAGGAATATTGAGATTATTACGTATTTTTCATGCATTTCACCCATTTATACATGTGCATTGACCCATGACCAGATGGCGTTATATACGCGTATATATGTAAATATATGTATATGGGATATGGGAAAAGGTCACGGCGTTATATATGCACCACCACCTGATCAATTGGTATATGTTGATGATGTTGCCCACAGTGGCTGAGACGATATGATGGGATGCCCTCAGTGACTTGATGATATTATGTACACCCATACCTATGCATGGCACGACATTTATACGCATGTGCATGACATTATAAATGTTTCAGAATTTACAAAGTTATTCAGATTTAAAGATGTGTTTCTTTATTCCATGTTTCATCTATGTCTTTTACGTACTAATTTTCATGTCTTACATACTCAGTACATTACCTTACCAGGCTGCATCAGCACACGACCCAATCCAACGCCTGATGCGTCACAATAGATAACATAACCATCGGTCCCTTCTAGGAGCGGTAGAACTGGTGCTGAAGTTAATCTGTCCTTCAATGCCCGGAAACTCCGTTCGCAAGGATTGGTCCATTGAAACTTAGTTCTCTTCTGAGTTAACTTACATGGGTATCCTAATCTTTTACAATTCAGGAAATTCCTCTCTTCGGAGGCCCAAACTTCATCCTTTATCCATCACAATTACGCCCTTATTCCACTATTAGGGCAGCATTTTATCTATTCTAAACGTTACTAGTTTTAGATCCTTTGAGTTCATTCAGGCTATACTGAGCCTTCTATAACTTAGAGAAACCATCATCTCTCTTATGAACTTATTCCGAAGGACTTATCCATTCTTGTCACCTTTTCACTCATCTTTTCTTATCCTTCCTCCTGTCTTCCTAAAACCTTACCACTCTACCATACTTTAACTTGCGACCTACACATATCTATTTATACTTATTCGCAACCTTTCTTCAACTTAATTGCATCATAGATTTCCTTATGTTATTCCGGAACATTAAGCGAGACACCACATACCACTTTGGTCGAAGGTGCTTAGAAGAGAAGAAAATTCCGTTACAAGTTTCCTGTAATAACCTGCCAAACGGAGAAGCTACGAACCTCCGTCGGTGTTGTGGGTCTAGGCCAAGTCTTCAATGCCTCACTCTTTTATGTATCCACCCGAATTCCTTCACCCGAAATGTTATGCCCAAGGAAAGCTACAGAGTTCAACCAGAATTCATATTTAGAGAATTTTGCATACAACTTCCCTTTTTGTAGAACTCTGAGCACAATACGCAAGTGATCTGCATGCTCAGTCTCTGAACGAGAATATACCAATATATATCGTCGATAAATACGATTACGAACAGATCATAAAAAGGGCCTGAACACACGGTTCATTGAAACCAGGCTTCCAGTGTGTCAAAGTTCTCAAAAGCCTCAGGGACCCCGGGCAATGCTCACAACAGAACCACACATTCAGCACAAAGTTCATAAAAGATTGGAAAACCAGCCCCAATGTGTCAGAGTTCAAAGGAGTCTCAGGGACCCTAAGCAGTGCTCACACTAGGGGTGGTGAGAACCTAAATGACTAAGAGTAGGAGTGTGGAAAACCAGTGCATAAGGTAAGGGGTAAGTTTTTGAAACAGTTCAATTTTCAAAAGAGAAAAAGTTCAGAATACAGAGTTGCAAGCAGAACTGCTCCAAGAAACAAACAAGGTTCAGCATACAGTTCAAACATGGTGAAGTCTGATTACGATAAGTGCTTATACAAGAATTTTAAATAGTCATGGTTTAGTCACAGAAGCAATTAGGCAGAAGCATTTGAATTGAACAGACAGGACATATGAATTAAGCACACACATACTTGATTACATGCTCATAGTTTAGGACAGGTATAAAGCTGACAAATAAATCAAACCATAAACTAACTTCTAAGAAGATTTCTGTTATTCTAAATGCTTTAGCCATAAGTTAGCAGTATTATCAAATTACCAGATAGAGGACAGAATCATGCTAGGAATTGAAACATGTTAATCAAACAATGCATAGAGAAAGGTAATTGCAAAGGTTAGGGCATACCAGTTGAGAAGAAAGAAAGTAAAGATGCAGTAACAGTTAAGTTCCAGAATAATTTGGCCTTGGCTTTCAGCCGGCCAAACAATAGCCACTTAGTGCAGAAATCAGAACAAGAGCAAGAGAGAGAGCTTAAGTTTAGTAGTGAGAATAGGAGAGTTCGAGAGTTGTTCTAAATGGGAAAGGGGAAGGGTTTAAATAATGCTAAATGAGGTAGACAAATAACGTAATGAATCAGTCCTACACAAATAAGGCATGAAACTAACTTCACAATCAATTAGAGTCGGCTTCAATCAATTAACAGGACATAATAGCATAAAATCAGGCTAGTACCACTTAATTTAGGGTAAGCATTATATGGAATCAATCAGTAGTCAAGTACTAGATCAAAATAAGGTAAAGAAATAATTCCAGGATCAATTTGAAGTCTAGTTTAGGGACATATAGTACCGAGTTCAGTCAATTAACGAGTAATCAGGCAAGTACTACTCAGAATAAGGTAAGAATCAATTATCAATTAGCAAACAAGGTGAAGAAATAAAGGAACAAGGTAAGGAAAGTATCAGTACTATACGAGAAAGGAAAGAGTAAAAGTCGCAAACCCTAGTTTTAGGTAAACCACAAAATCGGCAGAGAAACAAGGGCAAAATAATTATATACTGTGTAAAATGAACATAGACAAGAGATTTATTCAAAAAGCAATAAAGAATCGGATTAAAGAAAGACCTGAAACCCTAATTTTAAGGTAAGACACTCAAATCAGCCAGAGTAAAAGAGAATAACACAGATTCGTACCAAATAAACATATACAGGAGTTTATTAAAGGAAACTCATAGTCGAATCAGTCTTAATTCAAGTAAAAGAAAAGGTTTGAAACCCTAGATTTAAGTAAATCACAGAATCGGTAAAAAAATCAACAGATCCAAAAATAATAGAGCAAATATAGACGACGAAAATATTTTAACAGACAGAGTCTGAACCAAATTTGGTTCGAATCAAAGAGTATTTGAAACCCTAATTTAGGGTAAGTAAGAATCAAAGAAGATATGAACATGTTCGTTACTCACAAAGACTCAGAGATGAATATAGACGGAATAGCCACAGAAATCAGAGAGTTGAACCGCTTTAGTTCAGTTTTGGCAAGATTTGCTTGCCATGTTAGGCAAGCAACTAAATAGGGTCATAGACGAGTAGCCAGTGGTGAGGAGAGACCAATAAGGTAAGGGAATCCATGGTTGATTCCATATCTGGTTGGAATCGAAGGGGGAATTATGTTACGGCGCTAGGGTCTGAGAGGGTGAGGAGAGGAGATGAGAGAATATAGAGGCGGCGGGTTAGGGTGAATGAATTAGGGTTAGGGGTTTGGGTGTAATTAAAATAAGGGGAAGGGATATGGACCGTTGATCTCAGAGATCAACGGTCACGACTAAAGGGGTTCTAGGTCGGGTAGCTAATTGGGTAAGGGTAATTGGGTTAGGTTATTGGGGTGGGGGTAATGGATTGTGGGCTAGGTCGGAAAAATTGATTAAAAAGGGGCTATATTTTAAATACCCAATTAAACTAGTAAAATAATTTATAAAAAATAATTAGCAAATGATAAAATGCCACTTATATATGAAAAATGATTTAAAAATAATTATTTAACATTATAAAAATATAGAAAGTCATTTTCTGTATAGATAATATAATTATGCATATATATGGGCTATTATTGCAAAATGTACAATTCTAGCCTTAAAAATACAAATGTAATTATAAAAATACAATTAAAATATTTAAGCACTATATGGGCGTAAATGATAAATTTAGATGATTAAATCATCGTAAAAATGATATGAGGGATAATTATTGGATAATTGTATAATAAAAAATACAGAAATAAATTGATTTAAATCCTTTAAAATTATAGAAAAATTATGAAAAAAACTTGTGCATATTTGTAAATGCATGTGCACTATCTTGAAAATATGTAAGCATATTTAAAAATATATGAGGGAAAAATTGGGTATCAACAGTTCTTAATGAGCAGGTCTTTCTCGGTCGATTCAGGTATGTTTAGGGTTTGTTGTGGGGTGTGGGGTAAAGTTTCCACATATATTAGGTTGCTTTGATGAACTCTGGGAATTTGGGCATAAGGGTGGTCATTGGTTGAGTTTTGGGGATTAGGAGTAGGTTGTGGTGCATTCTGGGGAGTGCGATAAGTAGTGGTTTGTGGGTATTGAGTTGGATGATGGTGGTGTTGTTGAGGAGTTGGTACTGGTGGAGGGTTAAGGTTCTGAGGAGGTATGGGGTACTGGTGTGGTGCAAGAGGATTTGGTGGTGGGTTTTGGTTTTGTGTGTTTTGTGGTGGTGTTTGGTTCTGGGTAGTCAGATTTTGCTGGTTAATGTCAGGGACATTGAGAGTGAGGGAAAGGTTTGCCAAATTTCGGACCTGCTCAAGTTCGCCTTGTAGTTCCAGGATTATTTATTCTAGACGTAAGACCAGTTCATTCTGTGCTAGAGTACTTCGGCCATCTGAAGTTTCGACGTTTTCTACTATGGTGGCGTTGTCTTTTCTGATACCACTCAAATAATCTATGTTTCCTTTTCCTTTGTTTTTGCTTGTAGGATCGCTTGGTGGAGGAGGAGGTGGAGGACCTCTGGATCTAGTGTGATATGCTGACAATGCCAGTATGCACGAACCAACATTGGGGAATGGGAATAATCAAAAGAAAGAAAAAGCAAAAAGGTAACTAAGTTATTAAGGGATATTGAAAGAATGCTTGCACGTATTAAACATATTTCGCAAAGTAATGCAATAATTCTCGTCCTAATTGGGAACCTCATTGTGCCCGAGGTAGGCCTAAGCGACACATAGACTTGGAGAAAATCGATGCCAATAATCGAGTCATTTCATTAATGCAAAAAAAAGCCAAACCTTTACTAAATCGACAATAATAATAAAGTTACTAATGGCATTTAGCCTTATTAGAATCGAAATATAAAGCTAAGCTAGAAAGCAGTAAAGAACATCATTTCCTGGTCTACTTGGTCCCTGAAGGACCTTCTCCGTGCTTGGCTCTTTTGACTCCATCAATCAGGTGCCCTGGTTCGTGCATATCCAATAATAAGTAAGCCTTTGCTAGATTCCCTCCTTCACTGCCATCCGTGCTTTGACATCGGAGAGTCTATTTCTCATCTTTCCCTCAAGGTCCATCAAACCTTGTTCCAAGTATTCCAATCTCTCTGTTGACGTAGTGGTAATTTCCTTCCATTCTTTTATTGCCTCCATATTCACTTTGTGTTGTTCCAGATGTTTAGCTTCAGACACGAAAACCCTTTTGCGTAGCCTTCTATACTTAACCTGTGCCTCAGCAGCGTCATCTATGATCCTGTCTTTCAGATTGAAACCTGGCTTGACGTCTCCCGCTATATTATCCACCAACCACGATGGATAGAAGTACACATGACCGGCGTGATACCTGTCTGGCTCAATGGTTTATTTTTACAGAATGATCTTTTGGTTCCACATATGTTGTGCCTCGAACTTGAATGGGATGACGTCCCCTTTGAAATCTGCCTTGTACTGGACCATGTTGGAAACCCGAGGTATGACCTGTTTTCTTCCCACTTACCTCATTACCCTTATAGGAGGATGAGGATAGATGCCTCGCAACCCGATCAGTACCAGATGAGTAGTCTCTCTTGACCTGATGATGAACTCACTACTAGGAAACCACTCAAACATCCAATGTACTTGCTCGTCTGTCATATTGCTGAAGAAACGCACCCAACTTACAGCATTCCCAGGTTGTGCAAACCTATCTGGGATAAATGTCATTTTCTTTGGGTGATGGTAAGCTATGTAGTCATTGAACGGCCGTCGTAGAAGCTCTTAACGATAGTCTCCCCTCTGATAGTGTTCCAACAGCCAGACTTGCAGTAACAGATTACAACCTTCAAAGTGTCCAAATCTCTACTTGCACCAACCTAGAGCGCGGTACAATTCAGCTAAGATCATGGGGATGATAGTATAAGTTTGTCCCTCAATGCCTTCCATCAAATAGCGACCATGGCTAAGCAGTATGAATCCTTCCCCCTTTCATTGGAAATATCAACAACCCCAAGAAGCAGACGATTAACACATAAACCCGGCAGTACGTCCAACCCAAGGAAGTAATGGCAAGTTCATCATGATGAAGACGATACAACTTGCTATGCCTATAACGCTCGTAATGAAATTTAAAACGGATGTATGATTTCTTTAAACAGAGCAGTTCATCATTTTGTTAAAACCCAATATCTTTAGAAAACCGCGAGGGGTGCGATTCTCTGGTACTAGTAATCTCGGACTATCCCATGGAAACTTAGCGAAGCCTCATATTTCTTCTAGGAGATGAGTCATTTCTATGTCACCAAATCGAGAAACAACTCTTTTCTCGTCCCAAAACATGGTAGCGGCCTCAATCAATGCCCTATTTGGTCTAATGTTAAGCAAGGATGGCAGGTCACCAAGTACTCTTCTCACATGATTCTTGTCGCAAGGTGCAAGGTCTTTCCACCAGTCAAGTAGCAAAGGTGGGATGTTTTGGACCATGCCAAACCTAGGGACTTCGTGCTTCATTTTCTGCAAACAAATAAAGGTTAGCCCTCTCACCCAGATTTGACTACTTACGTAATAATGATCAACACATTGGCACATTTCTCGAAGTAATGCACATAACATGATAGTGTAGATTGGGATTGTGGAAATCCCGTCGGACTTTGGACAAGGTTTATCTTAGCGGGCTGTTACGTTAATAAGGTTCTAACCCCTACTAGGTTTAGCATGATGCATGTACATTTCAAGTTGGAGTAAGGTTTCTAGAATGGTCTAGACTAGTACTCCCAAGTGGACAACTTAAGAGGGAAAGGCACAGGACCGTTGATTGACTAGACTACCGCAAATAAGCCTTTCCAATTTAAAAAGGGTAGTTTTGGAAGAGCGCGAAGACTCATCAAGTGCCGCTATGTTGATAATTGGCATGAGTGGAGTATGATGTTGAGCATGCTTTATGCAGAGATAATAACATGTTTCCAAGAATTTGCATGATAAAATATGTAAAGTAGTAAATAAGATAGCAAAAGTAATCATGGAAAGAATAGAAAAAGAAAGACAAAAAGGAAGAAGTTAGTGTAGTTTGTGGAATATACGCAGGAATGTAATAAAACAAGTAAAGAAGTAGGCATGATATAGAAATTTTGACAAGATGAAGAGCGGTCATAGCAAATAAATGTGCATGTGGTAGCAAATAAAGGTGAGTAAAGGAAGGGGTGTGCATGGCATATTTAAACAAATAAAGGTGAGTAGGGGAAGGGATGGCATATTTAAACAAAGAAAGGTGAGTAGGGGAAGGGATGTGCATGTCACAAAAAAAGCAATCCACATAAGCCAAGGTCATTTTGGTAAGAGCCTAAGTGTAAATCTCTAGTAGAGTGGCCATGCTGTCGCGCCCCATTTTCTCACGAAAGAGGGCTTCGACGTGTAACAACCCTTTTAAAGGAAGGGTGTTAAAAAGAGAAG
Source organism: Nicotiana attenuata (assembly GCF_001879085.1). NCBI lineage: Eukaryota > Viridiplantae > Streptophyta > Magnoliopsida > Solanales > Solanaceae > Nicotiana > Nicotiana attenuata. The sequence continues at coordinate 22,350,975 of NC_031996.1, read as the reverse complement.
AGTCTCTACCCAGTGATTTTTAAGGTGCGTTAGGGCACCTATTTGCAGATAACTCTGTTTGACTAGACAATGCCACCAAAGATCGGGTAAGGGCTCAAATTACCTCAAAGAGAAGATGTTAGGCACTCTTCGAGGTCCACAACTGTGGGTCCCGACCGAACTTAAGACTATGTGGATTATGTAATTAGGCTAGGTGATCAGATAAACAAAGAAATATAAAAGTCGAAGAGTTTCATTATGACACAATGAGAGTTGGTACAAATATTTAAGGATGACGAGGATACAGCTACAATGGTCTATGTTGAATGACTAAGTGTGAATAACAAGTATATAAAGGAGGGGGGGTCCTAAGTTTTTTAGCCTAAAGGATCACCCCGTGCAAGATAAATAATACTTTGCGACCCCTTTTTAGATAGGAGTTGCTCATATTATTCAGCGGCGGGCACATACTATCATCTCCAGCTACCCGATTACTATGTTGAAGTTGTTTACTTAAAGCGCTCTAATTCAATTCTAAGTCGGGTCCTACGCGTGCACTACCCGTCCCATGACTATGGTCCAGGAGGCCTTGAACCTCTATTTGGGTGGTTCTAGACTTACTTAGGTTGCTCAAAAATGATAAAACTAGTCGCGCATTCAGAACAAATAAGACTGCACATAATAGCAAAGAGTGGCTCATGTTAGCCTCCACACATAAACAAAGAAGCACACAGACTGATTTTCAGATTAAGCAATAGAATATTTTGAATTTTGAGACTCAGATCCTTTGGTCCTATAGGCATGATCTCTATATGATTCCAATATCAAACAGGCAATGCTATATTTTTAGGCCAACGTACGGACAAATTAAATCATTATAAGTCCTATAAACATGGTTTCTAAGTGATTCTGATTTTTAGCAATGTACATGCAATGGATTTGCAGATTACAAACCTATAGGCATGATTTATAGATTGTTCACAAAAGGCGGTGAAACGACCCCAGAATCAAGAATTACCAGCGCTGATTTTATAGACAGGTTCCTCGGCAGGTGATATAACAGTTGACAATTGATTTATCCCTATAGGAGTGCTTTCTAAACAGCACAAACGATGGAGCAGTTGGTTGATTTTTAATCCTATAGGCATAGTATATAGATGAGTAGTGCAATGGTAGTTGAGGCAACTGATAGATTAGTCATTCGAAGTCCTATAGGCATGGCATCTAGGTGAGTAGAATATTGCATTGTTACGCCCTATAGACACACTATCTAAGGAAACAAAGTAGTGGAAGCAGGTACGACAAATACTTGAAAGAGCATATATTTAAGTGATGTGTGTATGTGTGACTCCAATAGGCAGGCTTTCTACTCATGAAATCAAAACATGTAAAGCGAATAGCGAATAGACCACATAGATCCTATAGGCATGCTTTCTACCTATTTTTGTGAGAATTAGAGTACCCTATCCCCGTTTTTACTAATTTCCCCATCTATTTTTGTTCACAAATTATTACAAACCCAAAAAGTAGTGAATACAAGTGCGAACATTACATATTAAAAGATTACAGGCTCAATACACAGAGCAGGCCCAAAAGAAAATAACCCATTAACACATGGGCCTTCAGCGAGCTTCACCTTTCACACAAACAGTAAACCCAGAACCCAGCATATCTCAAGTGTGAGAGTGTATCAACTACACTCTCATGGCCATACACAAACTCTTACTAGAACTAGATGGGAGAAATCACATATAGTAACTAATTAACGGTCCTAAAGTCTATTAGCAATGGTCATAATTCTTAGAAGCTAAGGGAACAAGATTGGTTAAATTAGAGGACTTGAGCATACCAATTGGGTAGGTAACTTTGGCATAGCAAGTTTGACATAGAAGAACTAACACATATTGAAAAATCATTCAACAAAGGGAAGGGTATAGCATACTGAACATAGTTACCCATTAAGAAGGCTGAAGAGGCAAGTCTATAGAGCTAATAGGACAAACACACACATGCTAATTTCTCAGAAATCAAGTTTAGCACAAGACATTAACAAAAATGGGTCAGAAAAAGATTTTAAACAAGTGAGCCTTATTCGAAACAATCATAGTCAGAAGGATATGTAATTTCACATGAAGATGACCATAAGCAGCATAGTAACAAATTAATTGTATGGTTTACCATAAACTTCAACAGTGTTCTAACTCATGAGAATATAAAATACTTAAGGGGAATGAGACATGCAAGCATAGCCATTTGCACTAATTGCCTAGACAGAAGGGAAACTAACAAAGCAATTTGCCCTAGAGGCCATTCTATACCAAACACGCAACATAACTTAAATGGCATGGGAACATGATTCAGCTAATCAATACAGCCTCAGAGATCTATCATATTGGGTAAGAAGAACTCAACAAGGTCTAGAACACAGACATAGAAATACATGACAAGATAGAGAACACATATTAGTCTAGAAATACCTAAGAAAGCCGGAATACATTCCAATAATGAAAACATCTTACGTGTGCTGAAACCTACTGAACTCAACTAATAAGGAACATGGAATTACAGGGGATTATAATACAATATAATTGCAGTACAGTAACAGGGATCCATGACTAAAAAAAACTGAATCATGCTTATAGAATTTAAACAACATTAGCACATAGAACACACATGTCATAGAAAAATAGAAAAGAGAATAGCTGACACTGTAAGAGTCAAGGATACTAACCAGTAGCAAAGTTAAACGAGCAAAATAATGAGGAGTTAGAATACTGGTAGCAAGAGAACCCTAGATCCCCGATGCTTCAGAGTTCACAACAGCGTCGAGTAGGGATCCGAGCAGTGCTTGCACCGGAGGAGGTTGTTTTGACAATATTATGGCCTTGGCATTCAGCCGGCCAAGGATTCAGGGATTTTAGAAAATATTCAAGTGTCTCAGAAGAAGTGAACGAGTGAGAGAAGAGTGTCGTGAGTGTAATAGCAGTGGGAATTAGGTCTGTCTATAGGGGAAATTGGGGAGGGGTTTATATAGTGTTCAAATTGAGCGGACGAACATGGAAAATTATCAGTCAAACACAATAAAAGAAAGAATATATCACATGCAACCAAAATCAGTAAGGATCAAGGAAAATATCAAACCCTAGTTGGGTCCAACGGTCTTAAATCGAACCAATAATGCAAGAGTCATCCATGTAGAGTGTATACAGACGAAAGATTGTCCATATCTTCACAAAATCAGAGTAAATCAGGACCATTCTTGAAAGGTAGTTCTTGCCAAAATAGGGCAAGAACTAAGTAACACCTTAGACACGCACATAATAGTACAATATCACAAAATAGGTAAGTGAATCATGGATTGATTCCATGTTTAGGTTGGAATCGGAGAGGATTAAGGGTATGGCAGCTAGGGTTTCTCAGAGACGAGTGGAGTGGAGAGGTTACAGAGGCAGCTGTTAGGTGGGAAATGAGGATTAGGGTTTCGGTTGGGTTAATTAAAAGGGGGAAATAAACAAGGATCGTTGATCTTGAGAGATGAACGGACAGGTTGTTTGAAGTGGGTTGTGACCGGGTTTTAGTAAAGGGTCATTTGGCTTGGGCTGGGGGTTGTTGGGCGAAGGATTTGGGCCAAATTTGGTCCGAAATTGTCTTAAATTGGGCCATAGTTTAAATACACAAAATTTATAAAAATAATAATTTATAAACGTAATTATTAAATAGTAAAAACATTACTTATGAAATAAAATAATTGGAAATAATAACTTAGCAATATAAATGTTATTTTGGCACAAATAAGGTAATAAAAATGCAAATATGCATGAATATAGGCTATTATTGCAAAAATTACATAAATAACTAAACTATAGATGTAATTATATAAAATGAAGTTAAATATTATTAAACACACACGTGGATATAAAATGAAAAATTTGGATGATTAAGTCATCACCAATAATTTAAAGGGATAATTAATAAATATTCAAGTAATTTAAATGCGAGAAAATTAATTTTAAGGCTTTAAAAATTATGAAAAATAATGGAAAATGCTTGTGTAAATCTTGTAAATTAAATAGGTAAAATGGTCTCGCGGCCACTTAAACTTGTACCCATTTGTCAACCCGGTAAACAAACTTATAATTTTTCCATTTTGACACTTCTACTTGAGAAAATAACTACTAATAAATACTTTTGACCGTTGACCGTGCGTATGTGAAACCGGTGTAGCTGACATGGCCACATTGAGTGAAAATCACGTTGTCAAAGCGCGTAGATAGAATTGTTTTTATTAAAAAATATTAGATTTAGAGAAAAATATAAATGAAAAAGAAAAAGAAAAAACCTATCCCTCTCCCCTTCTTTTTTCCCCTCCCATCCCACCCTACTCTCATCTTCCCCAGCAAACTCCCTATCACGACCCAAATTCCATTATAGGTCATGATGGCGCCCAACACCGTTGTTAGGCAAGCCAACACTGATCAACTAGTGAGTTCTCATTTATTTAATTTAAACAATCCCAACATTTGCTTAACTTAAATTTAAAACATTCGATAAATAACGAATTCTTGAGGCAACTGAAACGAAAATAACAAAAGGAAATTATAATAATAGGAATACAACCCAAAATCAAGTCTAATAATAAGTGCCAATGATCCAGTATCACAAGTGTATGGGCAACTAGTAGAATATACAAAAGAAGACTACCCTACTGTCTGAAATAAGTAGACAAGTACAAGCAAATGAGAAACTCCGGTATGCTGCTGAACGGCTAGGGTGGGGGAAGTTCAAAGTAAGTCTCAGTCCGAATTAAGTATGCGGGCTTGGCGGATAACTAGACGCACCTGCCTCAGAGCCTATACAATTAAAGTACAGAAGAGTAGTATCAGTACATAAACAATATGTACCCAGTAAGTATCCAGTCTAACCTCCAAGAAGTAGTGACGAGGGGTCGACTTGATAAATACTAGGGCCAATAATAATATAATTTAGGTGCTACGCTAAGCATGAATAGCATGACTAATAATGACAGTTTAAAAACAGGAAGAGGTAAGATATTCTTTCATAAACAACATGTCAATTTCAGTCATATCATATAACAACTTACGTTTCAAAGCATTTAAGCAGTATAAGTCACGGGAAGTTCCAAATAAATAACATGCGCAAATTATGCCGAGGTCGTACGGCCCCGTCCAATATAATATTTAACTGTGCACTGCCAGAGGGTCGAATGGCGCGAACCATAGATGCATCTATTTATTACCGAGGCGCTCGGCCCGAACCACAAACAACAATTTATTTTCAAGAAACACACATTTGTCCATTATAGTCAAGTATTTCACACAAATTCTTAAGTAAGTGAGTATAACCGTCTATATTTGTTTTACCAATTTCCAGCATGACTTAAGTGATCATGATAACAAGCAAGGACATGATATGAGTCCTAAACTACCCAGACAATTAGCATAATAGTAGCTACGTGCGGACTCTCGTCACCACGTACGTATGTAGCCCCCACATATAGGTACATACATTTATTTAATACACCTATGGGGTTAATTCCCTCTTACAAGGTTACAAAGGAGACTTACCTCGCTTCAAGGTCTACTTTCCGGTCCAAGCTTAATCTCAAACCCTCAATTTGGTGTCGAACAATCCGCAACTATCCAAATAACATTAAAACTAATCAATATAGGCTCAAAAGTTCATATTCCCACTATTAGAGTGATTACCCAACCCATATTGAAAGATTCCTAAAATTCACCCTCGGGCCCACGTTCTCGAATTCTTAAAATTTTCAAAGAAAGTTGTTACCGATGACCCAAGGAACATAAATATATGATTGTTACTAATTTTCATGGTCAAATTCGTGGTAAAAATCGCATTCTTGCCAAACCCTGGGTTTTCTTCTAATCCCATAAATTTCACAAATCTTTACATGTTAATCTACCCATAATTTAAGTATTTAACTCACATATAGTAGGAATTACTTACCTCCAAAAACTTTGTGGAAAACCCCTCTCAAGCAGCTCTAAAATCGCCCAACAATGGAGTGAAATGAGTCAAAAATGACTAACTCCCGTATTAAATGAAGGCCACTGCTTTCAGTGATTTCCGCACCTGCGGTGCGTTGACCGCATCTGCGGTCTCGCTTCTGCGGACGATTCTCTGCTTCTGCGAAAATGGGCTGGGCCAGCTAGGTGACCGCTCCTGCGGTTCCGCTTCTACAGAAAAGGAGCCGCATCTACGAAACATGGGCTCCTCTCCTTGGGCCGCATCTGCGATTCTTCAACCGCACCTGCGAGCTCGCACATGCGGCTGGCCAACCGCAGGTGCGGTTATGAAAGCAATTGGAGCTGCAGCTCCTTCTCAAAGTTTCAACTTGGTTCAAGCCTCGTCCGATTGACGCTCGGGGCCCCGCCCAAAAATACCGACCAGTTTGGAATCATAAAACAGACTAGCTCGAAGCCTCGAAACGCCCGAAACAACATTAAAACTAAGAATCACACCCTGAAACCAATTGAATCAAACTTATAAACTTCAAGTTCTTCAATCTACTTACAATGCGCCGAAACGTACTTATGCTACTTGGAATGATACAAAATTTTACATGCAAGTCTTCAATGACATTACGGAATTATTCCCGGCCTCGGTATTCTGTTCGGACCTCGATATCACAAAAAATCGCTCCAAACTAAATTTAAAGAACTTCAAAATCCTTAAAGAACCAACTTTCACTATTAGACGCCAAAACGCTCCCGGGTCATCCAAAACCCAATACGGACATACGCCCAAGTCCAAAATCATCATACAAACCTGTTGGAACCTTCAAATCCCAAATCAGAGGTCGTTTACTCAAAATGTTGATCGAAGTCAAACTTAGCCCTTTAAGCCAACCTTAAGGAACCAAGTGTTCCAATTTTAACCCAAACTTTTCCAATTCCCGAACCAACCATCCCCGGAAGTCATAAATCGGTAAAAGCAAGTATGGGAAGTCTTATTTTAGGGATGAGGTTCTAGAAAGCAAAATGACCAATCGAATCGTTACATTCTCCACCTCTTAAACAAATGTTCGTCCTCGAACGGGTTTAGATTCATACATGAAGTGCTAAATAAGTGTGGATATTTGCTCCGCATGTCCTCCTCGGACTCCTAGGTCGCCTCCTCGACTGGTTAGACCCTCCACCGAACCTTTATTGTGGAAATCCTATTGGATCTCAACTGGTGATCCTGTCTATTAACAATAGCAATTGGTTCCTCCTCATAACCCAAGCTCTCATCTAGCTGAATAGTGCTGAAGTCTAACACATGTGACAAGTCAGCATGGTACCTCCGGAGCATAGATACGTGAAAAATTGGATGAACTCCCCATAAGCTAGGGGGTAAAACAAGCTCATAAACAACCTCCCCAACTCGCCGCAACACCTCGAATGGGCCTATAAACCTGGGGCTCAACTTGCCCTTCTTTCCGAATCTCATAGTACCCTTCATCGGCGAGACTTTCAAGAGAACCTTCTCGCCGAGTATGAATAATACATCCTGCGCCTTCTGATCCGCGTAACTCTTCTGTCTGGACTGTGGTATGCGAAGTCGCTCCTGGATCAACTTTACCTTTTCCAAGGCATCTTTCACCAAATCTGTACCATATAACTTAGTCTCAGCGGGCCCAAACCACCCGATAGGAGAACAACATTGCCGACCATAAGGCATCAAATGGAGTCATCTCGATGCTGGACTGATAAGTGTTGTTGTAAGCAAACTTGGCCAAAGGCAAGAACTGATCCCATTGCCCTCAAAAGTCAATTACACATGCTCTCAGCATATCCTCCAATATCTAAACTGTCCGCTCCAATTGCCCGTCGGTCTGTGGGTGAAATGATGTGCTGAGCTTTACGCGGGTCCCCATCTCACTCTGTACGGCTCTCCAGAAATGGAAGTGAACTAAGGGCCTTTATCTGATATGATGGAAACAGGCACACCGTGCAACCGAACTATCTCCCGAATATAAATCTGGGCCAACCTCTTTGAAGTATAGGTAGTCACAATCGGAATGAAGCATGCCGACTTGGCCTACCTATCGACAATGACCCAAACTGCATCAAACTCCGCAAGGTCCACGGCAACCCAACTACGAAGTCCATAGTAATGCGCTCCTATTTCCACTCAGGTATAGGCATCTGCGGAAGTAGGCCACCTGGTCTTTGGTGCTCATACTTAACCTACTGGCAATTCAAGCACCTAGCCACATACTCAACTATGTCTTTCTTCATCCACCGCCATCAATAATGCTGCCTTAGGTCACGATATATCTTCATAGCACCTGGCTGAATAGAATACCGTGAACTGTGTGCCTCCTCTAGAATCCTCTCCCTCAAGCCATCGATGATAGGAACACATAGGCGACCCTGGAGTCGCAGAACACCATCCTCGCCAATAGAAACCTCCTTGGAACTACCCTGTAGTACGTCTCTATGAGAACTGCCAAATGCGGATCATCAAACTGCCGAGCCTTGATCTACCACAATAATGAAGACTGGGCAACAACACACGCACGAACTCGACTGGGCTCTGAAATATCAACCTCACAAGTCTGTTAGCCAAGGAATGAATGTCCAAAGCTAGTGGCCTCTACACTGCTGAAATGAATGCCAACCTACTCATACTCTCTTCTTTCCTGCTTAAGGCATCCGCGACCACATTTGCCTTGCCCACTTGATAAAGAATGGTGATGTCATAATTCTTCAGTAACTCAAGCCACCTACGCTGCCTCAAATTGAGATCCCTCTGCTTGAACAAATGCTATAAGCTGTGATCATCAGTATAAACGTCATATGACACCCCATATAGATAATGACTCTATATCTTAAGAGCATGAAATTCAACCGTGCACAGGGTAATTCTTCTCATGAATCTTTAACCGAAGTTAAGCATATGCAATAACTCGCCCCTCCTGTATCAATACACAACCCAAACCAACGCGTGAAGCATCGCAATACACAGTATACATCCCTGAACCAGAAGGCAACACTAGAACCAGTGCTATAGTCAAAGATGTCTTGAGCTTCTCAAAGCTCGCCTCACAATCATCGGACCAACGGAAAGGAGCACCCTTCTGGGTCAACTTAATCAAAGGTGCTGCAATGGATGAAAAGCCCTGCACAAATCGGCGATAATAACCTCCTAGCCCCAGGAAACTCCTGATATCAGTCACCAAAGTGGGAAGTGTCCATCTCTGAACTGCCTCAATCTTCTTGGGATCCACCTTAATACCCTCTCCTGATACAACATGCCCCAAGAATGCCGCAGACTCTAGCCAAAACTCACACTTGGAGAACTTAGCATATAGCCTCTATTCCCTCAATGTCTGACGCACCACCCTCAAATACTACTCGTGCTCCCCCAGGGTGCGTGAGTAAATCAAGATGTCATCAATGAAGTCGTTGACAAAAGAATCAATATAAGGCCTGAACACCCGGTTCATCAAATCCATAAACGCCGCTGGGGCATTAGTCAAGCCGAAAGACATCACCAGGAACTCATAATGGCCATATCTAGTACGGAAGGCAGTCTTCGGAACATCTGAGTCTCAAATCATCAACTGATGGTACCCCGATCTCAAGTCGATCTTAGAAAACACCCTAGCACCCTGCAACTGGTCAAACGAATCATCAATGTGTGGCAATGGGTACTTGTTCTTAATGGTAACTTTGTTCAATTGGTAGTAATCAATGCACATCCATATAGTACCATCTTTGTTCTTCACAAATAATACTGGTGCACCCCAAGGTGATATATTTTGTCTCACAAACCCCTTTGCTAACAATTCCGGACTTGTAAACCGAATTATATTTGCAGCGACCGCTTAGTCCTTTTTATAAGGCATAGTTGGGCGTGATCAAATTTTGGCGCCATTGCCGGGGAACTAACGGTGTAGTTGTAGGTGTACATATTGTTAGGTTTCAAGTTTGAACTTTTATTTTATTATTTGATTTTTTTATTTTTTTATTCTTTTAGTTTTATTTGTTTATTTGAGAAACATGACATCATGGAATTATGAGAATTTTGTTGTTGGTAATTCTACTTTTTATCCTCCTTATGCATATTGTGAAGGAAACCACCCAGGGCAAAATTATCAAAATATTCCTGAGAGCGAGTTTTGTGCACCAACTCAATCTTATGTGTAGAATGTGTGTGATATGTGTGGTGGTCAAGATGGTCACGTTCACGGTTGTGCTTATATTTCTTACCTTCCCCAACCCCTTACTTTGATGGTTCTTCTTTTTCTGGTGAAGTTAATAGGAACAAAGAGCCCAGGGAAGCTAACCTAAAGAAGCTCGAAGATATGTTAAAGTGCATTTTGGAACAACAGAGTAAATTACTACTGCGGATAGAAAGGCAGGAGGAAACTATTCACAACTTGAAAGTTCACATGAGTCAACTGGTTGAAGCTTTTAATGCTCAACAAGCCACTATTGTGAATATTATCCAGGAAGAGCGTGAATTAGATACAGAAATTGATGAGCTAGAGGAGGAGGCTAGAGTAGAACACCAACAATCAATCGCACTAGATTTTGAGGATGTCGATGTTGTAGAAGAGATACTAGAGTCAACCAAGGATATTGAGGATACATATTTAGTTGATTCTATTGTCATTAGTGTTGAGAATGTAGACAGTCCCAATGTTCATGTAGTTGAGCGCATTGGTCCTCACTCCAAGCATTTTTCCACATTGTATTTAGATGATGATATGGAAATAGAGTCGTCCGAGCCATTTGAGGAGTCAAGGAATGAGGAACAAAGTGCTTACATTCTGGAATTCTTCTTGCCAGAAAGTCGGGATTACACACCTCATATAAAGGCCAAGAAGTGCAGAAAACTATATTATTTTATTGGGCTAGTCAGATTCGTTCCACCACCCCAGGAGCATGACCATAGAGCAGAATCAAAACTTGGGGTCCGATTCATAAGTTCAAAGTGGAGGCAGAAAGTGATTCACGTTGTGCCGCGACGTTAAATCATGCGCTTGTTGGGAGGCAACCCAGCTTTATTGCTTTCTTTTATTTATTTATTTATTTTTTTTTTAATTGTATTATTTTTGTAGTGTCAATTTTTTTTATTTTCTAGGAGCATGGAAAGCAAAGGTATTGGAAGAATGCAACAGCAAACCAAATGGTTGGAACTAAGTATGAGATACCCGCACGAAGGACCAAGCTGGGGAGAAGTCTGAGTACCCCATGAGCTGTAGTGCTTCGGCCTTTGGCCTACCAGGGAGTCTCTTTTACCGTTTTTATTAGATATGGTGTGCATTGGGGACAATGCACAATTTTAAGTGTGGGGTGAGGAGATTGTCTGGGTGACTTTCTATGCTATTTTAGTTGTGTTAGTTAATAATTTTTTACAAAAAAGATTGGACTTTTCCCGATGATGGATCTATTAGACAATTTTCTTGAGGGATTTAAGTCTAAAAAAAAGATTTTCTTTTGTTAGGTAGTGTAATAATTCCCCCTTGGTTTTTCTTTGTGCCGCGGTTCTTTTCCAAGGGTCTTGTTTGAGCCGGGTGTAGTTAGTTTTTTTTTTTAGGAATAGGAGCAATTTTGTTGTGTTTTGAATTGAAGCAATATCTCTTGACTTTGTTATGCCTTGAGAATAATGAGTACATTGGTTGTGACGCTTATGCTCAGTTTTGACTCTTGTAGAAGTACCTTAAATTGTATTATCTTAACTTCGCTTAACTGCTTTGACTAGAGTGTCTATGAATCCAATCCTGAGTGAGTTATGTGCCATGTGTGTGTAAGGTTTTGCGTTATTGAGTGCATTACATTTGATGCCTAGAACTTGTCCTGTGTGTTTGCAAAGAGAAATAGTAGTTTTGTTCAATCTTGGAAATGATATAGGCATTTCATTGTTGAGCCAGATATGTATATTTTACCCGCCTAATTGTTATGTATCGTAGTTAACCCCTTTGAGCCTGTAATCCTGTTTCTTTGGCAACCACATTACAAGCCTTACCCATTTGTTTGAATGGACTATCTAGTTGAACCTTTTAACCTCTCATAAGCACTTGAGTTGTGATGATTTATGTAAAAGTTAAAGTGTGGGGTGGTTGGTTTGTCTTTTGAGTGGAATTAATTGAATAAGGAGAAAGGTGCACTGTTTTGGAAAAGGAAGAGCCACTTGAATTGAAAAAAAATATAGTTGGATTGTTGTGGAAAAAAAAATTCCTTGATAAGTGGTGGCTCTTGACGTAAGTGTGCTAAAAGAAGAATGGGGTAATTTACATTGACGTGAAGGTGGAATTTTGGTTTGACATAAGTATGGGGTTTAAATGTTAAAATGTATGTATTAAAGTGCTTAGGGAGGTGTAGTAACTCTTATATCTAAATGTATCCTACCCGTCCCGTAGCCTACATTACAAACAAATAAAGTCCTAATTGATCCAAGATTGAATGAGCTCGAGGCATATGAATGTTATTTCTGAGAGTGAATGAATTCTTTCTATCTTGAGTTCCTAAGTGTTCTTAAATTTTATTGTGTGGAACTACTCTCTTGTGTTGTGTGAGGGCACTTGATTCATGAAGGAAAGGTAATGTCAGTGACCTCTATGTTAGAGTAAGTAGGTGAGTTGTGAATAATGCGTGGCACTTGTGAGTCAAATCTTGAGGTGAAGATGTTACGCTTTTGTGCTTAGTCTATTTTAAATACTCATGGTGTGCTGCGTTAGGAGAATTGTTTAGGAAGGTCGTGTCTATAAAAAAAAGTGTAGTTTGATTGCTCGAGGACGAGCAATGGTGTAAGTGTGGGGTGTTGATGATAGGCTATAATTATGTATTTTAGTCGCTTATTACACTCTAATTTACTGCACTTTAATTGAGTTTGTGCTTTAATCGCTAGTGTTTTGCACTAACGGTGTGTTTTATGCCTTGTAGGAGTGATTCCGAGATATATAGATGTTATGGAATGAATTCAAGTAATTTGGAGCTTTGAAGTCTGAGTAAAAGCCCAAGGAATTAAGCCGGGATCGTATTCGGGGATCAACGGATGATAAAATAATAAAACAAAGACTCGAGTAGGCATATTGCGCACTGTCTAGTAAAATGAATGTAACTTTTTGCTCAGAACTCAATTTGGGATCCACAATATATGGTTGGAAAGCTAACTCAAAGGGCTACAACTTCCCTGTTTTACTTTTTTCCAAATTCCAAAGGGAATAGGGTGCAAATGCGGTCGAAACCGCGACCGCGGAACTGACCGCGGCAGAAATTCAGAGAGCTTGTCTGGCCGCGGTCCTACCGCGTTTTGGCCGTGCCGCTCCAGGCGTCAAAAAGAAGTCCTATTTCGTCCGGGACAAGGTTATTTCGGCCCTACACTATTCCAACTTGTATAAAAGGGGTCCTAAACCTATTTTGAAGAGGGGGAGACATATTTTTGACATAAATTAGACCTAAGGAGGCAGAGACACTACTTTAGGGTTAGACAACACCATTGGAGGCAAGAACACATTGGGAGCAAGGCGGAGAATTCTTCTACGAGTTTTTTCCTTCCTCTTCCTATTTTTCATTGTTGGTTATGACTTTTTGTATTGTAGTTTTACATACTATTATGAATAGCTAATTTGTTATCTAGAGTTTTGATAGAACCTTTTGTAGGATAAATTCTTGTTATGTTTTTATATAATTGAGCCATAGCTTTTCTCTATTTGTTCAACTACGTTTTTATTCTAGTTGGTTGAATAGCTCTCAGTTAGCTGTACCTATTTAGTATGCATAACTCGGGAGAGAGTGCATATTTAGGTAATTGTTAAACAACACCACTCCCAAAGTATATGAGGGATCAATAACCGAGGGTTTTAAGGCAGGATTAGGGATAACGAAGCCTTGGGTGCGATCTGAAGTGAGCTGTATTAAAAGCCAGCTAGCGTAGCCCGGGAGAGTGCGTCTAGTAAATTGTCGTAATTATTCGGGAGAGATTTACGGTAATAAGAGTGCTCATGATTGGTAGAGAATACATAGGCGAAATTATAGAAGACATAGCGGGAAGGATTCCGACAATAGGGGAAATCATAACTCTAGACCTTCTTAATCTTTTCTCTAACCCTCAGTATCGTTAGATGTTAATTTACTCTTTTAATTTGTTAGTTAATTAGTTAAACACAAGAATCTTAATATCTATAAGTTAGGAATTGTTCAAGATTGTCTTCTTGGTGATAGTGAACAGCTATAGCTAAACCTTAGTTCTCTGTGGGATTCGACTCCGGACTTGTAAACCGGATTATATTTGCAGCGACCGCTTAGTCCTTTTTGTAAGGCATAGTTGGGCGTGCTCATCTACCCTCCGCCTCTGGGTGGCCGGACAGCCGGTGCTGTAATCATGGGTTGCTGACCCTGTTGCACTGCCTTACCCCGAATTCTGGGGCAGTATCTCCTCATATGACCGAGATCTCCGCACTCGAAATATCCTCTCGGTGCGGTGACCTGCTGCCCTAATGTCTGACCCCGATGGCCTGTAGACCCACTGGAAGAAGCCTGAATAGCCGGTTGGTGGTATGAACTCTCCGGTACAGAACTAAAATAGGAGCTGGAAGAAGCCTGGTGATCTAAGTACCCACTGGAAGAACCCTGGATGGCTGGTGGGCGGTAAGAACTCTCTGGTATGGCACTAAATTAAATTAGGGGCGCACTGGAGCACCTCGAGGAGGTGGTGGTGCTGAATATTGGGGCCTGCTAGTCTGACCCCTCCCAAACTGACCTCTGCCCCTAGCCGGGGAACCTTTAAACTCTCCAGAGAAATGGGCCCTCCTATCCTAGTGTATCTACTCTCTACCCCTCTGACGGTAGCCCTCAATCCTCCGAGCAATCTCCAATACCAGTTGATAAGAAGTCCCCATCTTAACCTCTTGGGCCATGATGGCCCTAATACCACAGTGCAACCTCGCAACAAATCTCCACACTCTCTCTACGTCAGTAGGAAGTATCATGAGTGCATGGTTAGACAACTCAGAAAACCTTGCCTCATAGTTGGTTACTAACATCTGACCCTGCTCAAGCTGCTCAAACTGATACATCAACTCTTCCCTCTCGGAGGGTGGAATATACCTATCCAAGAAAAGCTGTGTGGACTGGCCCCAAGTAATGGGAGGGGAACCCGCTAGTCTGCCAAGAACATAAGACTGCCACCATCTACGGGCCTGGCCTCCAGCTGGAAAGTAGTGAAGTCAACCCTATGAGACTCCAATATCCTCATGTTGTGCAGTTTGTCCCTACACCTATCATTGAAATCCTGGGCATCCTCATGACGCTCACCTCCGAAGATAGGAGGTTGCAGCCTAGTCCATCTATCCAATAACTTTTGTGGATCGTAATCTGCAGCTGGTCTGGGCTCAGGTGCCATTGCTACAACAGGCTAGGCCCCATCCGTGGGTAGTGTAGCCAGAGTCTGATACACCGCAACTGCATGTCCAGGAGCCTGACCAGTAGGGGTCTGTGATCCCCCTCCCTCCAGAGATGTGGCTGGGTCTACTGGAAATAGACCAGCCTGGGTCATAGACTCCATGAACCGCAGCATACGGCCCATATCCTCCTGAAAGCCCGGCACTGTCATGAAATCCATCGGGGCAGGCTCTGCTGCGGGCACCTCGCCCTGCTCCTCAACAATAAGATCCTTTGCTGGATCCGCTAGTGGTGCAACTGGGGCAGCTCTGGGATGCCCTCGTCCCCTACCTCGAGGCGGTGCCCTCCCCCAACCTCGGCCTCTAGCAACGGGGGTAGCAGCTCCTCCTGGGTCTGGGATGTCAGCCTCATGCGTCCTCACCATCTATGAGAGAATAGAAGAAGAAAATTTAGTATACCATCAACTGCACGATAGAATATGAATGAAGAGTAGTTTCCTAACACCCTATAGCCTCTCGAAAATAAGTATAGACGTCTCCATACAGATCCGCAAGACTCTATTAGGCCTGCCCATCACTTGTGAGACCTACGTGAACCTAGTGCTCTGATACCATGTTGTCACGACCCAAATTCCATAATAGTTCATGGTGGCGCCCAACATCATTGTTAGGCAAGCCAACGCTGATCAACTAGTGAGTTCTCATTTATTTTATTTAAACAATCCCAACATTTGCTTAACTTAAATTAAAAACATTCGATAAATAACGAATTCTTGAGCCAACTGAAACGGAAATAACTAAAGGAAATCATAATTATAGGAATACAACCCAAAATCAAGTCTACTAATAAGTGCCAAGGATCTAGTGTCACAAGTGTGTGGGCAACTAGTAGAATATACAAAAAGAAGGCTACCCTACTATCAGAAATAAGTAGACAGGTACAAGCAAAAGAGAAACTTCGGTATGTTGCTGAACAGCTAGGGTGGGGGCAGCTCACCGTAAGTCTTAGTCCGAATCCAGTACGCGCGCCTGGAGGATAACTAGATGCACCTGCCTCAGATCCTGTATAATTAAGTACTGAAGCGTAGTATGAGTACATAAACAATATGTACCCAGTAAGTATCCAGTCTAACCTCGAAGATGTAGTGACGAGGGGTCGACTTGACACTTAATAGGGCCAATAATAATATAATTTAAGTGTTACATTAAGCATGAATGGCACGAATAATAATGACAGTTTAAGAACAGGGAGAGGTAAGATATTCTTTCATAAACAACATGTCAATTTCAGTCATATCATATAACAACTTACGTTTCAAAGAATTTAAGCAGTATAAATCACGGGAAGTTCCAAATAAATAACATGCACAAATTATGCCGAGGTCGTACGGCCCCGTCCAATATAATATTTAAATGTGCACTGCGAGAGGGTCGAATGGCGCGAACCATAGATGCATCTATTTATTATCGAGGCACTCGGCCCGAACCACAAACAACAATTTATTTTCAAGAAAACACACATTTGCCCATTATAGTCAAGTATTTCTACAAATTCTTAAGTAAGTGAGTATAACCGTCTATATTTGTTTTACCAATTTCTAGCATGACTTAGGTGGTCATGATAACAAGCAAGGACGCAAGCATTTCAAGTATAGCATGATACGGGTCCTAAACTACCCAGACAATTAGCATAATAGTAGCTACGTGCGGACTCTCGTCACCACGTACGTATGTAGCCCCCACATATAGGTACATACATTTATTTAATACACCTATGGGGTTAATTCCCTCTTACAAGGTTAGAAAGGAGACTTACCTCGCTTCAAGGTCTACTTTCCAGTCCAAGCTTAATCTCAAACCCTCAATTTGGTGTAGAACAATCCGCAACTATCCAAATAACATAAAAACTAATCAATATAGGCTCAAAAGTTCATATTCCCACTATTAGAGTGATTACCCAACCCATATTGCAAGATTGCTAAAATTCATTCCCGGGCCACGTGCTCGAATTCCGGAAATTTTCGAAAAAAGTTGTTACGATGACCCAAGGAACATATATATATGATTGTTACTAAGTTTCATGGTCGAATTCGTGGTAAAAATCTCATTCTTGCCAAACCCTATATTTTCCTCTAATCCCATAAATTTCACAAATCTTTGCATGTTAATCTACCCATAATCTAGGTATTTAACTCACATATAAAAAGAACTACTTACCTCCAAAAGTTTGGTGGAAAACCTCTCTCAAGGAGCTCTAAAATCGCCCAACAATGGAGTGAAATGTGTCAAAAATGACAAACTCCCATATTAAACGAAGGTCACTGCCTTCAGCGATTTTCACACCTGCGGTGCGTTGACCGCATCAGCGGTCTCGCTTCTGCAGACGATTCTCCGCTTCTACGAAAATGGGCTGGGCCAGCTGGGGCCGCACCTGCAGACAGGTGATCGCTCCTGCGGTTCCGCTTCGACGGAAGAGGAGCTGCATCTGCGGAACCTGGGCTCCTCTCCTTGGGCCGCATTTGTGATGCTTGAACCGCACTTGCAAGCTCGCACCTGCGGCTGGCCAACCGCAGGTGCGATTATGACAGCCACTGGAGCTTTAGCTCCTTCTCAAATTTTCAACTTAGTTCGAGCCTCGTCCGATTGACGCTCCGGGCTCCCGAGGCCCCGCCCGAACATACCGATAAGTTTTGAATCATAAAACGGACTCGCTCGAATCCTCGGAATGCCCGAAACAACATTAAAACTAAGAATCACACCCTAAAACCAATTGAATCAAACTTATGAACTTCAAGTTCTTCAATCTACTTCCAATGTGCCGAAACGTACTTATACTACTCAGAATGATACCAAATTTTGCGTGCAAGTCCTAAATGACATTATGGAACTATGGCCGGCCGCGGAATTCCATTCAGACCTCGATATCACAAAAACCTACTCCAAACCAAATTTGAAGAACTTTAAAATCCTTAAAGAACCAACTTTCACTATTAGGCATCAAAACGCTCCTAGGTCATCCAAAACCCGATCCGGACATACGCCCAAGTCCGAAATCATCATACGAACCTATTGGAACCTTCAAATCCCGAATCAGAGGTCGTTTACTCAAAATGTTGACCGAAGACAAACTTGGCCCTTTAAGCCAACCTTAAGGAACCAAGTGTTCCGATTTCAACCCAAACTCTTCCAATTCCTGAACCAACCATCCCCGCAAGTCATTAATTAGTAAAAACAAGTACGTGAAGCCTTATTTAGGGGAACAGGGTTCTACAAAGTAAAATGACCAATCGGGTCGTTACACTCCCTACCCCTTTCTGTATTTTTTCATTTCCGGTTCTAATTATTCTCCCCCTCCCCCTCCCCCTCCCCCTCCTTTTCCTCGTTTCTTTTCCCCTCCCTCTTCCCATTCCAATATATTATTATTCATTTGCTAGTCTCCACCCACTTTTCCTGTCCCAACCTCTCCTCAACTCCTCCATAACCAACATATTCACGCCATATCGCTGCCATCAACTCCCCCTTTCTCTTCTTCTTTCTTTTCCCTTTTTTCTTTTCTTTTTTCAAAGCAAACCTAGTTAGTTGGCTACCGCTAATGGATTGCATGTGGAATTAATAAAAAATTAGGTGGCTTTGATAGAAGAACAAGAAATAAATTAAATTTTTGTCTTCAGTGAAATTTGCCACTGGTCCGTTTGGTGAAATAATTTTGAAAAGGAATAACAACTTTTACTGAAAGACAAAAGAACCGGGGGGGGGGGGGGGGGGGGGTTCAGTGGTAGAGATTATGACTTGAAAATGAAGCTTCCATGTAGGTGGAAGAAGATGATAATGGTTAAAAATGGCTGAGGCTGGGTGTTGTCGTTGGTGGATTATCGACCTACGGTGGAGAAAAAGAGAAAGAAAAATAAACTAAAAATCTAATAAATCTTTTTTTTTGGAAATGTGGGACCCAAAAATTCCACATGTCATATAATAAAGACCAAGCATGTGACATGGCATTCGTGTAAGAGCAATTGATGAACACGTTCAATACAAAGTGCTTATTAGTAATCATTTTCTCAAGTAGAGGTGTTAGAATGGGAAAATTATAAGTTTCTTTATTGGGTTGAAAAATGGGTGAAACACGATAGACACGCACATAATAGTAAAGTATCATAAAATAGGTAAGTAGATCATGGATTGATTCCATGTTTAGGTTGGAATCGGAGAGGATTAAGGGTATGACAGTTAGGGTTTTTGAGAGACGAGTGGAGTGGAGAGGTTTCAGAGGCGGTTGTTAGGTGGGAAATGAGGATTAGGGTTTGGGTTGGGTTAATTAAAAGGGGGGAATAAACGAGGGCCGTTGATCTTGAGAGATCAACGACCAAGATTAAAAATTGAATGGGCAGGTCGTTTGAAGTGGGTTGCGACCTGGTTTTAGTAAAGGGTTGTTTGGCTTGGGTTGGGGGTTGTTGGGCTGAGGATTTGGGCCAAATTTGGTCCGAAATTGATATTGGGCCATAGTTTAAATACAGAAAATTTATAAAAATAATAATTTATAAACGTAATTAATAAATAGTAAAAATATTACTTATGCAATAAAATGATTGGAAATAATAACTTAGCAATATAAAATGTTATTTTGGCACAAATAAGGTAATAAAAACGCCATTATGCATGAATATAGGCTATTATTGCAAAAATAACATAAATAACTAAAATATAGATGTAATTATATAAAATGAAGTAAAATATTATTAAACACACGTAAATCATCACCAATAATTTAAAGGTATAATTAATAAATATTCAAGTAATTTAAATGCGAGAATGTTAATTTAAAGGCTTTAAAAATTATGAAAAATGCTTGTATAAATCTTGTAAATTAAATAATGATGCAAAATAACATTTTGAAAATATATATATACTATTTGAAAAAATGTGAGGGCAAAATTGGGTAATCAACAATCAATGCACATTCTCATAGTGACATCCTTTTTCTTCACGAGGTGCACCCCAAGGTGACACACTAGGCCTAATAAACCCCTTATCAAGGAGTTCGTGAAGCTGATCCTTCAACTCCTTCAACTCAGCCGGTGGAGAGGAATAGGAATGGGCTGAGTGCCCGTTACCAAGTCAATACAAATATCAATGTCCCTGTCGGGCGGCATGCCCGGCAGGTCTGCAGGAAACACATCCGAAAAATCACGCACCACCGGAACAGAATCAATAGTAGGGGTCTCTGCACTAACATCCCTCACAAAGGCCAAATAAGATAGACAACCCTTCCCAACCATCCGTTGGGCCTTTAGTATGAAATTACTCTACTGGGAACATAGTCTAGAGAACCTCGCCACTCAATCCATAGCAATCCCGGCATCGCCAACGTCATGGTCTTGGCGTGATAATCCAGAACATCATGACATGGAGACAACCAGTCCACACCCAAGATCACATCGAAATCAACCATACTAAGCAACAAGAGATCAACTCTAGTCTCCAAACCCCCAATGGTAACTACACACGACTGATATACACGGTCCACAATAATCATGACATGGAGATAACCATTCCACACCCAAGATCACATCGAAATCAACCATACTAAGCAACAAGAGATCAACTCTACTCTCCAAACCCCCAATGCTAACTACACTACTGATATACACGGTCCACAATAATACTATCACCCACTGGTGTAGAGACACGAAAAGATGAAACTAAGGACTCACGGGGCATATCCAGATAATGAGCAAAATACGATGACACATATGAATAAGTGAAACCAGGATCAAATAATACAAAGGCATCCCTGTGGAAAACTGAGACAATACATGTGAACACTACATCTGAAGCAATGGCATCTAGTCTAATAGGAAGAGCATAGAATCGGGCATGATCGCCACCTGATCGGCCTCCCCCTCTAGGGCGACCTCTAGCTGACTGGGCCCCACCCCGAGCTGGCTGAGCGCGTGGTGTAGCAACTGGTGCAGAAGACGCAGCCTGACTCCTCCGCTACGCTGGACCTCCCTGACGAAGAGGACACTGCCTCCGCACATGCCCAAACTCTCCGCACTCAAAACAACTCCCTGGTGCTAGTGATGGGGACTCAAGGGAGCCCCGAGCACCGGAATGATTGGTAGAAGGACCTGGCATAGATGAGCCCTGAACCGTTGGAGAACGGGACGAACTCTGAGCTGGAACTTGATGAGAACTGTGTGAACCATGGCCAAATAATGCACCATGGTGAACTGGGCGAGCCGTCTGAGCATGCTTGAAAGGACGATCCCTGCCGTGGTAGAACTGACCTCCAGAAGGAACCCCACAAAAACCACCTGACCCACGAGACCTCTTGGCCTCCCTCTCAACCTGCTCCTAGCTGCGGACCA
Source organism: Nicotiana attenuata (assembly GCF_001879085.1). Classification (NCBI taxonomy): domain Eukaryota; kingdom Viridiplantae; phylum Streptophyta; class Magnoliopsida; order Solanales; family Solanaceae; genus Nicotiana; species Nicotiana attenuata. The sequence continues at coordinate 22,329,249 of NC_031996.1, read as the reverse complement.
TCTCTATCTGCCGAGAAATGTCAACAACCTCATTGAAAGTATCGCCAGAAACCCTTTCTCTAGTCATAAGCATCCGCAGCTGAAACATGTGGCCATCAATGAACCTCCTGATCCTCTCCCTATGAGTGGGAACCAACTAAACTGCATGACGGACCAACTCAGAAAACCTCGTCTCGTACTGTGTCACAAACATGTCATCCTAACGTAATTGCTCAAACTGTCTGCGCACTATGGCACGAACTTCTCCAAGAAGAGAACGGAGAACTCCTGCCATGTAAGTGGCGCTGCACCGACCGGCCTACGCCTCTCGTAAGCCTCCCACCAACTGAAGGCATCCCCAGAGAACTGAAAAATAGTGAATGAGACCCCTCTGGTCTCCAGAATACATGTTGTACGGAGCATCCTCTTACACTTAGCTTGTCCAAGAAGCCCTGTGTATCCTCCGCCTCTGTACCACTGAAAGATGGAGGCTGGAGTCTCGCAAACCTCTTCAATCTATGGTGCTCATCATCAGAGATAACAGGAACCGGTTGAGTGACCGTTTATATGCAACAGGAATAGTTGAGTGAGTTTCCTATTACAAACGAAATAAGTGACTTTAATTCATAGTTTTAGATAATTAGGTGATTATTTGAGTAATGAACTTGAATTTAAGTGGGTATGCAAATTTCAATACAGAACTTCTCTTGATCTCTAACGGAACTTCAATCAAAAAGTAATTTTAAACCATAACCAAAAGTTGATGGTAAATTTGAATCTTTTCATTAGAAAATTTTGAATACGTGAAGTCGACTGATTTCGCCTAGGGGCTATATTAATGGTAAGAACAAATACAAAGTAATTTGTTAATTGTATGAATATGACTCGACCAAAAACAAAGAGCAAAACAGAATAATTTCAGTTTCTACAAGGACAATTTTGGACTATTTTCGGATTATAAATGCGAAGCAATATTCTGTCTTTATTTGAAATTGCCCCTTGAGTACGTTGTTTTTATCGAATGATCTAGAGGAGCCAAAATTTTAAGGTTGTGTGTTCGAAATTTTAATTCTTTAAAGTTATTAGGTTCTACAATAAAAATTTATACATAATTAATGAATTTATAAAGACGAAAATAAAGTTTGAACCGAAGTTACTGAATTCACTCGAACCCCTAACGGACACTCTAGCTCCGTTCCTGATGATCTACTCCATCCGTTTCAACTTATTAGATGATGTAGTTTGGCACAAAGTTTAAGAAAAAAGAAGAAGACTAAACATGTGGTGCTACAAGTTTAAGGAGCGAAAATTTAGTGGGCCATGATATTTGTGTGGATATAAAAGCTTCTCTGTCACGACCCGAATTTTCTACCGCCGGGACCGTGATGGCGCCTAACATTGTACTCGCTAGGCAAGCCAACGCAAGAGATAGGGAAACGGGAAAAGGAAACGGGTTAAACAAGTAATTTGGTGACGCATAGGTACTCGTCCCCAAAGCTATACGCCACACACATGATATCTCACATAGCAAGCAAGTCGGGGATCCCTAATCCCTCAAGTCAAGGATAGACCAAACACTTACCTCAAGCCAACGGGTATTTCAAAGCTTAATCTCCGCTTTACCTCTCGATTCCACCAATTCACTCGTATCTAACCATAATTAACTTAATAACATCAATAAATGCTGAAGAAACCAATTTCAATGCAAAATCAAAGATTTCCCAACATTTTTTCCAAAAAGTCAAAAATCGACCCTGGGCCCGTTTGGTTAAAACACGAAGTTCGGACCAAAACTCGATTAACCATTCACCCCCGAGCCCGGATATACAATTGGTTTAGGAATCCGACCTCAAATTGAGGTCCAAATTCCCCAAATTCGAAATTTCTAAATTCTACCCAAGAACACCTAATTTCCCATGAAAAATCCTAGATTTTGAGATGAAATCATGTAAAAAGATGAAATAGATTAAAGAAAACGAGTTAGAAATTACTTACCTATGATTGGGAGAAGTTTGGGTCTTTGAAAAATCGCCTAGGGAGGTTTAGGGTTCAAATATTTGGGAAATGATTTCAAAATCCCGACTAAGTGATGTTTTGATCAGTTTCAGTTGTCGCATTTGTTACAGGAGCTTCGCAATTGCGAAGCTCGCAAATGCGAGACAGGTTTCGCAAATGCGAACCTGCTGCATGTCTGCTACTGTCGCAATTGCGAACAATTTGTCGCAATTGCGAATGTTGACCCTCTCCGTTGACTTCGAAAATGCGAAGGGATGTTCGCAAATGCGAACTAAGCTGGCCCAGCCTTGTGATCGCATTTGCGATGAAAGGCTCGCAATTGCCAAGCCTGTGAAGCTCGCAATTGCGAAGCCTTATCTCGCAGTTGCGAGATCAAAGGCCTGCAACTCTACTGAAGCATACCGGCAAATTCCTAAGTTCAGAATCACTCCGTGGCCTATCCAAAACTCAGCCGAGCCCCCGGGGCTCCAAACCAAACATGCACACAAGTCTAAAAACATCATACGGACTTGCTCGTGCGATCAAATCGCCAAAATAACATCTTAAACAACGAATTTAACACCAAAACTCATGAAACTTTCAAGATAGTTCAAAATTTCTAACGTTTCAACCAAAGGTCCGAATTACATCAAATAACCTCCGTTTTTCACCAAATTTCACAAACACAACTTAAATATTATATCAAACCTGTGCCAGGCTCCGAAACCAAAATACGGGCCCCATACCAACAAGATCACACACTATTCCATTTCTAAAAATCCTTATATTTTCCAGCAAACAATTTTCTTCAAAAAATTCATTTCTCGGGCTAGGGACCTCAGAATTCGATTCCAGGCATACGTCTAAGTCCCATATTTTTCTACGGACCGTCGAAACACGGGTCCGGGTCTGTTTACCTAAAGTGTTGACCGATGTCAACAAAAATCATAATTTAAGCAAAAAATTATTATTTCATAAATTTTTCACACAAAAGCTTTCTATATCACGCCCGGACTGCGCACGCAAATAGAGGAGAGATAAAAGGAGGTTTTCAAGACCTTAGAACACGGAAACGGATTCTAAAACGAAAGATGACCTTTTGGGTTATTACATTCTCCACCTCTAAAACAGTCGTTCGTCCTCGAATGGACATAGAGAAGTACCTGAGTCGGTGAAAAGATGGGGATATCGGCTCCGCATATCAGACTCGGACTCCCAGGTAGCTGCCTCAACCGGCTGACCTCTCCACTGTGCACGAACCGACGGATAACTCTTCGATCTCAACTGTCCAACCTACCGGTCTAGAATAGCTACCGGCTCCTCCTCGTAGGTCAAATCCTGGTCTAACTGGACAGTGCTGAAGTCTAACACGTGGGAGGGATCACCGTGATACTTCCGAAGCATGGACACATGAAACACTGGATGCACAGCTGATAAACCTGGCAGCAACATGAGTCTGTAAGCCACCTCTCCCACTTGATCAAGGATCTAAAAAGGCCCGATGAACCTAGGGCTTAGCCAGCCTTTCTTCCCAAATCTCATCACGCCCTTCATGGGCGACACCCGAAGCAACACACGCTCTCCGACCATGAATGCCACATCACGAACCTTACGGTCGGCATAACTCTTTTGCCTAAATTGAGCTGTACGAAGCCTATCTTGAATGATCTTAACCTTGTCCAAGGTATCCTGTACTAAATCTGTACCCAGCAACCGAGCCTCCCCCGGCTCAAACCACCCTACTAACGATCGACACCGTCTACCATATAATGCCTCATAGGGAGCCATCTGGATGCTCGACTGATAGCTGTTGTTGTAGGCAAACTCCGCTAACGGCAAGAACTGAACCCAAGAGCCTCCAAAGTCAATAACTCAGGCGCGAAGCATATCCTCCGAAATCTGAATAGTACGCTCGGACTGCCCCTCCGTCTGAGGATGAAATGCGGTGCTCAACTCGACCCGCGTACCCAACTCATGTCGTACTGCCCTCCAGAAATGCGAGGTAATCTGCGTACCTCGGTCCGAAATGATAGACACGGGCACACCATGAAGGCGAACAATCTCCCGAATATAGATCTCAGCTAACCGCTCCGAGGAATAGGAAACTGCTACATGAATGAATGCACTGACTTAGTCAGCCTATCAACAATGGCCCATACTGCATCGAACATCCTCTGAGTCTGTGGGAGTCCAACAACAAAGTCCATAGTGATACGCTCCCACTTCCACTCAGGAATCACAATCTGCTGAAGAAATTCACCAAGCCCCTAATGCTCGTATTTTACCTGCTGACAATTCAAACACCGAGCTACATATGCAACAATATCCTTCTTCATCCTCCTCCACCAATAATGTTGCCGCAAGTCCTGATACATCTTAGCGGCGCTCGAATGAATAGAATACCGGAAACTATGGGCCTCCTCTAGAATCAACTCACGAAGTCCATCCATATTAGGCACACAAACACGACCCTGCATCCTCAAAACTCCATCATCTCCAACTGTAACATGCTTGGCACCACTGTGCCGCACTGTGTCCCTAAGGACTAGCAAATGAGGATCATCATACTGCCGATCTCTGATACGCTCAAATAATGAAGACCGAGCGATTGTGCAAGGTAAAACACGACTGGGCTCAGAAACCTCCAACCTCACGAACTGATTGGCTAAAGCCTGAATATCCAAAGCAAGCGGCCTCTCACCGACCGGAATATACGAAATGCTGCCATACTGGCTGACTTCCTACTCAAAGCATCGGCCACAACATTGGCCTTCCCGGGATGATACAAGATGGTGATATCATAGTCTTTCAATAGCTCCAACCACCTTCTCTGCCTCAAATTGAGATCCTTTTGCTTGAACAAATATTGCAAACTCTTATGATCCGTGAACACCTCATATGACACACCATGTAAATAATGCCTCCAAATCTTTAGCGCGTGAACAATGGCTGCTAGCTCCGAATCATGAACTGGATAATTCTTCTCGTGAATCTTTGACTGCCGTGAAGCATATGCAATAACCTTGCCATTCTACATCAACACCGCACCAAGTCTAATACGAGATGCGTCACAATATACTGTATATGGCCCTGAACCTGTGGGCAACACCAACACTGGCTCCGTAGTCAAAGTTGCCTTGAGCTTCCTAAAGCTCGCCTCACACTCGTCCGACCACCTGAACTGGGCACCCTTTTGGGTCAACCTGGTTATTGGGGCTGCTATAGATGAAAACCCCTCCACAAACCGACAATACTAACCCACCAAACCCAAGAAACTCCGGATCTTTGTAGCTGATGTGGGTCTAGGTCAGTCCCTGACTGCCTCAATCTTCTTAGGATCCACCTGAATACCTTCTGCTTATACAACATGACCCAAGAAAGCAACTGAACTCAACCAAAACTCACATTTCGAAAACTTAGCATATAACTGACCGTCTCTCAGAGTCTAAAGAACGACTCGAAGATGCTGCTCGTGATCCTCTCGGCTGCGGGAGTAGATCAAAATATCATCAATGAAGACAATCACGAAGGAATCCAAATAGGCCTGAACACCCAGTTCATCAAATCCATAAATGCTGCTGGGGCATTTGTCAACCCGAATGACATCAGTAGGAACTCATAATGCCCGTACGGAGTCCGAAAAGCTATCTTAGGGACATCGGATGCCCTAATACTCAACTGGTGGTAGCCAGATCTCAAATCAATCTTCGAAAATACCTTGGCACCCTAAAGCTGATCAAACAAATGATCAATCCTCGGCAATGGATACTTGTTCTTGATAGTGATTTTGTTCAACTGCCGATAATCTATACACATCCTCATCGATCCATCTTTCTTCTTAACAAACAACACCGTCGCACCCCAGGGTGAGACACTAGGTCTACTAAAGCCCTTATCAAGCAAATCTTGCAACTGCTCCTTCAATTCTTTCAACTCTGGCGGGGCCATGCGATACGGAGGAATAGAATTGGACTGAGTGCCCGGAGCCAAATCAATGCAAAAGTCAATATCCTTGTCGGGTGGCATCCCCGACAGGACTGCAGAAAATACCTCTGGAAACTCCCGAACAACTAGTACAGAATCCATAGAAGGAACCTCAGCACTAGAATCACGAACATAGGCCAAATAAGCCAAACACCCCTTTTCAACCATACGCCGAGCCTTCACATACGAAATAACCCTGCCGATAGAATGACCAAGACTCCCTCTCCACTCCAATCGAGGCAACCCCAGCAAGGCTAGGGTCACGGTCTTGGCGTGACAATCCAATATAGCATGATAAGGTGACAGCCAATCCATCCCTAAAATGACATCGAAATCCACTATATCGAGAAGTAGGAGGTCTACACTAGTCTAAAGACCCCCAATGACAACCACACACAAGCGATAGACACGATCTACAATAATAGAATCACCCACCAGCGTGGACACATATACGAGAGCACTCAAAGAATCACGAGGCACAACCAAAAATGAAGCAAAGTAAGAAGATACATAGGAGTATGTAGACCATAGATCAAACAGAACTGAAACATCTCTACTACAAACCAGAACAGTACCTGTGATAACAGCATCGGAGGACTCAGCCTCAGCCTGGCTGGAAAAGCATAACATTGGGGTTGGGCTCCACCACCCTAAACTATATCTCTGGGACAGCCTCTTGCTTGCTGGCCTCTACCTCTAGCGGCCTGGCCTCCACCTCTAATGGCCTAACCTCCACCTCTAGCGAGCTGACCCCTACCTCTGGCTCCCTGACCCCTACCTCTAGCTGGCTGGGCAGGCAGTGCTGGAATAACAGCACGAGAACTCTGCTGTTGCGACTGAACACCCACTAATCTCGGACAAGCCCTTCAAATATGCCCATACTCACCACACCCAAAGCATCCATCTGAATAATGTGGTTGAGGAAACTAAGACTGACCCTGACAGGCTGGCTGACCGCGATAATAACTCTAAACAGGAGGTACTCTAATGGGAGCTGGCGGTGCACTATAAGCTGGCTGCCCTGAAGGAGGTACATAAGGACCACTACTCCCTGAAGCCCCATGAGATGCCTGAAGTGCTGAATGAAACGGCTTGGGATGATGGCCTTTACCAAAAGTACCTCGACCTCCAGATGAGGTCCCACTGAATCCACCGGAGTGACGAGGCCTCTTGTCAGACCCCTCACCACTACCCTAAGCTAAAACCATCTCAACTCGTCTGGCCACATTGGCCGCATCCTGGGAAGAAATCTCACTCCCTATCTCCTTATCTATCTGCAATATGATAGGCTGGGCGAGTCCCTCAATAAAGTTCCTGACCCTCTCTCTCTCAGTGGGGAGTATAAGAAGAGCATGACGGGCCAAGTCGATAAATCTGGTCTCGTACTGAGTGACAGTCATAGAACCCTGCTGAAGGCGCTTAAATTGCCTCCGATAGTCCTCTCTCTGAGTGATAGGGAGAAACTTCTCCAGAAATAGCTGAGAAAACTGATCCCAAGTCAAAGCAGGCAATCCAGCCGGTCTAGCCAAACAAAAATCCCTCCACCATTTCTTGGCGGAACCTGATAAGCAAAAAGCAGCAAAGTCGACCCTATTGGTCTCCACTATCCCCATGTTCCGTAGAACCTCATGACAACTGTCCAAATAGTTCTGGGAATCCTCTGAAGATGTACCGCTATAGGCAGTAGTGAAAAGCTTGGTAAACCTGTCCAACTTCCACAAAGCATCATAGCTGCTCCATCGCCGGTCTGGGCTACAACACCTGGTAGGACTGCCCCAACTGGCTGAGCTGCTGGAGTCTGAAACTGGGGAGCCATCTGCTCCGGTGTGTGAGTAGCGGGAGTCTGAGCTCCTCCCCCAGCCCGAGAGACGGCTGGTGCTACTGGAAGTATGCCTGCCTGAGTGACACTCTCCATAAGGCCCACTAGACGGACCAGAGCATCCTAGAGTACCGGGGTAGCTATGAACCCCTCTGTAACCTGAGCTGGACCAGCTAGAACGGTCTGGGCCGAAACCTCATCATCAAACTCAACTTGAGGCACCGCTGCTGGTGCTGCTGCTCGAGGTCTAGCCTGAGCCCTGCCCCCTGCCTCAGCCTCTAGCACGGCCTCGGCCTCGTCCTCTACCCCTCGTAGGAGCTGCCACTGAGGGCTCGGGCTGCTGATCAGCTGATGAAGCGGTACGCGTTCTCGCCATCTGCGAAAGAACAGAGTAGAGAGTTCAATTAGCATTGAGAGATCAAACTGCACGACAGAGATAAATAGAAGTAAAACTGTTACTAACTCTGTAGCCTCTGGGGATAAGCACAGACATCTCCATACCGATCCCTTAGACTCTACCAAGTTTGTCCGTGAATTGTGAGACCTAAGCAACCTAGAGCTCTGCTACCAACTTGTCACGACCCGAATTTTCCACCGTCGGGACCATGATGGCACCTAACATTGTACTCGCTAGGCAAACCAACGTTACAGAATATCTCACCTTTTTCTTTTATCTTTTAATAATTTAAACTTAACAAAAGTAAATCAGCGGAAATAAATGCGGAAGAACACAGTTTAAAGGATTATATTTATATTAACAACGAAATTGTAATAAATTCCACCCAGAACTGGTGTCACAACTCTCAAACAGTCTACGAATATTACAAATAATGGTCTGAACGAAAAGTTTACATCTGTTTCGAAAGTCGATAAAACAGAAATGAAATAGGATAGAAGGGGACGCCAGGGCCTGCGAATGCCTGCAGGACTACCTTGAGTCTCCGGGAAGCAGTGATAGCAACCAACCTCATGATCAGCCACTAGCTCCAAAATCTGCACAGAAAGTGGAGAGTGCAGTATCAGTACAACCGACCCCATGTACTGGTAAGTGTCGAGCCTAACCTCGACGAAGTAGTGACGAGGCTACGGCGGGGCATACAACATATACAACCTGCAACAGTTTATACTAAACAAAAAGGAAATACTGAATGTAATAAAGCAATAACTGACATTAAATAAACTCGGAACCCTGATGTCCTACTAGTATTTAGCTATATCCAATCTATAAGGGTGTTTCGACATCACAGTAATGGGCCTCAACAGAAATGAAAACATAATAACAACTGATGCGGCGCGCGTCCCGATCCCAACATACAAACAACAACAGTATCAATATTCACCCTTATTCCTCCTTGTTGCGGCGTGCAACCCGATCCCACCTGTCCACCCTTATTACTCCTCAACACATATCACCCTTATTCCTCTTGTTGCGACGCGCAACCCGATCCCACATGTTCACCCTTATTACTCCTTGTTGCCGCGTGCAACCCGATCCCACCAGACAATCACATTTCACCCTTATTCCCCCTGTTGCGGCGTGCAACCCGATCCCAATATATATATATATCAGCACCAATCTCAAAGAATAAAGATAAGTGTTTCACAAGCTAACTCAAATCCCCCACATTACTTATGCCTCGATCCACACAATGGAATATCACTACGATTATGAAACTTCACCGGTGAAAACTACTCAGCGAGACCAACCAAGGTGCACCATAAGGCACCAATAAATCAATATAACACAACAGGGTAATAAAATGTAGCTACAAATCAAATAATACTTCAACGGAACATCAACAGTTAATATGAACCAATTAAGTAATTCAGTAAAGAGAACAATGGTTAATATGAACCAATTAGACATGGAAACATTTATGAGTAAGTAGCAATTAAGGCAGGAAAGCAAGATATAGGGAAACGGGGAAAGGAAACGGGCTAAAAAAGTAATTTGGTGACGCATAGGTACTCGTCACCACACCTATACCCCACACACATGATATCTCACATAGCAAGCAAGTCGGGGATCCCTAATCCCTCAAGTCAAGGTTAGACCAAACACTTACCTCAAGCCAACAGGTATTTCAAAGCTCAATCACCGCTTTACCTCTCGATTCCACCGCCAATTCACCCGTATCTAGCCATAATTAACTTAATAACATCAATAAACGTTAAAGAAACCAATTTCAATGCAGAATCAAAGATTTCCCAATATTTTTCCCAAAAAGTCAAAAATCGACCCCGGGCCCGCTTGGTCAAAACTCGAAGTTCGGACCGAAACCCGTTTACCCATTCACCCCCGTGCCCCGATATACAATTGGTTTCGGAATCCGACCTCAAATTGAGGTCCAAATCCCCCAAATTCGAAATTTCTAATTTCTACCCAAGAAACGCAATTTCCCATGAAAAACCCTAGATTTTGAGATGAAATCATGTAAAAAGATTAAATAGATTGAAGAAAATGAGTTAGAAATCACTTACCTATGATTTGGAGAAGTTTTTTCTTTGAAAAATCTCCTAGGGAGGTTTAGGGTTCGAAAATTTAAGAAATGAGTTCAAAATCCCGACTAAGTGATGTTTTGATCAGTTGTAGATGTCGCGTTTGCGAACAATTTGTCGCAATTGCGAACAATTTGTCGCAATTGTGAATGTTGACCCTCCCTGTTGACTTCGCAAATGCGAAGGGATGTTCGTAAATGCGAACTAAGCTGGCCCAGCCTTGTGATCGCATTTGCGATGAAAGGCTCGCAATTGCCAAGCCTGTAAAGCTCGCAATTGCGAGATCAGAGGCCTGCAACTCTGCTAAAGCATACCAGCAAATTCCCTAAGTTCAAAATCACTCCATGGCCTATCCAAAACTCACCCGAGCCCTCGGGGCTCCAAACCAAACATGCACACAAGTCTAAAAACATTATACGTACTTGTTCGTGCGATCAAATCGCCAAAATAACATCTTAAACTACGAATTTAACACCAAAACTCATGAAACTTTCAAGATAGTTCAAAATTTCTAACTTTTCAACCAAAGGTCCGAATTACATCAAATCACCTCCGTTTTTCACCAAATTTCACAGACATGACTTAAATATTATATCAAACCTGTACCGGGCTTCAGAACCAAAATACGGGCCCGATACCAACGAGATAAAATACTATTCCATTTCTAAAAATCCTTCTATTTTCCAGCAAACAATTTTCTTCAAAAAATTCATTTCTCGGGCTAGGGACCTCGGAATTCGATTTCGGGCATACGCCCAAGTCCCATATTTTTCTACGGACCCTCCGGGACCGTCGGAACACGGGACGGGTCCGTTTACCCACTAAGTGTAGTGTGGGTAAAACTGTTAAGGACCGTCGGAACACGGGTAAGAATCCGGGTCTGGATTCTTAAACGAAAGATGACCTTCTGGGTCATCACATTCTCACTAAGTGTAGAGTGGGTAAAATGAAAAATTTAAAGTTAAATTGTTTCTAAATATGGAAATGTGTTATTATCTTTGGAACGGACTAATAAGAAAAGTGTGTCATTTATATTGTTTATATTACCTTTTTTAGTTCAGAACGTTATTTTGTATCGAGTGAAGTTTAAGTTTCGCTCTTGTTCATTACCTTATCTGACTGCAGTGCCAGAAAACACGTACTGTATTAATGAAACGATTATAAAAGAGGGTTTCCTCAGAAATTAATGTACAGTCTTATTTAATAAATAGATAAGTACATCCGTAATAAATAAATAAATAAATAAATACATCATCTTGTTGAAAATGTAGATAAGGCGCATTTTTCTGCTCTAGTGCAATAACTTTTGATGTTGTGACATGCAAGAAAGAAATTAAAGACATATACAACCTTCATATTAATGGTCAAAGAATGCATATGCCAATGTGAAGCTCCGGAAAAGTTCAACGAGACTCAACTCTATCATAAACTCAAACTTACATTATCTAATCACCAGAAAATGCAGTACTCCCGTTATGCTAATTTACGTGATTGTGTTCTGTTTTCAAGAGTCAAATAATTTTTTTTTTTCATATGATTTTTATTGTGACATATAATTTTTTTTTTTTTTTACATAGTTTTCAATATGTAAATTTTATTTCAAAAAACTTAAAGATTTCATGTTCAATTATACGATCAAAATTAAAAAGTTCGAATCTCGAAAAGCAAAAATTATCTTATAAATTAGGACAGAGGGAATATATAATATATCTCCGTTTAATTCTCGTCAACAAAAAATTTTGACGAGTAACTAATCGATTACCTTTATTTCAGTTATTCTTTCCCTCTTTCTAGTCTATTTTTTGTTCCTCCAAGTATACGATAACTCCAAGAGGTTGTTTCGAAAAACTTATTTATTCTAGTGTGGACGGACGATAGTTAGACGCGGCTCTCCTAGGGTTGGTTCCCTCATTTGAGATCTCTATGAATTGTAATAGAAAACTTTATTCTTGAATATTTTTTTTTAAAAAAAATTAGAGCGCGTAGCAAGTCGATAAAATCTAAATCAAAGTTCAAAAAATCAACCAAATTCGATTTCTTATTGAGCCAAAAAAAAAAAAAATCTAATAATAAAATGGCAAGAACCATCTTCTTCCTCAACCCAAATTCTCTTTTCCCGGCCCATTTAGCAATTGATTAGTGCATACTGTTACGTTATATAAAATATGGATCTTGACCAGATTGAGATACCCAAGTTCTACGGTATATATTTTGATTGAAAACCCCAAAAAAATGCTAAGAGTTCTTAATTATGCTCAATTAGTTGAGACGCATAACAAAAATTATCAAAATGTAGAGTACAATAGACAAAATAAAACAAGAAACGTCTTTCATGCAGATGAGACATATCATAAAAAGTTATATTCAGGACTTTTTTTTTGCTTTCTAACTCGGTGTTCGGTATATGTATTATGGCCCGACTAAATCTGGATATGTCGGAATGTTTCAAATAAAACGATTCCTAGCAAAGGCGACTCCATACACAAAGCTTGACATTAATGCCGAGCACATCAAACATCTAAAATTTTCTTCTTGTTTTTCTCCCTTTGTCGACTTCAATGTTCCGTTATTTTTTGAAAATTTGCCTTAAATTCATAGAGTTCCAAAAACAGCGTTAGCCCACGGCTTTGGAAAACCTTTTGCCATGCATGGAAATTGGGAAAATTGCAGGTGTCGTTTTTAATTTCATTATCATTGGTTTATTTTAGTCGTTTATGTTGTTAGAGAAGTGATGGAAAATCCCTATCAATGAATATGACTGCTTATTACTACACTATGAAGCTGCAATATCTAGAAACGCAAATTGATAACATAAGGTAATACATTAAAAATCCACTTAGAGTTTGAAGTGGTAAGTCATAGTGAGAAGATTTATGGCGTATAATACATGATAGAAGATATTAGCACACAATAACATAAAATTCCGCGTCGAAATTGATAATACATATAATATAGCGTTCAAATATTCATCATAATATAGCATTAATGATTGAAACGAGGTTTTAACTTTTATACCAACTAGGGGTGGCAAAATAGTTAAAAGAAAACAGTTAACCACTCATATTATCAACTAAAACATGAGTTGGATAATGAATTTTTTTTAAAACGGGTCAAATATGGATAAGAACCATATTATCCATTTAGAAAATGGATAACATTTGTAAAACCTCACATTGGGGTTTCCACAAGTTAGAGAGACTAAGAATTCTCTCAAAAGTGATAATATGCAAAAAGTCATGGATAATATGGTTACCCATATTATCCGCCGGTTAACCCGTTTTTATCCGTATTAAATATGGGTCGGTTTAGATAATTTATCTATTTTTTCATTACTCGTTAAACCATATCCAATCAGACCCGCCCGTTTGCCACACCTAATACCAACTCGTATGTTTGGGTGTGGCTGACACGCTATTTAAGTGGAGACATGATACTTCAAGACCTATACTCAGTGGCGAAAGTAAGATTTTCACCAAGGAGATTTAAAATTTTTAAAAACTAAACACGTGAAGAGCCTGAGAGGTTTCAACATTTAATATACATACATGAAAAAAAAAATGAGAAATTTTCATAAAGCACTATCTTTTAGTGGTAATTAGCTATCTATAAATACCATTTGCTATATTACGGATTGTAGATACGTTTTCTGTTGTTATAAGATGTATTAGATGTATTTAAGCTAATGTATTCATGAATACAGTAGCAAAAATAGGCGTGAATCAGGGAAGTCCAGCTAATCAGTTGTTGTATTCGAGTGTATTCGACTGTATTCATGGTGTGAAACATGGGATTACAGCTGAACAGATTATTGTATTCGACTGTATTCACGGCGTGAAACAGGGGATTACATTGTTTTTAAATGGAAAGTGAATCAATTAACATAATAGACTCCTAATATAACTCAACAAACTCAATTATAACACACAATTTTTGTATTTTCAGTTATTAAAAAGATTCTCAACCGAAAAATACCCCAAAAACATAGCAATCTTCAGAGAAATTATATAATACATCTGAATACATAAATATATTAATTAAAAAAATATATGAATACATTCATGGCATAGCGGGACAGCAAATACAATGAAATACATAGAATACAGCGGGATACATTGAAATACAATGAAAAAAAATAGTGAATACAATGAAATGCGTGGAATACAGCGAGATACATTGAATTACAATGAAAAAAAGACAATGAATACAATGAAATACATAAAAATACAACGTGATACGTTGAAAATACATTGAAATATATTAACAGAAATCTTCTTCTTCATCGCGATTAATTGAATACCAGGGCTTCTAATTTGATTGAAAAGTTACGGATGACGCTGTTAACACTGGGAAAGGTTTCAATGGATGGAAGCTGGATAATTTTCCTAGAAAGTAGGTGATAGAGGAAGAGATAACAATCTTTAGGTTGTATGCAAGCAATCCATCCCTTGGATAATGATCCCACACAAACGGAATCGACATCAGGGATCATCACTTGGTGCTCATCATCCTGTACCCGTATGAGTATGACATCCCCTTCGGCCAGTCTGTAGAATTTCAAAAGGGTGCTTTCCTCCTCAAACACCGGCGGTAGCATCAACCACGGAGCCACACATCTGCTGCTCACCATAGGACTACTGCAACTTCCATCAAACGATTCTCTAATTCCATGAACACAACTAGGTCTTACCACCAAGGAAGAGCTAGGGTTTCTCGTTGGATTGAGATTGAGCATCGTGTTTTCAGAGAATGGGGGAAGAGAATGGCATGTATCAAAGTAGAGAAAGAGAATGAAAATAGTGTAACTGAATAGCGTATTTTAGTGACTTAGGGGTAAGAGGTAATCAAAATTAGATATTTGCTATAAACTTTAAAAGGTATTTATAGAATATAATTTAAATGGTATTTATTTAAAATAAATAAGGTGTTAACCTTTGCTATAGGAGGTAAAAATTCCAAAAAAAATTAGTTAACCTTATATACACAATGTAATTTTCGACGAATGGGGTCAACCGAATCCCCTTCCGCCCAATTAACTACATGTATTGCATGGTTTAGATTATTCTTCAAATCACTTTAAGAACGAATTAACCTCTATTTATATATATAGAGTGTCTATCAGTTAAATTTTATGATTAAATATGTCTAAATTTGTATTCATGCAATTAAGATTTATGTCTTATATATGTATTTATATACAGCTTGAACCATGCGACAATCTATCAAACTACACCAAATCAACATAACACTCAATGCTAGCTGCCGACTACCACAATAAACGTTGTAGTAAATTTATTTACAATGGATTAAAAAGCCACTCCATCTTCTATAGACCCAACTTTAATTATGTGAAAGAGTATATATTATTTACATCAAACATATAATATCATGATTAAACATTATGACAATACATGACATGATTATTAAGTATAATAATTGTCTTCCTTCGGTTCGTCCCATCAAACAGGAATATTAGACACGTGGCATAACGAGTGATCATTAGTTGATACTCTTGAAAAATTCCAAAGATCACACTCTTCATTATAATCATGATTATGAGTACTGCCACCTCCCCCATTGCTACTGTATTGGTGCTGATAATCATGATTATAATTATCATTTGTTTGGCCATTAAGATGTGAAGCAACAAGACGATCAACTGCAATCCAATTATTCAAACCTCCTTCAGAATTTATAGACTTTGGAAAATCTCCATAAGAGGAATTTGGGCTATCTAGGGTTGGAAGTTGCATGAATTTGTCATTGAAATTAATGTCATAATTTGCATGGTTTTCTTCTTTGCATGTATTTCTCATATATTGAAGTAGTTGTTCTAAAGCTCCTTCATCATTAGGATAGAGTCTTTGATTTATTCTTGTGTCTGAAATTGAGGGATTGACCATTTCAAGAGATTTGAAGTGATTTTTCTTCTTGAATATGCGACAAACAACCCAACCTTCTTCTTGTGTTGACTCTCCCATTGCAACATTACAAACCTTTAAATCAAAAAAAATAATCAACTAATTTGTTAAAGAGTTCAATTTCTATATTGAAAGTGTAATACTAAAATATAGCAGTATAAACGAAGTTCTATATGCTGAAAGTGTAAATAGTATATACTAACAAAGAAGTACTCCCTCTATTTCATTTTCTTTTGCACATAATATATTTAATGAAGAAAGATTTTTTACCGTTGTTTTAACATGTAATGATATTTGTATAGTTATAACATAGTGTGGGTAAAATTAATGACAAATTTAAAGTAATCAAATATGAAAATATTAGTAGTATTATTTATTGAACACACTAAAAAGGACATGGTGCTATATAAATTAAAATAGAGGGAATTAGTAATAATTTTTGCACATATAAAATCTAACTTAAAGTACTTGTTGTCTAAATATATCATGTTATTTTCATGGCTATAAAAGTATGCCATTAAAGAAAAAATGAGAAGTTTATAGTGAAACAGTTTTCAAATATGAAAAATGCATCTTCTTGAAACGAACTAAAAAACATAATATCATATAAAATAAAACAGAGGACAAATTTTAGGGAGAAAATGAGTGTGATTTACTTACGATATTACAAGAGTGATCATTGATGTGATCATCCAATCTATACTCATGCATAATCCAGTCAGATTTTTGGCCATGAGGAGCTCTGCCTTTGTAGAAAACCAGAGTTTTTCTCATACCAATCCTTCTAGAATTAGAATATATGACTTTGTCACGCCCAGTAGCTTTCCAAAATCCAGCAGCAGTTGCTCTGTTTGTCCTTGTACCTGTTGGATACTTCTTATCCTTGTGACTGAAAAAATACCAATCATTTTGTGGAGTTGATCCAATTTTGCATTTCTCTGCAAAGTTAGAAAAAGTGCCTTGTTATTCATCCCATATAGTTTTTATTGCTACGTTGACGAGTGGTAACAAAGAAAAATATTTGAGTTCAATTTCTATAGACCAACAATGAATAAAAACAAAAAAGGGAGCTCCTGCTACGCGCGGGGTCCGGGAAAGGGCCGGACTACAGGGGTCTACTGTACGCAGCTTTATCTTGCATTTCTGCAAGAGGCTGTTTACACCGCTGGAAATCATGACCTCCTGGTCACATGACAACAACTTTTTCAGTTACGCCAAGGCTCCCCTTCACCAACAACGAATAAGAATTTTGAAATTATAGGCCACCTAGATGATAACAGTATGTAATCGTCCATAAGAGGTGGGAACAGAAACCAAGAAAACAAGGCAGATTACACTCTACAATATGTTAAAACTTACGTGCCACAATATGTTAAATATGACGCGCCACACTATGTTAAAAATATTTTATAGTGTCAGTGTATATAAGTTGGCGAATATGAAACAAATACCTTGAATATCCCAAGGCTCAAGCTTATTGAGATCAACTTCTTGGATAACATCCAAATCAATTTTCTCATTTGCAACTTTCTTCTTCAAGTAGTACTGAAGTAGTTCCTCTTCTGTTGGATGGAATCTAAATCCAGGTGGAACTTGAGATTGTCCATTTACAGAAATACTCATGTCGTCTGGCATAGAAATAATTTTTTGTTTTGTCCTACTCTTACTATATAGCAGAAAAGCAGTACATGAATAAATAAATGTAAGTGCAGAGACAGAGAAAGACAGATAGTAGAGGAACTTATATAAGTCAAGAAAAAAATGAAGGGGGGCACATGAGAAAAATACAAAAAAGATGGTACTTGATTTAAAAAAAATATAACTAAAAATAACGTTGGAATGTCATTTTATGCAGTTATGGTGGGGGCAATTTTTACTATACAACGAGAAGAGCCAGCCACCTGCATAGAAAGAGAAAGATTACTGGTATGTCCTAAAAATGAGTAGAATAAGTGGGGTTCCACAAAGAAAGAAAGTAACAAAAGGTATCACTATGAAAATATATGAAATTATAAATAGCTAGCGACTGCTAGGTAAGTAGATATATATATATAGTGTTCAACGTACTTAGTATATAGTCTACAGTCCTATTATGGAAAGGCTAATGAGATTTAGATTTTTTATATAGAAAGAAAGAAAAAAATGGATTTTATATCAGTCTAATGCATGCATTAGGATAGACTATCTATATCACATTTCTTGGGGTACGCTCTTTTCCGGACCCTGCATGAACAACGGATACCTTGTGCGCTGAGCAGTCCTTTATAGAAAGAAGAAAAAAGACATAAAAATAAATCTATACGACCTTAACAAAATAAGAGTTGCAGACAGAGAGTATATTTAATTAGTGAGTTCCCGTATTTTTGTTTGACTTAAAAGTTGTTTAATACTTTTTAAGCAAATCAATCAATATAGATGAAGGGGTAAATCATAGTCAACCATAATTAATACTGGATCAAAGAGCAGAATCATAAAGATAAAAGAGATAATTGAGATGACACTTGGGAAGTTTTATTGATTGTAGAAATTCGGTCTGCCTCTCCTTGGAGAGGTTCAGGAGATTACAATCAAATTCTTTCTCCCCCCTTCTTGGAGGCGGAATCTCTCTCTTTATAAAATTGTCTGGTCTCTCTTTCATGGAATTCCCCTCTGTTTTCGGATCCTCCCCCCTTTAAGGGGTTCTTCTGCCCTCTATTTATAGCCCAGAACTTCTCGTGCTTATCATATTTCATTCAGGCCGGGTCGGGGAGGTGACCTCCCCTCATGGGGAGGCCTCGACCTCGACGCTCATGTCGTAAATAGCAGCGTTTAGGTGAAGTCGAGTTCGTTGATTACTACTGCAGGGTGGTCGGGACGGGATCATTGCTGCTGTGGTCGTGTGGTCAGATTCTGATCAATACAGTTAGTCCCTCCGTTCGTCGGAGTCGAATCTTACCGACCTCGGCGGACGGATAATGTTTGTGACGTAATCGTAGAGGGAGTTAGATTCGCGTGTTTCTCTTTGGTGGCGTTATGAGTTTCGAAACTGCCCGAAGGCGTCTTTCTAATACTCTTATGTCGTCACGACGATTTCGAAACCGAAGAGCCGATTGATAAACGAAATGTTGCTTTGTACAAGCGGTCACAGTGGCGCACGTTCCCGAGAAGCTGAATCGTTTCATGCCCGGCCAGGTTCTGGCAGCGACCGTTGGTTTTTGTGCCCTGGAGAATTTGTGTCTTATAAATTGAAGGGGTTTGTCACTCGTTTCTCACACTTTATCGCTCATCTTCGAAAGAATTCCCAGAATATCTCCCTTTCTATTAGTTTGAGCTCTTCTTGACTCCTTTGCTCGCAGCAATCTTTAGCTTTCTCGCTTCTTCCTCAAAGTTCCTCCCTCCTCTCTTTGCGAGTTAAAGATGATAGGAACTCCTTCTCACGATAATCTTCCGGCTATCTCTCCGGCGGCCGGGGACCCTGCTTCGGCAGACGGAGACATTAGACCCGATGGAGTGCGAAGATGTTCCTTCAGTAGAGGAAATTTTATCCCGCCCGGGGAAGGCAGTTGTGGATTTCAGCGCCGATGGTGGAGCGGAGCAGGTAAATATTCCTCCCGTTATAGGGGAGATCGGAATAGCGGATTTAAGGGCACAATGGGGTATTCCTGGTTATGTCGAGATGGTACCGGCAAAGAGAGAAGATAGGGTCCAGATCGACCGTCCCGGGTTATGCTCGTTCTATGCTTACCCTTTCCTAGTGGGGTACACACTTCCGCTTCTAATGTTGGTGGTCGACTTCTGCCGCTATTATGAGGTGTGTCCCGCCCAACTCTCTCCTTACCTGTACAAGTTGTTCCTCATGTTTATCAAGTACGCGAAGCTAGCGGGTCGGGAGGTCACTTTGAGACACGTGCTCAGCCTGTTCGCTCCCCAAAAGATTCGCGGCACTATGATCCACGTGCGTCCCCGAGGGTCGAAAGGTTTAGTGGTCAAGATGGACGACAGGACCAATCGTCATTTTTCTGATAACTTTTTCTATGTGCGGACCGAGCACCTTGTAGCGGATCCAACTGGGTTTCCAGAAGTGTGGAATTTTGCCCGTAAGTCTTCGTCCTTGACTAGTGGAGTGCCCACTTTGGCCTCGCTNGAGAGAATCCAAAAAACGGACGATTTGTAACGAAGAAGGAGAAGAAGACTTATCTGAGTAGAACAGCTGGTACCATTGATCATGCCATGCATTTTGGATTAACCGGCCCAATCTGTCCAACCAATCAACTTTCAATTGCCATATTTGTTGCTACGGACTTTCATAACCTGATTTTTCACCCAAACCCTAACCTCGCTCATCTTGCAATGTCTTGAATAGCTTTCAACCATAGACTTGTCTCACTTGCCCATCTGAAAACTCACATTCGCCTTAAGGTGCCCGTGAGGGTTTTCACCAATAAGACTCTCTCATTTTTGATTTCTCTCAACTCACTTCGCCTTACGGTGCCCGTGAGGGTTTTCACCAATAAGACTCTCTCATTTTTGATTTCTCTCAACTCTCGTCGCCTTATGGTGCCCGTGAGGTTTTTCACCAATAAGACTCTCTCATTTTCATCATTTTTCTTCCTGTACCGGAGTGTTTCGCATGACATGAATCACTTTTACTTGCTCGTCTTGGCACTTCTTGAAGACTGATCGGAAGGTCTTTCTTTGGACCGTAATGCAGGCTTTTGGATGGGGTTAGAAAGAAGGGTATCTAAGGCTCAAAACAATTCAACATGGGTTCAGAATTACAACTTTCGGAATCAGATTTCTCACAACAACCACAACTTCTGCCCCAGTTTCTTTCTTGGGGACTTTTGGACTTTTATTTTGATGTGACTGAACCGCAGAGAGAGGTTGCCTATGTACCCTTTCAGGATCAAGTCAAACGTAGTTCAGGTCATAGGAATTACTTTGTTGTTGTGATTTCTCTTTTCTTTTCTTCCTCTTTCTCTTCTTTTCTTTTCATTTCTTTTCTCTTCTTTTCTTTTTCTTTTCTTTTCTTTTCCTGCTTTTCTTTTCCCCTTCTTTTCTTTTCTTT
The DNA here is from genome assembly GCF_001879085.1 of Nicotiana attenuata. NCBI lineage: Eukaryota > Viridiplantae > Streptophyta > Magnoliopsida > Solanales > Solanaceae > Nicotiana > Nicotiana attenuata. The sequence continues at coordinate 22,308,008 of NC_031996.1, read as the reverse complement.
TTTTTTTCTTTTTTTTTCTTTTCCCTTGACTTATCTTTCACGCTTGTCTTTCTGATCTTTGCTACTGATTTCGAAAGAGGGGTATGAAAGAAAATGAATAAGGCTCAAAGGGGGAAACAAAAGATAAAGTGTTTGGATAGCAGAACAAAACGCCTTCGTCATTTCATTCTTCAAAATATGCCAAATACAAACAATATACAATTAGACAAAGAAATCATACATAGTATCTCTTGACCGCATCGGAATTGATAGCCATTTCTACACATTTTCCTTCCACATCTGTTAAATATAGTGCCCCATTGGACAACACTCTGGTTATAACAAATGGCCCCTGCCAGTTTGGGGCGAACTTTCCTTTTGCTTCAGCCCAATGAGGCAAAATACGTCTCAGCACTAACTGTCCCACTTCAAACTTCCTCGGGCGCACTTTCTTGTTGTACGCTCTTGCCATTCTTTGTTGGTACAATTGGCCATGACACACTGATGCCAATCTTTTCTCATCGATCAAACTCAACTGTTCCAGGCGGGTTTTTACCCATTCATCATCATCGATCTTAGCCTCCGCGATAATTCAAAGGGACGGGATCTCCACTTCTGCGGGTATCACTGCTTCGGTGCCATACACCAATGAATAAGGAGTCGCCCCTACTGAAGTTCGAACAGTGGTGCGGTACCCCAATAATGCAAAAGGCAGTTTTTCATGCCACTGTCTAGAACCCTCTACCATTTTCCGAAGTATCTTCTTTATATTCTTGTTGACCGCTTCAACTGCACCATTTGCCTTAGGGAGGTATGGGGTAGAATTGTGATGGGTAATCTTGAACTGCTCACATGTCTCATTCATCAAATGACTATTGAGATTAGCTCCATTGTCTGTAATGATCACCTTTGGTATCCCAAACCGACAGATGATGTTTGAATGCACAAAATCCACCACAGCTTTCTTGGTTACGGACTTGAACGTTTTAGCCTCTACCCACTTGGTAAAGTAGTCTATAGCCACTAAAATGAACCTGTGCCCATTTGACATTGCTGGCTCAATTGGCCCAATGACGTCCATGCCCCATGCAACAAAAGGCCACGGTGCGAACATCGCGTGTAATTCTGATGGTGGAGAATGAATCAAATCTCCATGCACTTGGCACTGATGACATTTGCGTACGTAACTGATGCAATCCCGCTCCACTAGTAAGCCAGTAATACCCGCTCGGAGGAGTCTTCTTTGTCC
>NC_031996.1:22295591-22306770 GCF_001879085.1 Nicotiana attenuata | reverse complement strand
TCGAAGGCACTTAACCTGAGTCCCAGTTCGAGCGAGGTCGAACTGTCTAATTTTGATATCGAAGGCACTTAACCTGAGTCCCAGTTCGAGCGAGGTCGAACTGTCTAATTTTGATATCGAAGGCACTTAGCCTGAGTCCCAGTTCGAGCGAGGTCGAACTGTCAAATTTTGATGGCGAAGGCACTTAGCCTGAGTCCTAGTTTGAGTGGAGTCGAATTGTAAAATTTTGATGGCGAAGGCACATAGTCTGAGTCTAGTTCGAGCGAGGTCGTACTGTCAAACTTAGATAGCGAAGGCACTTAGCTATGACGAAGGCACTTAGCCTGAGTCCCAGTTCGAGCGAGGTCGAACTGTCAAACTTTGATGGCGAAGGCGCTTGGCCTGAGTCCCAGTTCGAGCGAGGTCGAACTATCAAACTTTGATGGCGAAGGCACTTAGCCTGAGTCCCAGTTCGAGCGAGGTCGAACTATCAAACTTTGATGGCGAAGGCACTTAGCCTGAGTCCCAGTTCGAGCGAGGTCGAACTATCAAACTTTGATGGCGAAGGCACTTAGCCTGAGTCCCAGTTCGAGCGAGGTCGAACTGTCAAACTTTGATGGCGAAGGCACTTAGCCTGAGTCCCAGTTCGAGCGAGGTCGAACTGTCAAACTTTGATGGCGAAGGCACTTAGCCTGAGTCACAGTTCGAGCGAGGTCGAACTGTCAAACTTTGATGGCAAAGGCAATTAGCCTGAGTCCCAGTTCGAGCGAGGTCGAACTGTCAAATTTTGATGGCGAAGACACTTAGCCTAAGTCCCAGTTCGAGTGAGGTCGAACTATCAAACTTTAATGGCGAAGGCAGTTAGCATGAGTCCCAGTTCGAGCGGGGTCTAACTGTCAAATTTTGATGTTGAAGGCACTTAGCCTGAGTCCTAGTTCGAGCAAGGTCGAACTGTCAAACTTTGATGGCGAAGGCACTTAGCCTGAGTCCCAGTTCGAGCGAGGTCGAACTGTCAAACTTTGATAGCGAAGGCACTTAGCCTGAGTCCCAGTTCGAGCGAGGTCGAACTATCAAACTTTGATGGCGAAGGCACTTAGCCTGAGTCCCAGTTCGAGCGAGGTCGAATTATCAAACTTTGATGGCGAAGGCACTTAGCCTGAGTCCGAGTTCGAGCAAGGTCGAACAATCAAACTTTGATGGCGAAGGCACTTAGCCTGAGTCCCAGTTCGAGCGAGGTCGAACTATCAAACTTTGATGGCGAAGGCACTTAACGTGAATCCCAGTTCGATCGAGGTCGAACTGTCACACTTTGATGGCGAAGGCACTTAGCCTGTTTACATCGAAGTTTCAACGCCTCGGGCATTAAGTGTCGGCTTCGTTTTGGCCTGTGGTTGTATGTTGTACCCGTGTTATGATTGTTCGCCTGACCGTCGCATTCAGGTTGCTTCTAGGTGATTTTCGATTCCTCGTTTGAAAACACCTCTGTGCCGGTTTCTGGCCTGGCACAGTGTGGTGGATGAGGGGGGATGCTTTGCATCACTTCTTTCCTCGCTCGGGCTGTTCGAGGTCAACAGGGCGGAAGACTTCTAGCTCCCGTTGGCGCATTCGATTCTTTTTTTTTTTTGTTTGATGCGCCTCCATTGATTCTGGTTTGAGTCGAATTTTCTTCTTGGTGTTTCTTTTTCTTCGATCCAGGAAGAACCAAGTATTTTCACTAGGAAATCCCCACAGACGGCACCAAATTGTTTGACTCAAAAGTTGTTTAACACTTTTTAAGCAAATCAATCAATATAGATGAAGGGGTAAATCATAGTCAACCATAATCAATACTGGATCAAAGAGCAGAATCATAAAGATAAAAGAGACAATTGAGATGACACTTGGGAAGTTTTATTGATTGTAGAAATTCGGCCTGCCTCTCCTTGGAGAGGTTGAGGAGATTACAATCAAATTCTTTCTCCCCCCTTCTTGGACACGGAATCTCTCTTTATAAAATTGTCTGGTCTCTCTTTCATGGAATTCCCCTCTGTTTTCGGATCCTCCCCCCTTTAAGGGGTTCTTCTGCCCTCTATTTATAGCCCAGAACTTCTCGTGCTTATCATATTTCATTCGGGCCGGTTCGGGGAGGTGACCTCCCCTCATGGGGAGGCCTCGACCTCGACGCTCATGTCGTAAATAGCAGCGTTTAGGTGAAGTCGAGTTCGTTGATTATTACTGCAGGATGGTTGGGACGGGATCATTGCTGCTGTGGTCGTATAATCAGATTCTGACCAATACAATTTTCAACATAGAATTTTCGATATATATATGTATAAAAATTACTAATATTAATGTTAGTTTTTTATAAGAACATAAATGTCGGACCAATAAAATTTAAATTGTGGATTGTCAATAAGTATAGTTTTCTACTTAGTATGCTTGACTGGTGGCTGCGTCCATCTTAACTGCGACCCACGACCTCAAAAGATCCCCAAGAAAACTACTGAATCAAACGTTGAAACAACCACTCATCTAGTGTTTCTTTTGTCTCTCTCTCTAGAGATTAATTTGTGAATCCGTTGAAAACATAATGATCAATGGCATATGTAGCATGGCAATTGATGAGATTGAACTCAAAAAATTAATTGAGGTCCGAGAGTCTGGTTAAAACGTCGATTTTGATATCGTTTTTGCTAAAGATACAATTAAGTAAATACTTATATTCTCTTTAAAAGATTTAAACTTTTAGATTAGATGATCACACACTTTTGCATCGCAATAGAGTAGGCAGAGGTTTTGATTTGTGTGTCATCGCTACCTATTTTTAGGAAAAAAATAATTCCACGTGCATGAGCTATGAATATGAATCAAGCTCCACACGTGACAATGCGTGTTGAAGACATAATTAAGTAAACAAAAGCCTATTCTCTCTAACAACTTAAGTTTCTCAATAAAACGATCACATACTTCCACATCATTAATTTAAACTCTACATATGTAGTTAAACAAATAAGTAGGTGTTTGAACAATATTTGATCGAAATTTAAAAAGGAGCATCTGAAGTGAAGTTGAAAAAGAGTATCTGAAAGTTGAAGTTGTGTCAAGATAGGAATTACACTTGAAAAGATTTGGAAAGTCAAAAGAAAAAAAACGATTATTGCACTTGAAATAAACCTAAAAAAAGTTAATCAATATTTCACTAGTATTCAAATATTGAAATTGCATACACTGTTACCAAGCAAAAGTAGGTGCAGTACTGTTTTTTGAAAATGATAAAAGAGAAAACCAAAATGAAAAAAGGAAGATGAATTTGAATGATGCATGATTATGGGAGGTTGGAGGCATTTAGCTTTCAGAAGGCCCTTTGAAATCTGTTAGAGGAAAGATAGAAATGATAAGATGGAGATAGTTGGATAGTGAGGATTTGGCCCCAGGGGACCTAGAGGCTGCTTTTTCAGGGGATGAATCTCCCATCTCCCCAACTCGTCTACTAGTCATTTTTATGGTGAATGTCCCATTGCTAGTAGCTAGTTTTTTTTTTTCCACTCGATTTTCGGTATTTATATTGGGGTCCTGAGTAATTGCGCCATGTAAGGCCTACTAAAGGGGAAATGTTTTTTGTGAGAATCTTTTTTATCTTTAGAGCTTAATCCCGAGATTCTGGTTAAGGATGAAAAGATGCTATCTATTCCATCACAATCCTTGGTGATAGTAGCGAGTCTTTTTTTCCCGCACTATTTTCAGTATCTGTATTGGATTCCCGAGTAATTTGGATTTGAACCGCGTAAGGCTCATTAAAGGGGAAAGCGCTTCTATGAAAATTTTTTTCATTTTCAAGACTTAATCCTGAAATTTCTGGTTAAGGCGCTGGCCACTACAACCCTTGGTGATAGTAGCAAGTCTACACTTGTCTGGTTAATGTTTCTTTCCTGCTAAATTTCCATTCTTGGTCTTCTCATAAAAGGTGTAGTCATCTTTGGAAATAAACCTATACGATATAAACGTCCTATTATATTGACTTCTTTTCTATATGTTTTGTTATATGTATCATATTTTATTTTGTGAGATTCCAATGCAATAACGTAAGGATAGGGGTTTAAAACATTATTTCGAAATAAGAACAAGATAGCAACTTGTCTTAACGTATAACTTGTTACTCCATCTTATTTTAATGAATTGACATAAGTTTAACAGTAGAATAATTCAGAAATAATGAAGAAATAATTTTTATCATCCTAGGATGAAAGGCATATATTATAATGCATGTACCTGACTCATTGGCTAACTATGACCATAACTTTCAAAGTCCACAAATTCCAAGATCCGCTCGTGCACTATTTAGGATATACTTATAAATGCTTTACCCTTTTGATAGATTTACCAATCAGAAAATATAACATAAAAAAATTAGAAAGATTAAATTGAATTGAATGTATTAGCACAAAATAGCAATATATACAGCGATGGGGAGAAGCACGTAGCAGCTTTTGCCAAAGAGAAAAAAATATTCCTTCATTAATACTGGGCCAGAAGTTAATTAATAAGTGAATCTTTTCGAGCTTCTAATTACCTTTAATTATTTCCCACCCATACCTTGCAGATATGTAAGTTTTAACGGGGTGTTACCTCCATGACGGAAGTCCGGAAGATGTTTACCCGTAAAACGGTACAGTTGAATTTATACATGGTTTATAGACAAGTGAATTAATTTGATCGTGAAATAATAAATGAATTTGATAAAAGCCTGATACTTAGCCTTGAGATGGAGATAAAATAACAGAACATGTAATTCCGGAAGCAGGGCTTTCGGGCACAATAGCAATGATATCAATAAACAAGAAGATAAAAATTATATTGAGCTTTGAATAGAATGTGGCGTATATTTGCCAGAAAATTCATGTCCTTTAAAATGATAATAGAGCTCACTATATATAGCTGCACCTAGGGAACAAGGTCCTAGGATCAAGCCCCTCTTTAATGTCAATTATGAGAGCCATTGAAGAATGTGTAACGGCATGCAGTGAATGTCATATTCCTTGTTACGGGCCGTGTACTTAATGCTATAGAATATTCCTCATTAAATGCTGGCTGACATGCATTTATTACATCTTTGTGTGTATAATTCTCTCCAGTAACAAATGTGATTGTTGCCTTCGGATTAAACTATCTTCTGTCTTCGGCTCCACGTGTCACTTCCTCATGCGATCATTTAATATAAATTTATTTTACCCTATACAGATAGTCCCGCTATTTTCCGGTGGCATAACTTTGTGTCACCGGGAAGTTGGTAGAAACACCTTCTTTGGCAGGTGATGATGCCGAAGGCCAAAATGATGAAGGTCAAAATGATGAGCCGGTGGCGGATCCATCCATTTCTCGTGGCGCGCAGATGCTTCTCTTCCTCCGGACCCCGGAGATGTAGTAGCTTAGTCTTTGTTTTCTTTTCTTTTCCATACTTTTGTATCTATACTGTTTTTGCTGTGAATGAAGCGTTTTTCTTGCTTAAGTATTGTGCGAATTTTTTTCTTTGCATAAGTCTCTGCGTACTTTTCGTTTAAGTATTTGCGCAAGTTTGCTTCTTGCATCTTTTCGTGCAAGGCTTTTGAGTGTATTTTCCCCCGTAAGCATTTGGATTTCGGGCACAAGTTCTTCCGAAATCAACCCTTCATCGTGAGGGTTTTCATAAGAGAGGGCCCTCTTATGTTTACGGTGCTCTTGAAAAGGACGTCTCCTGTTCATTACGACACTAGCATGTGAAGTACTTGTTTAACTTTCAAATGACAAAAAAAACAAGATAGAAATAAAAGAACTTTATTTTATTCCTTCCATTTTCAAAAGTACATAAGCATTCGTTGTGATAAAAAGAAATTACCATTTCTTATGGCTAACTTGTACGACTTATTTCTACAGGGCTGACTGCGCAGTCCCCAGTCCTAATGATATAACTATGCTTCCGGTTTTCGTATTTCGGTCGAAGTGGCAGCCGTTGTTATCGTATCCTCATATCATTCCCCCCCAATGTTCGAATGCGAGAATGCTTGTTTGAACACTGGAAGTTTTACGCCTTCGAGGATTCCACTAATGAATTGCTAGATAATCTCCATTTCGGTAACAAACTTCACTTCCCCTTGAAAATTTATGCTATCGAGCCAAAGACTATCTAACAATCCCCTAGTGGCTTGAACTTGTGATTGGTCGGGTAATCTTTATCTGATAGCAAACTTAACTTCCGGTAGGAACTTTGCTACTGAGCAAAAGATTATCTAACAGTCCAAGTGGTTCTTCGCTTGTGTCTTGTCATTAAAAGGTCTTATTGCTGCTGTTGAAACTTCCTACGTAGTATGCTTTCCGTTGCTGCCTCGTTAAAAACCTTGGCAGAAAAATCCAATTGGGACAAAAACTGGCCGAAGGGAAAAAGACTGCAATACATACTTTCAATACAGGTGACGTTCATCAGCAATAGTATCTCTTGAGATGTGCCACATTCTAGTTGCTTGGCAACTTTTCCCCTTCTTGATTCTCCAACTAGTATGATCCTTTCCCGGTGACAACTGAACCCCAGTAGGGGCCTTCCCGTGCCGGACCTAGCTTCCCACCATTGAGTTCCCACATGTTTTGAGTTACTTTCCTTAAAACCAAGTCTCCCACTTTGAAATAACAGAGGCTGGCTCTTCAATTGTAATATCTTTCTATTCGCTGCTTTTGAGCTGCCATCCTTATATGCGCCAAGTCACTGCATTCATCAAGCAGCTCCAAATTGACCGACATTGCTTCATTGTTTGCTTCTTCATTTTCATGGAAGTATCTCAAGGTAGGCTCCCCTACTTCCACCGGGATCAGGGCTTCTGCTCCGTATACAAGGGAAAAAGGAGTTTCTCCTATGCTCGATTTTGCCATTGTTCGGTACGCCCATAGTACTCCAATGAATTCCTCGGGCAATTTTCTTTAGCTGCTTCCAATCTCTTTTTGATATTTTGTATAATCACTTTGTTCGTTATTCCGCTTGCCTATTTGCGCTTAGATGATAGGGCGAAGATGTGATCCTTTTGATTTTCAAGTCTTCAAGGAACTTCGTGGTCTTTGTGCCTATAAATTGCGGCCCGTTGTCGCAAGCTATCTGTTTTGGTATCGCAAATCTACCAATTATGTTCTCCCATAAGAAATCCACCATTTCACGTTCATCGATCTTCTGATAAGGACCTGCTTCAACACACTTAGAAAAATAGTCAGTTAAAATCAAAAGGAACCTTAACTTACCAGGGCAAGCGCACCGGTCTTACGATATCCATCCCCCACTTATGAATGACCATGAAGACAAAACCGAGTGCAATGGTTCCGCTGGTTGATGTACCAACAGTGCGTAGCGTTGACACTTATCACATTTTTGAACATAAGCTTTGGCGTCTTGTTTCATTCGGGGCCAATAGTATTTTGCCCTTACCAATTTTACCACTAAGGAATCCGCGCCCAAGTGATTTCCACATATTCCTCCATGGACTTCTCGCATAACATAATTAGCTTCGGAGGCTCCTAAATATCGGGCCAGCGGGCCTTGGAAAGATTTGTTGTACAACTGGCCTCCTTTGAAACTATACCGCTCTGCTTTAGCGGGCAGCGCTCGGGACGTCTTGGGATCTTCAGGCAACTTTCCATGCTTGTGGTAATCAATAATCTCATTCCTCCAGTCCAGAACAAATTAGTCGCGTTTACCTCGTAGTAGTTATCTGCGTCCAGAACCGAGTGCATAAGCTATACGACCGTACCAGGGTCTGATCCTTTCATTTCTGTTGACGAACCAAGGTTAGCTAATGCGCCCGCTTCTGCATTTTTTTCCCTCGGGATATACGTGATTGACCACTTCTGGAACCGAGCAAGTAGAGGTTGAACCTTCACTACGTATTGCTGCATGCATTCTTCTTTGGCTTCGAAGATCCCGTAGACCTGATTTACCACCAGTTAAGAGTCGCATTTGATTTCTATGACCTCAGAACCTAGTCTTTAGGCCAATTCGAGCCCTGCAATCAAAGCTTTATACTCCATTTCATTGTTAGTCAGAGGAACCGTTCTTATTGACTACCTTAGGGTTTCTCCTAAAGGCACGGTTAATACTATGCGAGCTTGGACCTTTTTATGTTGGAAGCTCCATCCGCAAATAGGGTCCAAACTCCTGATGTCTATTCCCACACCATCACCGCTTCATTGGTTGCCAAAGGTAACAATCCCGTACTGAAAGCCACAAAATCGGTCAAAACTTGTGACTTAATCACAGTCCTAGGTTTACATACAATGTCAAATTCGCTCAGTTCGACATCCCATTTGGCTAGCCTACCCAAAGTTTGGGTTTGTACAGGATATACGCAAGGGAAAGGTGGTCACCACAACTATCTGGTGACATTGGAAATAAGGCCTTAGCTTCTAAGCGAGACTACGAGGGCTAAGGCCAACTTCTCAAAATGTGGGTAGCGAGTTTTTGCTCCCGTTAAAATCTACTAATGTATTAAAAGGGAGATTGCGTACCTTGGCCCTCATGAACTAAAACGGCTCTTATCGCTACCTCCGAGCCTGCTAGGTAGATTAATAGTTTTTTACCTTCCTCTGGCTTCAATAATAGCAAAGGACTTGACAAGTACCTTTTCAAATCCCTCAAAGCCTGCTGACATTATATTCCGGGGTCCATTAGAAGTCGTTCTTCTTTTTGAATAGCGAGAAGAAATGATGGCATTTCTCTAAAGACCGAGAAATTAACCTGCTCAAGGCAGCCAATCTCCCTGTAAGCCTTTGAACCTCTTTTACACTTGATAGCTTATTCGAGGTGTCTTCGATAGCTTTGATTTTATCAGGGTTAACCTCAATCCACCTTTGTGACACCAGGAATCCTAGGAACTTGCCGGAGCTAACCTCAAACGCACACTTCTCGGGGTTAAGCTTCATGTTATGCTTCCTTAGGATGTCAAAAGTTTCTTGCAAGTGCTTAAGATGATCACATACGTTCAAAGGCTTAACAAGAATATCGTATATATAAACTTCCATGGTTTTCCCTATCTGCTTTTCAAATATTTTGTTTACGAGCTGCTGATAAGTGCCTCCGGCATTCTTTAGCCCGAAGGGCATCACATTATAACAATATGTGCCAGAATTTGTTATGAAAAAAGTTTTTTCCTGATCCTCCGGGTTTATTTTAATTTGGTTGTTCCCGAAATAAGCATCGAGGATACTCATTGTCACACCTCCTTTTTTCCCGAGGGATGATGGGAAAGAAAAGGAGTTTTTCCAATTTAAGTGACATTATTTGAAAAGGGATTAATTTATTTTAATTCAAAGAGTCGCCACTTGGAATTGAGTTTTGGTGTCCCAAGTCACCATTTATTTTAAAATCCCAATTCAAGGAAATTGACTCTGATTAAATCTGCGAAACACAGAAGACCGAGTAAGGAACTCTGTTAACCCAGGAGAAGGTGTTAGGCACTCCCGAGTTCCATGATTTTAGCACGGTCGCTTTAAAATTTATACTTGGCTTAAATTATTTAATTACGTATTTTTAAACCTATGTGCATTTACCCTTTTTACCGCTTTTAATTGCTTAAATTAGTCATAATTAAAGAATTGAGTTACGCGTACGTATACTATTTTCTTTTGGCGCGTCAAAATCATGTCACGCGAACGTGTCCACGATTAATAACGCTTTTGTTGATTTATTAAGAAAGTTTGATTGAAGTTGCGCGGACGCATCCCTCGAGTCCCGTGGTTCTATCACGGTCGCTTTTATTGACTAATGTTCGGCTTAAATCAATCTTGACTATTCTTGTACTTTATTGCTTATGGCTTGTCTATTACTACTTCACTTAATTTATTATATTTTTATTAATTACTTTGACCTAGATGCGGTACGCACACGAGGTACTTCTTTGAAATTAAATGTTAAACACAGGTACGGAATGTACACATAATCAAAACAGAATTATATTAAATTTTGAAGGAATCAAGATGCGGTAATGCACACATAATCCTCCAATTTTAATATTAAAAGGCCTAAACTCTTTTGGTTTCAATTACTGTCATAACAACTTAATTATTCAATTGCTATTCTTGACTATATCCAAAGATCCACACAGAAACCCATTTATTTAGTAAATTCGAGTCTTGACCCGAACCACTGTAACATTAATGTGAAAGAGTTCATGCGTCTAATGACATCCTATGTAACCAAACTGATGTTTATTATCTCACCTAAAATTATTTTCTTCTATTCCAATTACTAAATAAGCTATAGAGCAATATTAAATCCAAACACATTAAATTAAATAATTTCAATTTATTTTGAACAAATGTCACAATCTAAATTACATGTAACAGAAAACTTCATAAAAATAGATAAATTGGTCATAATAGCCACAAAAGGCATGATTAACACAAAGACATGAAAAATGTTAAAGAATTTTAAAGAACATATTTTTTTCCATAATGTTTATCCAACTAACAAAGTGGTGTAAATACAAATGGTAATATTAAAAAATGGACAAAGCTTAACAGTGGCATATATATCACTCGGCACATAAGTTTTTTTTTTTTTAATTTCAGTGTTCCATTTAATCTAAGGCCTACTCTATCAAATGGCTTGTGTATGTTTCATAGTAAATTCAACTCATGCTTATTTCATTGAGCATAATAAACAGAAACTTAACCAATTATCTAAATCAGTAAACTTTCTTAATATTTTATTTAGATACTACAATAAAATGATACTTTAGGTCCTAACAAGATAAATATGTAATCCAGAACAATGATTAATCACTTAATAGAGTAAACTTAAGGAATCTTCATGCTATAAACAAAACAAATAAATATAAAAAAAAAACTCATTTAAACATTGATAAAACTGTAATATTGACATCGAATAAAGTAAAGATCAAGGAAAAGAACCTTTATTGACAAAATAAAAGAAAACAGAATCTTCGAGCAAACAGAGTTTCAACCGGAAAATTACTAAAACCACGACCAAAGAACTCCGAAGGACGACCTCGACTTGCCAATGACTGATGAGGGGTAAGGATGGTGAAGTGTATCGGATTTTTTTCTTCTTTTTCTCTTTAAAGCTTTTGCTATTTATATTCAAATCCTACCATCTGATCTTGTGTGTGTTTATGGAAAAGGATAGTGGGTAAGTTATTGTGAGGTGTGTGATGTTAGTGGGGGAAGAACGTGAGGGAGTGGGGATGGAAGG
>NC_031996.1:22240388-22295491 GCF_001879085.1 Nicotiana attenuata | reverse complement strand
CTGATCCTTCATCAAATTCGAGTCCTAGAACAACTCAAACTCCAATCCTTATCCTTGATCCGGATGTAGTTCTCTTTACATAAGGAGACTTCAACTCCTTATCCTATGCAACCTTTTCGATCAACTCTGAAGATATTGTTACTGATTGTTGCTGACCCTTGAGACCTATCTTGACACGTCTGTCACATGAATAAATATATCAACACTGTGTATGTCTCACATGATGAACCTGGTTCATGACTGAGTTCATTTTGTCAATCTTCAAAACTTCATCTGAACTTGGGCCAACAAATTCCCCCTTTTTGATGATGACAAACTCTGTGCTTTTATTGATCAGAGACCCTGTGGAACTCAGCTTAATTTTCACACTTTAATTTAACTTATCATTAAGGACCAGGTTTAATCAGGTTATAAACATCACATTTTTCAGAATACAAAGTAAAGCACAATATCTCTTCCCCCTTTTGGCATCATCGAAAAGTTGCATATTATATGAATCCCAGATGTTTATTAATACTCATGGCCACTGGGGCAACTGCAAGTGAAAACATGACATAGTTAATCAATAATCAACTTCACAAAAATTTAACTATTAAGATCAGAAGTTTCATAGAACAAGAGAAAACAAAGCATATTTTCATTGATTAGTGGGTGTTTCGACATAACAGACCACAAAAAGAAAAACAAACATCCAACCATGAGAAAAAAACAGAGAAAAGTCCCGAATCTGGGTCACTGAAGGGGTTTCTAAACTGGTTCTAGGGCTTGGAGGAACTAGATGGTTGGGATTGAAGTAGATTGAGCATTGTTTGGAGCATCCCTTCACTCTTTTCTTTTTCCTTTGCTAGCTCATCTTTGAGACCATTTCTTTCATTTTCTAGTTCAGCAATGCGAGCCTGGAGCCTAGCAATTTCTGCATCTTTTGTTCCACACTCTAGGACCAATGCCCTAACTTTGCTGTTTATAGGAGTCTTCACGGATGAACCAGGTTCAACTGGGGCTACACTTAGCAGATAGTCACAAGCCTGCAGAGTTTTGATTCCAAAGTGCTCTTTGCTGGAGGCCATCTCCCACTTTTTCAATGGCACATCTAGCTTGGCCAAGACAGTTGTCAGTATAAACCCATAAGGTGTGGCATGGGCCTTAAAGCCATTGATGACTCTATCCAGCAGCTTGACAATGAAAGCAGGCCAATTAATCTGCTTTCCTCTCACAAGACACTCCAGAAGGACCAAGTCCATGTAGTTAGCAATATGCCTCCTCTCCTGTCTGGGCAGCAGACACTTGTTCACAAATTCAAATAGCACCTTATGCTCAGGCTTCATCTCACTCTTTTGCATAAACCTAGCCTCAGGCACTTCTTCAACAGACTTGGTACCACAGAAATTTCTGGTGATTTGGAGAGCAGAAGGGAGAGAATCTAGACAAGGCCATCTTTGCCGAGTATAGTCATCATAGCCCTCACAGGGTATGTCTAGAATTCTGCTCAATTTAGGTGCATCAAACTGCACCTTTACTCCCCTCACCAAGCTTGTAACAAACCCATTAACTACTGTGGCATTTGCCATAAACTCTATCAGCTCTTTTCTTGCCAGCCTGCCATCCAGTTGAAGAACCATGTCCTTCCACCCCTGTGCATTCAGGGCATCAACCAATCTCTTCATGCATGGCTCCTCCAGGTCTTTAAGAATTCTTCCTTTCAATATCTTTCTCCTGCCAAAAAGGACAAACCTGTCCTGCTCTTTCTCAGATTCCTCTTCTTCTTCTCCTCCACTCCATGCTTCTTCTTCTTCAGGAACTTTCACTTATTTTCCTTAAACTGCGGACCTGGTTCTTTTTGCCAGGGATGGTTCAGCAGATACAGATTCCGAAGACTTCTTGGTAGAAGGCTTGGATTTCTTTGGTGTAGGAGTGGGAACCTTCTCAGTTGTACCTCTTTCCTAATGGACCAGTTCCATCTCCTCCTCCTCTTCTTCTGCAGCCACAGAACTTTCCACAACTTTAGCTTTTCCCTTTTCCTTCTTCTTTTTCTTGCTTGCCTCTAGGGCTTTCTGCAACTCAGCCTCGCTTTGCCTTACCCTGCTTCTGGTAGCTTTCACCTTTGGTGCTGAAGGAACAATAGACTTAGGAGATGACACATTGCTCTTCTTTGTTGGCTTAGAGGCAGTTGGAGCCTTTTGAGAAGAAGCTTTACGCTTCTTGGGATCATAGCTTTCTCCAACTTTCTTCAGAATGTCAGCCAAGGTTTCTTCCACAGATGAACTAGGTCCATCTTGTTGTTCACTCAGGTTCACAAGACCTTCAGCAGCTTCTCCAGATTCACTTCCCCCTGGCTTGTTGCCACTCTCCTCAACTCCTCCACAAATTGCAAGAATTTCACCTTTCTTTTTCTTTCAATTCCTCTTCGATTCTCCCTCACTTACATCTCTCACAGATCCCACTAACACAAACCTATCATCTACTTTCTCCACTACATCAGAAAAAATATAGCATGTATTTACCTCTTTAGGAGTTTCTTGATTTTTGTCTGATTCAGAAGACCCACGTTCTTCTCCATCGCTTAAGTTCGTTGGCAGGTCAATGTGGATGCGTGTTCTAGCTTGAGTCGGCTTGGTTGGCCCCGAATTGTATTGTTGAGGGATAGGTTGATTCGATCGTTATTGAGCTTGTTAGTGATCTAGGGAGATCNACTAGGCCAGTTAATCTGCTTTCCTGTCACAAGACACTCCAGAAGGACCAGGTCCATATAATTTGCAGTGTTCCTTCTCTCCTGTCTGGGCAGCAGACACTTGTTCACAAATTCAAATAGCACCTTGTGCTCAGGCTTCATCTCACTCTTTTGCACAAACCTAGCCTCAGGCACATCTTCAGTAGACTTGGTATCACAGAAATTCCGGGTGATTTGGAGAGCAGAAGGGAGAGAATCTAGACAAGGCCACCTTTGCCTAGTATAATCATCATATCCCTCACAGGGTATGTCTAGAATTCTTCCCAACTTAGGTGCATCAAACTGCACCTCTACTCCTCTCACCAGGCTTGTAACAACCCCATTCACCACTGTGGCATTCGCCATAAACTCTATCAGTTCTTTTCTTGCAAGCTTGCCATCCAGTTGAAGAACCATGTCCTTCCAACCCTGTGCTTCCAGTGCATCAACCAATCTTTTCATGCCTGGCTCCTCCAGGTCTTTCAGAATTCTTCCTTTCAATATTTTTCTTTTTCCAAAAAGGATAAACCTGTCCTGCTCTTTCTCAGATTCCTCTTCTTCTTCTTCTTCTCCACTCCAAGCTTCTTCTTCTTCTTCAGGAACTTTCACTTGTTTTCCTTTAACTGCAGACCTGGTTCTTTTTGCCAGGGAGGGTTCAGTAGAGATAGATTCTGAAGACTTCTTGGTAGAAGTCTTGGATTTCTTAGGTTTAGGAGTGGGAACCTCCTCAGTTGTACCTCTCTCCTGATGGACCAGTTCCATCTCTTCCTCCTCTTCTTCTGCAGCCACAGAACTTTCCAGAACTTTAGCTTTTCCCTTTTCTTTGTTCTTTTTCTTGCTTGCCTCTAAGGCTTTCTGCAACTCAGCCTCGCTTTGCCTTACCTGCTTCTGGTAGCTTTCACCTTTGGTGCTGAAGGAACAGTAGACTTAGGAGATGACACCTTGCTCTTCTTTGTTGGCTTAGAGGCAGTTGGAGCCTTTTGAGAAGAAGCTTTGCGCTTCTTGGGATCATAGCTTTCTCCAACTTTCTTCAGAATGTCAGCCAAGGTTTCTTCCACAGATGAACTAGGTCCATCTTGTTGTTCACTCAGGTTCACAAGACCTTCAGCAGCTTCTCCAGATTCACTTCCCCCTGGCTTGTTGCCACTCTCCTCAACTCCTCCACAAATTGCAAGAATTTCACCTTTCTTTTTCTTTCCCTTCCTCTTCGATTCTCCCTCACTTACATCTCTCACAGATCCCACTAACACAAACCTATCATCTACTTTCTCCACTACATCAGAAAAAATATAGCATGTATTTACCTCTTTAGGAGTTTCTTGATTTTTGTCTGATTCAGAAGACCCACGTTCTTCTCCATCGCTTGCAGAGACAAAAGCTTCAGACTCAGAACTTGAGTCAGATGATTCTTTTTCAGAGCTTCCCCCTCTTTGACTCGCTTTCAATTTTTCGTTGAGAGCTGTTCTCAAAACACCAGTAGCAACAGTCTTTCTAGCCAACATTTTCTGCCTGCGGAATCTTGGTTTAGGGTTGTCGCTAGGAGGTACAGATGAAGATGTATTAGGAGATACTGGTGGGGGAGTTAAAGGATTTTCTTGAGAGTTAGTCATGGCGGAGAATTTCTGGAGGTTTTTTTTTGGAATTTTGAAGAATTTTGGAGAGATGGAGGATGATCAGGGGTTTAACACTTAATGATGGTTATGGAGTGTAGTAGGAATATGTGGAGTGTATTTAAAGTAGAGTATGATAAGGTGCAGTAATGACAGTCTTTTGCAGTGGTCAATCAGGGGTCTAATCTCATTAGGACTCCAGTTTTTAAGAGGTAATTGATCGACGCTAATTTTAAGGAGATAATCCCGTTTTATTTAGAATTTGAAGAGAATGAAACTGGTTCAATGCACAACGGTTAGATTTTTAGGAGTTTGGTTAAGATAGGACTTCTGCTCATAATTGGAATATTTATTTTTCTAATTGTGCAAAGTATAGAAACATACCTGACCTTTTCTCATGAGCATATACTGATGAACCAGGTTCTTCAAGTAGAACTCCTCTTGATTATGCCTCATATATCAGAATAGAAAAAAACTTTGTAAGAGATCAATGAATTAATATAAACACACATCACAGGAGTATACTGATTAGAGTATGAAACTGAGTAAGAATTAGTCTAGATATTTACATAAAATCAGAACTTCTAACCAAAAAAAATGTTTTTTTTTCATTGCATTCTGAACCGGTTCCTTTTAGGTGATCTTAATCATCCCTAATTCCAACATGTTCCTTTCAAAGTTTTCCATATTCAGTGCTTTGGTGAAGATGTCAGCTATTTGTTTATCAGTAGCATAGAATTCTATTGAGATTAATCCTTTCTCATAATTATCTCTCAAGAAGTGGTGTCTAACATCTATGTACTTGGTCCTTTTATGATGAACAGGGTTCTTTGTCATACTTATAGCACTAGTGTTATCACAAAATATTGGTATGCATCCCACTTCTATACCAAAGTCTACTAATTATTGTTTGATCCACAGTAGTTGAGCACAACAAGAAGCTGCAGCCACATACTCAGCTTCAGCAGTAGATAGGGCTACCGAATTTTGTTTCTTGGTAGCCCATGATATAAGACATGAACCAAGAAAGTGGCCTCTCGCATTTGCGAGCGAAATTCTCGCATTTGCGACCTGTGCGTAATTGCCCAGACCTCGCAATTGCGACTGGAAGCTCGCATTTGCGAGCTCGCAATTGCGAGTCTCCCTTTCGCATTTGCGAAAACCACAGAAGCCAACATACCAGATTTTTAAAAAAAAAATGAGAAATGCAATCCGATGCCTATCCAAAACTCACTCGAGCCCTCGGGGCTCCAAACAAAACACGCATACAACCTCAAAAACATCCTACGGAAACAAAATAACATCATTTACATAGAATCAAGCCTCAAAGCACATGATTTTTCATTATAACTTCATAAACTTCAAACTTTAGATATTTAGGTCCGAAGCACGTCAAATGACGTCCGATTTCGACCAAACTTCACAGAAAGTGCTTACCACATATTTAAGACTTGTACCGGGCGCCGGAACCAAAATACGAGCCCGATACCATAGTCTTTTAATCAATTTTCATTTCCATTTTCCTTAATAATTTCAGATAAACAATTTCACGGAAAAATTCATATCTCGGGCTCTAGACCTCGGAATTCGATTCCGGGCACATGCCCGAGTCCCATATTTTTCTACGGACCTTCCAGGACCGTCCAATCTCGGGTCCGGGTTCGTTTACCAAAAAAGTTGACCAAAGTCAACTATAATCATATTAATATAAAAATTCTTCAAATTTTTCACGGAATTCACATATTTCAACATAAAAGCTTTCTGGCTGCGCGCCCGGACTGCGCACACAAATCGAGGCAAGTAAAAAAAAGAGGTTTTAAGGCCTCGAAAGCACGGAATGGATGAGGAAACAGGTGATGACCCTTTGGGTCGTCACAGCCCCACTGGGCGTGCTAGAATTTGTAGACAATAAATTTACGTCGAGAAAATAAAATCAAGACAAAAAAATATTGCAACAATTATAGTATTTGATTTCAAATAATTTGAGTATTACAATCTCTATGGTTCCTCTAATTCTACTTTTTCAATATAAATACAAGGGTCTTTGAGTTTGATCTTGAATTTGAATTTGATTTATCTGTCGTGAAAACTTTGATTATTTCCACAAAGTTTATCACGAACAATTAGCCTTGATCTCTAACGCCTTGTATTTGATTTGACTTTGTCCTTGTTCTTGAATACATGAAATTTGTGTTGAAGTGCTTCAACACTTGAACTTTTGCAGTTTGCAGAGAATTGTGGCCTTTGATCCACGAGCTCCCTTGTGTCTTCTTGTTATAACTTCTGGTCCATTTTCTAAGTTTTGAAGACCCCTATTTATAGTTGTAGAAGGAAAGAGTTAGGAGAAGAACAAAATATTTCCGACCAATCAAATTGAAGTGTGACAAGGCTGCATTTCATTGGCCATAACATGTCACTGGCACACGTGGCACGGTTTCATTGGCCTTTTAATTTGGCTCGGCATGCCTTGTCACTTTGACATGTGGCACGATCGTATTGGCTCTTCCATTTGAATTGGCGTGCCACGTCATTTCGCACGTGACATCAAACTAGGCCTCTAGGAAGATGTTATCTTGGGCCTGGTGTAGTGGGCTCATCATTTGTAGCCCAATTATATTGAACTCACATAATTAATTCAATTATACAAGCCCAAAATATCTATTTAGACTAATATATTAAAATATAGTCCATGTTATCTTATCGATTTAAATTCGATAAAATTTAAACGTTTACAGTTGCTTATTACTATATAACTTTATCAAAATTTATTGAGCAGCTTTTTTACTTGTGCTATCAATTATCAAGAAATTTACTTGATTAAGCTTACAAATTTTGTTGTGTTAAAATAATTTACTTATTCTCACTTTATGAATTCAAATCTATTGGTCAATTTTTTTTTTTTTCATATCCACTAGAATTCTAGAAACATGTCAAGGTAAGTTACAGAATACCATTAATTTATCGCTAGGTTAAGATGTACGGTGCTGGACCGTCGATGACGTGAAAATACTACTATTGACAAAAGCGAGGAGAATATATGCTAAATTCTCCGCTAGAACCGTTTTTTGATGTATATCCTAGATGTAACCCACGTATCTGTTAACTTCCTCCGCCATATCCACATTTTTACACACGTAATCTTTAACCGTTCTCTGTTGACAGTTCAAAATCTCACTTTATAAAGCCTGCAGTTTTCTCAAGAAGCACTCTCAAAACCTTTCTAAAAATTCCAAAGAGAGGGAAAATCCAACAAGAGAAACCAAACAATGGCACCAAAGAAGAGTAACGAAAGAGTGAGTACCACAGTCACCGCCAAGAAAATGGTCGAAGAAACTCTCCAAGTAGTTGTTACACCACTCACTGACGAAACACAAGAGAAAGAAAATAAACAACAAGAACAGGCAGAAGAAGGAGAGAAAGGGCAGAATAAGAAACCAACGAAGATCGTAAAAGAAGGCAAAAGGAAGAAAAAGAAGAGGACTAAAGTAGGTTATGGGAGATATATTTATAAGGTAATGAAGCAAGTGCATCCCGATTTGGGAATATCATCAAAAGCTATGATCATATTGGACAATTTGATGGGAGACATGTTTGAGAGAATTGCAGAGGCAGCAGCAACGTTGTCAAAGTACGTAGGGAGGACAACGTTGTCGTCGAGGGAGATTCAGGGTGCTGTGAAGATGGTGTTGCCTGGAGAACTTGGGAAGCATGCCATTGCTGAAGGAACTAAAGCTGTAGTCAGTTATGTTACTACTGTTGCTGAAGAAAACAAATCCAAGACTAAGTGAAGTGGACGTTAATTTGTTGTAGTGCTAATTATATATAGGTTTCTAAGTAGTGTTTTCTTTTACTTTGAGTTTTTTCTGTTTGTTTTCTTAACTTATTAGTGGTTAGCTTCATGTCTTAGTACGTAGCAGTAGATATTTGGAGTATCGAAATGCAGTTTGCATGTAATTCTTTCATATTCATGCACGGCAAGTAGTAGCATATCATGAATTTTTACAAGTGGTGTCCGTATATTATCACAATTCGGCTTGTATGTCAATTAGTGTCCAGACTACATGTAGCCATTACAACGTTATGTATCTAAAACTACGAATTTTTAGTACGAATATAAAATTCATGGCTATTATCTAACAATAGCCACAAAATAGAATTTCATGGCTACTCACATTTTCATAAAATTTCTTTCCAATAAAATTAAATTGGCAAAGCTAATTTCTCATTTTGCCATAGTTGCTAAGTGTTGTAGCAATAACTGCCGAAATAGCTACTACGTTAATATCAGAAACTCTTTTCTTTGCTAGCATTTCTCTTATACCCCCTGGAATTGATGTGAAGGAAGCCTGCATTTGAATCCTTGATTTTGAAATCTTGTAGGACACATTAGCAGCAAAAACGTCATATATTCTTATGGCATGCAAACATTTTGTTGAAAACTTTTCTCTCAAATGTCGGTTCATTTTAAAACAAATATCCTTTTATCATTGATCTAAAGGACATAACCTTTTATCTATCTATATAACTAGTTAAATTGCCTGTGCTTGGCGCAGTAAAACATATCTTTAACAAATTTCATTGTCGAAGGAATAAAATATAATTGTATAAAATAAATAATGTGACACATACATATGAAAAGACTATAAAAACAAATGTATAGGAAATAAATTACATATGGAGAAATAAAACAGAAAAATTCAAATAAAAGTATCTCATACTTTATAGAATAGAGGTTAATGCTCATGATATGAGGAAAAATAAGTAATGTAACCTCTTAACTTTCCTTTATAATTTCGGGAAAAAAATTTGAAGTAATTATATACATTCGGTAGTGATTACATTTAGAGGTCAATGTTAATCATAAAATCATAATTAGATACTTTTGGTCTTCAATAAGTTCTCATCTTCTTTTCCTATTTGAATTTTGCTCATTTAATATTAATAGTTGTAATAATTTTCACTAGTAACTATTTTTGCAGACTTTTGAAAATTTAAATAAGATTAAAAATTGAGGAAAAACAAAAAAGAAAGAAAAAGAACGGAAAATAGTGGGCCAAAAAGTAAAAGGAAATACTGCTGAAATTAAAGGAAAAGGGTATCCTGTTAAAGACAATATGCAGAGAAATAGTCATCAACCAGATGATTTACGGTCTTGGACTTCCATCCAACCTGTTCATTTGCTGCAAATGAAAATTCTCGTGCATTTTCTGTCGTTAACATCCCAGATGTTTGAATATTTCTCCGATTTATATTCAGTATGTTTACCTTGAAAATGGTAATTACAATTAGATTTGATTTTATGGTTCTAAAAATACATGATTTATTTTTATGCTAGTTGTTAGGCAGTAGATGCTAAGTGTGAGACTAGAAAATAAGATAAGGGCTTGAAGATAGTATGATGTACAAACCGACGAGAATCGGGGTCTCGAGCTAGCCTATGATGTGCCTCGAGGTCGAGCTAAAGCGTTGGGCTGTGGATAGCCGATGGAGAACTAACAGTTCTAAGAGCTTGATGGGGGCTCTTTATGATCAATGATGAGTAATAAATGAAGAACAATCAACGAAACGCAATAAATGTAAGCAATGTAATAAATATAAGCAAATCAAAGGAGAATATGTTTAAGTTAGAGAAGAGAATGTTCTTGTTCTTGTATTGAATATGATGTGTGTTACAAAATGATAAGGGTCCCCTTTATATATGAGGGGGAATCCCAACATAGTACAGATGCATTTATTACAAAGATACGTGACTGGTACAACCATTTAATGCCACGATACGGGCTTGTACTAGCCTAATAGGCTTTGTCAGCTTTAACCACGTGCCTTGGGAACTTCTCGTTTGTCCATCATAACCGCCTACTTGCACTGCCCCGAGGTCGAACATTGAGAACCCTCGGGGTCGAACCTTGAGCTGAGCCTCGAGCCTTCTGGGGACGGGCTTACGAAGTGCCATAATGACCACAAAATTGGACTCTCCGATTTTAGCAGTATACAGATAGTCCCCGCGTTTCTTAGAATGAAAATGATAAGAAACGGTCTTGAATTCTTGCCTCTTCGATACTACCATCATGACATCAGCCCATCAGCGCATTAAATGCCATGACTCAAAGACTGTGCACGGGTCGCTATCAACACGACTATTGAGAAGCCCACGAACCGTTATTGGTTCGACTCTTCCGTTTCTCAAACGTTGCCCAAATGGTTTCTATAAATACCTCAACCGCTTATCATTCATACTTTTACAATATCTTAAAGTTTCCAGAGCTAAATTCACCATCTTCTGCATTCTTCTCCTTTCTGTGCTTGCCTCTTCATTTTCTTTCTTAGAAAATCCTTTTTACAGTTATGGCTAGAACCTCTACAACAATACCTCATAAGGAGGGCACCACTTCTTCGTTTCGCCCGTCCAAGGGCAAACTAAAAGTACCTCCAACTATCGAGCAATGCACCCCTGGCCAATTCGATATGATCTCCGATTTTACCATCGAAAATCCCCCGTCTACACCGGGCCGATGTGAGCACGTGTGGCGGTATATCAAAAGTACCTCCAAAAGTACCTCCAACTATCGAGCAATGCACCCCTGGCAAATTCAATACGATCTCTGATTTTACCATCGAAAATTCCCCTTCTACACCGGGCCGATGTGAGCACGTGTCGCGGTATATCAGCGTGGTGACTGATACGAAGTGAGTAAAGAAAGACTGCCGATGGGGGGAGGCAGTACAAGTAGAGATCCCCAATCCTGAGGAAAGTATAGTAGACCACAAAGCTGGCTTCCTCAGCGTATATACATACCCCTTTACTCTAGGTCCCGTAGATTTTTCAAATCCTTCTTCCCCGTCGATAGATCCGGTGATTCTTCACTTTTGTCGTGAGTACCGAGTGACACTCGGTCAGATCTATCCTTCTTTCTGGAGGATCGTTTACATGCTCCGGTATTTCTCCAACCGGATCGAGGGTATGACCTTCACCCTCGATCACTTCGTCGGATTATATATCCTGTCTCTTCCGAGGTTTGATCATGCTTCATCCTCAATTCGCTAAGACGTTCTTTTCGAGCATCGATGAGGAAAAAAACCGGGAGTGGATGAGCCGGTTTGTTAGAGTAAGGACATCGGACATCATCCCAGCTGATAGGATGCTATTCCCGGAGGAATGGAACATGAAGCGTAAGTGTCCCTGTCTCGAGCACGCTTTATTGCCCCTTCTTTCCCATTCGGAAATGATCTTCTTTTGACTATGCAGCCACCGCTTTTCCTTACAACAAACGTGTTTGGCGTGATTTGGCCAAAACGCGGTGGCAGGCCAAGAACTATGGTATGCTTTTTATCGCAATCTTTACCAGGTTCCTTATGAGTATTCTTTGTGGTGGTGAGTTATATACATCGTGCTTATGTAGGCCTCGGGGAGGGTATGTCGATGAGACGGTCTTCCCATGGTGAAGAAGGGACCTCGAAACCCGACAAGGGTAAGAAGAGTAAGAAGGAGGCGTCGGCCGAGTCTCCCAAATCAGAAAACCCAAAGTTCGCAGGCCTTGGACCAACACCACGGTCTCGACTTCGGCTGTTGTGGCAAGTCCCCATACTAAAGATGAAGGTGATGATGATGATGATCGCCCTTTGGCACGAAGGGCAATACGGGGTGCGGATGCTCCACAGGTCGTTGGGCGCAAGGCAGCCGAGTCGGGGATGGCCGATGTGGACCTAACCCGTGCTGAGGAGACCCTCGAAGAGGGTTCGGGTGCAGTCCCCAAGCTTCAAGTCGGACATGGTACAGTCTGTACCGATGAAACCTTTGCTGGAGATTTCGGAGGGCCTGAACATGAAGTTTCTCGGGGTTGAGACGAAACCCTTACAGAAATTGATGTCCTGGGTGGGTTCAAATTGGGCCCTTTGTTTTCACTGGGGGAAATTAGGGATGCCCAGGACCCGAGTACCGCCAGTGTGGGGGTCTCTTATGGAGGGAAGATATGGTCGGGGACTACCTTGCCGGTGTCAACGAGGACATGGATATCGATGCTCCCGTTGCTCTCGAGGAGGCTGAGAGGCTTCAAAAGCAGGTGATACTCTTGACATACTATTTGAGCATCAAATTTTTACCCTTGACTTTCTAACTTCTCCGTTTTGTTGCAGGCTAAGAAAATGTATGACCATGCCTTTTCTAGGCTTCCAAATGAGCTTTCATGATGTGGGAAGGAGCTCGAGAAGCTCACCTCGGAGCTAAAGGAGTCGAAAGTCTCCTCTGCCCGAAAGGGGGATAAGTTGAGCGGGCTTCGGGCGAGTTTAGAGGGAGTGTGCTAGGAAAGGGCTGGCCTTGCTGAGCACGTAACACGGCATTCGTGAACTAATCTTTTTATTCTTGTAACTTGGTGTTCATTATCTTGATTTTTCTTTCCAGATTAGGCAAAGGGATGCCCTGGTGTGGCGACTTCGGGAAGAGGTTGTAGCCAAGGATACGGAGATCCTCGAGCTGAAGAGGCAGAATGAGGTCGTGACCTCGGAGAGAAACCTTTTGCGGTGGGAGTTGGCATCGGCCCAGGATCTTCTTCGAAGTGCTCAAAAGGAGGCTGCTGCACTATCTGTGGCCAAGTCTGAGGCCGATGAAAATGCGTCTTCATACAGGAAAGATGCCGCCACCGCAAATGATCGAGCCAGAGAGATATCCAAGAAGGTTGAGCAAAAGGTGGCTCGGGCCGTTATTCATGCTTGTTTGCAAGCTAGGAGGCAGGCTCTCAAGGAAGAAAGCGCCAAAGGTGCCGATCTCTCTGTTGAGATTGAGGAAGCCCGAACCTTGGAGGAAGAATCATCATTTTCGGCCACTTCGGATGAGGATTCCGGAGATGATCCAGACAGTAACAAGGGTGAAGAATAGACTCACGTTGTCTTCCCCTTTTCGTTTTTGTATATGGATTTCTCGGGGGAAGGGCTTTGTAAAGACACCCCTTGTAAATATATTTTTGGGAATGAAAAAAGATTCTTCTGCTTCAAGTCTTTGAGTTTTATATTTCAGCGTTTACGCGAAGTTAGCCTTTGAATTTTGATGTTGGCTCTTCGGAGCCCATACTTGGAGTAATCGGGACCCTCGAGATCGCGCACCATCTCGAGATTAGGTCGATAGCTTTTCTTAGAGTCGATGCTTGCAATTACAGAGATCCTCGGGATCTCAATGGCTCCCGAGCGCTGTATGACAGTGTCATTCATATGACACGGTTGCGAAGTGACCGGGTTGGTCCCACCGGTACACTTCCCCAAAAGTGGCACTGACATGGCCAGAATTAATTAGCCTTCTGAATAGGCGAACAGTCACCGCTTGCTCTATATATGTATTTTCTTTCTTCTTATCTGAGGATTCCGCTACTTTGAGCAATTATCCCTTTTATAGAGCTCCTCTTCCTTGCGCCAGTTCTCTTACCATTTCAATTCAAAGCTTTCGCCCAAGTCTTCATCTTCCTTCTCTTATTTTACCATAGCCATGGCTGCTACGTCCAAATCCGTTCATCAAGAAGAGGAGAGTTCCGCCTCTGCTTCATGCGCGGTCGGTGGTACACCGCCGGTGTCCGGTGGGCTAACTTTGAGGTGCCTTGTCTCGAGGAGGGACTTTACGATAGAGAGACCTCCCAATGTTCAGGGCCATTGGGAGCATGCATCTAGGTTCATCTCATCAATAGGGGAGGATCACCTCGAGGCAGTTAGGAAAGACTGCGGATGGGAAGAAAAGGTGGTACTGCAGGTACTTTCCCGGAAGAGAGCATCATGGCCCATGTCGGGGTTTTTTTGAATGTATACACGTACCCCTTTATATTTGGCCCTCTCGATAGGGTCGTGCTCAAGTTTTGTAGAAGATATCAGGTTACCCTAGCACAGGTTCACCAAACGTTTTGGAGGATAGTGCTGATGATAATGTTCTTTGCAGACAAAGCCAGGCTCGAGTTCACCCGCAGCCATCTTATTAGATTGTATCGGCCCTTTCATTATCGAGGCCTGATTATTCTGCGACGTCGATCCACCCGGTCCTTTTTTGCCAGTAATAAAGAAGACGAGGACCGAGGGTGGATGAGTCGATTTGTTCGAGTGCGCATTGTTGACATTATCCCCGTAGAGTTCCTGCCATTTCCTGAGAAATGGAATTTTACACGTAAGTGGTACACTTGTGTTTTTGTCATTTTCGTTCATAGTGGAGGCAGACTCCGTAAAGATGTTTTCATTCCTTTCCACAACAATCCCGTGGTTGCCATACGAGGTCCCCAATCTGGGGGATTGGACTCGAAAACTGGTAGCTTGTTCAACCTACGATGAGCGTAAGTGGTGAGACCTATCGAAGGGTAGATGGGAGGCAAAACACCACGGTGAGTACCGTATGATTCTTCTCACAATATTTCCCTTTGTGCTTCCTAACTTCTTTACTGCAAGAGTCGGAGAATTTTTCGAGATGAGACCATGCCCTCTTGGAGAGGAGGGAAGATCATCGGCTTCGGGGCAGAAGAATGATAACAAGCGCAAGGAATCCTCGATGGGCGAGGAGATTTGTAGTGAAGCAGGGTCTACCCGAAGGCAAAAAGGAGATGTAACCGTTGAGGTAGATTGTGTACCTGACGGTTGTTGTGCGAACACTGGCGCAGCAGAAGGGAGCGGCCCCACATTGATGGCTCGAGCCGAGAGACATCTTGGGCCAGCTGAGCCTGTAATATCCTAGATTTCTAGCCTCAGGGGAGTGGCTCCCCTTTTGCCACTGTCTTCTTCCCCGGTCGAAGGTACTTCAAGGGACAAGGAACTTTAGCCGCTTTCTTCTTCTCCCGTCGAAGGTACTTCAAGGGATTTTCGAGGTCAGGGGCCGCTTAAATCAAGCGGGGTCCCAAGAGATCATGTTCCCATCGGGAGTGGTTCTACTTGGGCCGATGAAACCAGGCCAGTAGATGTGCGCTCAACCTTCGAGGAGGCTCAACGGCTCTGTTCTGCGGTGTGCTTTGGTCGACTGTATTGGTTTTTCAGTTTTGCACTTTCATTTTCTTACTGAGTTTCTTTTGCCTTTGACAAGCTCAAGTCTGAGCTGCTCCGCCGTGAAGCCAGGTTGCGAAAAGCCTTGGACGGGGAGAAATCCCTCAGGCTTCTTTGAGACAAAAGGGCAAAGGAATTGGTATACCTGCGGTACGAGGCGAGTCGAAGCCGGAACTACGAAAGCTACCTCGAAAGACAGGTAACCTTTGTTTCGAGGGGATGCATGTTTCTTCTTCTACCCTCGGAGGTTAATAATTTGATACTTCAGTTGCAGAGAACGACGGAGGACCTAGAACGCCTTTGGGGCGAAGCTGGCTAGGCCAAGTATGAGTGTAATGAGCTAAAGGCTCAGGCAAATGCCCAAGTTGCGGCAAGAAGATTGCTTTGGCCAAGGTTTCTGCCCTCGAGGTGCAACTCCGGAATGCTCATGAAAATAACTTGGTCCAGATGAGCAGGATTGCAAAGCTCGAGTCAAACCTTTTGGAGATGAAGGCCGAGGTCATGGACGCCCGGGTTGAAGCCAGAGAGATTCGAGCTAAGGCTGATAAGAAAGTGGCCGTCTATTTAAAAGACGCTGCCGACGCTCGAGCTGAGTTGAGAAGGGCTTCTGATCGGGAGAGCAGAAGTAATGAATATGCCCGGTGCAGATCTCGGAGGGAGACCCTCGAGGAGATTAATGCTAGGGTCTTCGATCTTTCGGAAGAGATAGCCCAAGCCAAATAGGATGAATACGACGTCAAGTTCCTCGTATCCGATGCCGAAGATAATGAGAAAGAGGTCGATGGAGGCGCAGTCCCCGAGGGAAAAGTAGACTAGGCTTTTTCTTTTTGATTCTGCATACAGTGTTCTTTAGAGAACTTTGTAAATAAAGCCTTATGTTATTTCACATATACTTACAAAAGGAAGCCTTTCGGTTTCATCTTTCATGAATTTCCTTTTGCTTGTGTATGTTCTTTTTTGTTTTGAATTTTGACATTTGTCGATGATTAGCTAGATGAATTGTACTTCGAGGAATAGGTCTACAAATCGGCCCTGAGGCTTGTTGGGCTGGCCCGTAGGCTCTTACGCATTTGCCCTTAAGCACTTTTTAGTTAACTGTTTCGGGCTTAGTCTTCGAGTCGGATTTTGACTCGAGCTCATTGATCCTTAAGTTTTTGAATTTTAAGTTGGATCTTAGGCTCTTACACGTTGGGTCGGTACGACTTTTAGTATAGGCTGGCGCTTAGGCTCTTACGTGTTGGGTCGGTACGACCTCTAATATAGGTTGGCGCTTAGGCTCTTACGCGTTGGGTCCGTACGACCTCTAATATAGGCTGGCGCTTAGGCTTTACGCATTGGGTTGGTACGACCTCTAATATAGGCTTTATTTTTCCATCGTTAAAGTCTTTTTGAAGTTTTTTTGTTCGCCCGACTCTTCGACGGTTCGATAACAACCTCGATTGTGAGCCGTTATGCAGCGATGAACGAGCACCTCGGGAGGTTTCGCTCGATGGCTAAATTGTTTCGAAGCCTATTGTTTGGAGCTGACATGATTGAAGATCTTTTGCTTATGCCGAGGGTAGCCTAATTAACCGGTTCTTTTCGATGTATTTTCGAAGTAATTGAAGGCCTGTGATTTTATGGCGACGTTCGGGCATCCTCGAGTCGCATTAGTTTGATCGCAGCCTTGTGACCGAAGTCATTGTGTTTGGCCGTAGCCTTTTAGTCCCCGAGTGAAGTAGCTTCGGCGCCTATATGAAGGGTAAGCCTTTTTATGGGTCTTACAAGTTCGAATATATAGCCTTAACTTTAAGATCGGGATTATGCCTTTTGTAAGGTCTTATAAATTTGAACATGACTTACTTGAGGTCTTACAGATAGGTTACTTGGCACAAGTATAATTCATGCCTTGCTTGAGGTCTTACAGATTCTTGGTACAAGTATGATTCATGCCTTGCTTGAGGTCTTACAAATTTGGTATTGCCTTATGGAGGTCTTATGAGCTCGAGGTTGCCCGCACGGGGCCTTATGGCCTCGAGTTTTTGACAGCTCGATGGGTGACAGTCGGCGATAGTCCCCGAGACATCGAGCGCTTTTTTGGATCTGGAGCCATTTTTTGTAAACTTTGATGTTGCCTCGTTGAGGGCTTACGAGTTCAAAATTTTCGACCCGGAGGTCTTACCGTTTCGAGTTTTTGATTTTAGTCCCCGAGTGTTCGGGAAATTTCTGGCCCTGGAGCCGTTTCTTGTAAAAATAGCAGACTTCTTTGAAGTGCGAAGTGTTTTTGGTGGTAAAATATAATCCTTTGATTACATGGTATGAGTATACATGTTTTCGTCGTCAAGGGTTCAATTATTATATCCGGACACGGTTCATTCGACCGTTTGGCCCGATACATCATTTTCCTATCGAGACCCTTTTTGGCTCATCTTGACTTCTTCGAGAAGGTGATCTCCCGGGGGGATGCCCCCCAGTGTTCGAGGTTGATTGAAGAGAAGCCTTGAATACATGTTAAGCCCTCCTTAGGTAGCATATAGATGTTGCCTCGTTAAAAACCTTGCCGGAAAAACCCTTCTTGAGATAAAATCCGATCGAAGGAAAAGAGTGCAATGCATGCTTTAAAACCTACGGTCTTCAAGATGGAGGGAGCTTCGATTTTTCCGACCGGACACCAGCACACAGGTAAGTGTAAAGCGTAAATAAAAAGGGAGACGGTTATACCTTAGTAGTGATGGCGCTTCGAGCCTCGATATTCTTCAAATGTTTGCTCTAGGGACGCGGTACGGTCCTTTGCTAATTGACTCGGGTGCATCCAAGAATGTAGCTTGTGATTGCTACTTTGTTGTTTGCTTATCCTTTGGCTCCTTCAATGTTGAAGTTGTCGATGCCGGTGCCACGTCGTGCACCGCGAACATCTTTCTCGCTGCATGCTGCTCCCTGTATATAGTTTTTATTCCATCCCTTGTTGGAAACTTCATCATTTGATGAAGGGTTGATGGTACTGCTCTCATGTAGTGTATCCATGGTCTTTCGAACAAGGCATTGTACCTCATGTCTCCTTCGATGACATGAAACTTGACATTTTGGGTTGTGCCGGCCACGTTGACCAGGAGGGTGATTTCCCCTTTTGTCATTTTGCTCGCCATGTTGAATCCGTTGAGGACTGGAGAGGCGGGCACGATCTGGTCGAGCGGTCCGAGCTGCTCCACCACCCTCGACCTTATAATGTTGGCCGAGCTACCTGGGTCCATAAGCAGATGCATAATTTGAAATGTATTCACAAGAAAAGAAATTACCAAAGCGTCGTTAGGAGCCTGAGACAGGGCCTCGATGTCCTCATCGCTGAATGTGAGAGCGTCCTCGGGTATGTAACCTCGAGTTCGCTTCTCCCTAGTGATGGATATTTTTGTTCTTTTGACAATGGGTTCCTGCGAGATGTGGATTCCTCCAATGATCATGTGGATGACATGTATGGCTCATCTGTTTCATTTTTCATGTTCGCCTCTCTTTCCCGAAACTAATTTTTGGCTCTGTCACTGAGGAACTCTCGGAGGTGCCCTTTGTTGATTAGTCGGGCTACTTCTTCTCGAAGCTGTCTGCAATCTTCGGTCCTATGGCTGTGCGTACCGTGAAATTCGCACACCAAGTTAGGGTTTCTTTGTGACGGATATTCAACCAAGTTCTGCTTCAGCTACTTTGAAGCCACCGAGCTTCGTTCGTTAGAACCTTAAGTGAAGGCCTGCACTGCCTAGTCATCGGAGACTGGTGGTAATTCCATTCGCTCCATTTGAAAGCAAGATACAAACTCCCGTAGCATCCCGTTTTCCCTCTGTTTGATTTTGAAGACGTCGGATTTCCTTGTAGCAACCTTGATGGCACCGACATGTTCCTTTATAAAAGAATCTGCCAGCATGGCAAACGAATCTATCGAATTCGGGGCTAGGTTGTGATACTACATCATTGACCCTTTTGAAAGTGTTTCTCCGAAATTTTTTAGTAGGACGGATTCAATATCGTCGTCCTTCAGGTCGTTTCCCTTCACCGCACAAGTGTAAGCAGTGACGTGGTCGTTGGGGTCCAAAGTTCCGTTGTACTTTAGAAGATCGGGCATTCTGAATTTCTTCGGGATGGGCTTTGGAGCAGCATTTTGTGGGAATGTCTTTTGTACGAATTTCTTTGAATCTACACCCTTCAGGATCGGGTGTGCGCCCGAAATTTGATCGACCCTTGAATTGTAGGTCTCCGCCTTTTTGTCATTGGCTTCTATCTTCTTTTCGCCTGATACAATCCTCTATGAGGCCTCGAGCATATTTATGATAGCGGGGTCGGCTACTGACATGTTGTTGCTTGATCTTTTCGGTACCTGTTCGGCTCGAGGGGCGTTTCCGGTGCTGCTGTGCTTGGAGTTTTTTGGTGGCTTTGCAGTTGAGCAATCGCCAGTTGTTGTGCCTGTAACATTTCAAAGATGACATGAAGGCTAACCTCTTGTTCCTATTGAGCCGGGGTTTTTTGAGCTTCTTGGATCATACTCCTATTAGTCTGGGAGCTTATATCGACGTGTTGGGCGTTGCATGAGACGACATTCACAAGAATTGGTTCTGGTGCGTCCTCAGGGTTTCATGGTGGTACACCGATACCTCGAACAACTACACCATTCTCTCCATGGTCCTCAGGATCATGTGCATTTACTGAGTTAGACATTTTGACCTGAAATCAAAGATTCTTGGACAAGAAAAAGCGTGAAGGATAACTTGCATTAGTTAGTAAACTAGCACGAAAACAATCACTATTATTTTTAACCCCACGGTGGGCGCCAAACTGTTTATCTTGAAAATGGTAATTACAATTAGATTTGATTTTGTGGTTCTAAAAATATGTAATTTATTTTCATGCTAGTTGTTAGGCAGTAGATGCTAAGTATGAGACTAGAAAATAAGATAAGGGCTTGAATGTAGTATGCTATGCAAACCGAGTGGCCGAGAATTGGGGTCTCGAGCTAGCCTATGCTGGGCCTCGAGGTCGAGCTAAAGCATTAGGCTGTGGATAGCCGATGGAGAACTAACAGTTCTAAGAGCTTTGATGAGGACTCTTTATGATCAATGATAAGTAATAAATGAAGAACAATCAATGAAACGCAATAAATGTAAGCAATGTAATAAATATAAGCAATAAAATCAAGGGAGATCGAATATGTTTAAGTTAGAGAGCAGAGAATGTTCTTGTTCTTGTATTGAATATTATGTGTGTTGCAAAATGATAAGGGTTCCTTTTATATATGAGGGGAAATTCCAACATAATACAGATGCATTTATTACAAAGATACGCGACTGATACAACCATTTAATGCCACGATACGAGCTTGTACTAGCCTAATAGGCTTGGTCAGCTTTAACCACGTGCCTTGGGAACTTCCGTTTGTCCATCATAACTGACGATTTGCACTGCCCCGAGGTCGATCATTGAGAACCCTCGGGGTCGAACCTTGAGCTGAGCCTCGAGCCTTCTGGCGACGGGCTTACGAAGTGCCATAATGACCATAAAATCGAGCTGTTCGATTTTAGCCGTATACACAGTAGTTCCCATCTCAATCTGAAATCAGGAAAACAATATCTCGACATTGCTGCCTATTTAGAAATAATTAGATTTGAATGTTTAATTAAGAAAATTGAAAGAAATGAATCATATGAACTCATTGTTTCGGCAAATAGAAAAACCTAAAGCATTTGCACTTTGATGCAAAACTCAATCTAAAACCAAACATAAATTGAGATGATTGAACGAACAAACATCTTAATCATATAATCAATGCCGAAAAACTTAAATGAAAAGCTCAATAAGTACAACCCTCGAGATTAATTAAATTATACTCTCTCATGTCCACTTTAATGGATTTTTTGACCTTCTTTTTGTGGTCCACGATATTTAATTTTTTAAATATCTAAAAGGAATTGACTTCTATTTTCAAAAGTTGTCCTTGGAGTAAAGAGCCTAGGAATATTTATTGTATTTCCAATGAATAAATCAAGGTTAATATGATCAATTTCATTATTAATTAATGCTAAAAGGTGAATTCCTTAATATGTGTGAAAACAACAAAAAAATGTGTGAAAACAACAAAAACAAAAAAATCAATTAAAGTAGACTAGAGGGAGTACTTTATTAATTTCAAAAAGATCGTCCTAGTCTAGCTTAACACAAACTTTAATAAAGAAGGGAAGACTTTTAAGATATGTGGTCTTAAAAAAGCTATACCTTTTGTGTGGCTATAACACTTTTGAAATTTGTGGTTTTAAATCTGTCATAGCATTTTTGTGACTATAAATGCTTTCTATTAACGAAATATTGAAAAGTATCAATCTCTTTTCTACAGATTACAAGGAAATAGTGTTAATCTTTTTGAAATAAAGAGAGTAATTTTTTTTTTCTAATGAGGATATTTTTGTATATAGAACTAGCAGTTACAAGATGTTACCCTTCTCCTTAGTACCTGACTTAAAGGATCATTAGAATAATGGTAAATATAAAAGAAGGCGGTGAAGAAGTGTAGGAATATTGTTATAGCTTATTATTACGACCATATTTAGACAAAATATCTGCCACAGTATTGGCTTCTCTGAAGATGTATTGCACGTGGCCCTCCAAAATTATCCATTAATAACCTGCATTTAGTGAGGATATGTGAGTATTCATCATTTACTCCATTGAGCATAGGACATAATATTTGTGAGTCAAATTTAATTTCAAATCCTTAGCTAGCTGTAATGTATGTTATAAGGCAAGCAGTTCCGCTTGGATAATTGAAGTTGAAGGAAGGTGTAACGACTCGACCGGTCGTTTTGAGCTATGATATTTTGTTTTGTGATTCGAGACGTTGAGTAGCTTCATATGATGCATTATGACAAGGGTGTATGGTTGGTTTTTATTTTCGAGAGGTTCGGAATTGATTTGGAAGAATAATTATCAATTGGGAAGCTAAAACTTGGAACAATTGATCAAGGTTTGACTTCTGAATAAACAATCTCGGAATCAGGATTGAATGGTATCACTAGTTCGTATAGTGATTTGGCCTTGGGCGTATATTCGTATTTTGATTTGGAGGTTCCTAGAATGTTTTGACTCTATTCATCGAAAATTGGCAATTTAAAAAATTGGAGAGTTCATAGGTTTGATTGGGAGTTGGCTTCGGTGTTATAGGACTACTATTATGGTTTTGAGATCTTGGATAGGTTCATTTAGTTGATTTGAACTTGTATGCTATGTTTGGTTGTGATCCGAGATGTCTGAGTGTGGTTCTGATTGGAATATTTGAAAGTTAAGAGCATGATTTGATCTTTGTTTCTTGATTTTGATATTAAGAGCAACAAACCCATCACCAAAAATACTCTTCGCTAATGCGAAACACACTGATACCTGCTATAAACGAGCAGCTCAAACATCACCAA
The DNA here is from genome assembly GCF_001879085.1 of Nicotiana attenuata. Taxonomy (NCBI): domain Eukaryota; kingdom Viridiplantae; phylum Streptophyta; class Magnoliopsida; order Solanales; family Solanaceae; genus Nicotiana; species Nicotiana attenuata. The sequence goes on along the minus strand of NC_031996.1, from coordinate 22,272,758 downwards.
AATGGTCCGAACCTGAATCACACCCAAGGCTCCCCGAGGACCCATCCAATCATACCACAAGTCCAAATACATTATCTAAACTTATCCAAAAGCTCGAAACATCATAAATAACATCAAAATAGAGAATCGAAGATCAAGATTATTCACTTAACTTTCAAACCTTCAAACTTCGTCGAACGCGTCCAAATCACACTTAAACTTTCCGGATTACAACCAAATTTTGCACACAAGTTCGAATCAACCAAACGAATGTGTACAAGGTCTCAAAATTACAATAAGAATTCGATAACACCAAAGTCAACTATGGATCAAAACGATGAACTTTTCAATTTTTTAAATTGCCAACTTTCGATAATCAGAGCTAAAACCTTCTAGGAACATCAAAATTTAAATCTGAGCATGAGCCCAAGTCCAAAATCACCACACGAACCTATTGGAATCATCACATCACCAATCTGAGGTTGTTTACCCAAAAGTCAAACCTTGGTAAACTCTTTTAACTTAAAGTTTTCAAATTGAGAATGACTCTATCAAATCCATCCCTTCCCACTCAAAGATCAAAACCAGCCATGCATACAAGTCATAATGTATCCGAACATAATGCTAATGCTTAAAATAACAGAACATAATGCTAATACTTAAAATAACCGATCGGATCGTTAAATTCTCCCCACTTAAATATATGGCTATTTTCGAACGTGCCAAAAGTCATTCCTAAGTCATCGAATCACTGTACAAACTCATCATACACATACCCCCAGGTAATCTCATGTTTCCATGATCCACATAAGCCGATTAGCACCACCCCAACTAGGGGTGGGCATATAATCCGAAAAATCGAATTCCGAACCGGACTGTAATTTGGTATATCGATATTGGTTTATTCGATATTTCAGTTTTTTTCGGTATAGATTTTTTCGGTATGGAGTTATGGCAGTAGCTTCTGTTATAGACTTCAACCTCAATGTCTTTATTCAGTTACCTTTTCTTGTATCGTTGGAGTAATAATTTCTTTAGTCAGCTTTTTTTAGATTTTGCAGTGCAGCATTCATATGTTGTTGAAACAATGGCCTTAGATGATAACCTTCTCGAATGCAATAGATATTAATTCAACATGTAAAAGAAGGAAGTGGTTTTCCTATGGTCTGCTTCAATTTTAATGTAAAAAATATAAATATATGACTGATGACTCTTCCTCACTGGAACCACTGTAAACATATTCTTGCGATGTCTTGCAAGACTAATCTAGAAATTTGATTGTATCAATCTTATCATGCTTCTAAGAGTTAAGCAACACGAGGTCAACTGATTCCGCACTATTGTCTCATATTAGTTTGGTTAGTACCGAAACCGTACCAAAATCATACCGAATCAAACAACAAAATACAAAATCGTGTCGAGCTACTTTTGTATGGTATTTGGTATGTGTAATTGATATACCGAATATCGAAATACTGAACAGTAATTTTAAAATACTGTACCAAAGTATCGAACTCCCACCCCTAACCCCGACTGAAGATTCTTTCCTCCACCTTAGCCCATAAACCTTAGAACAAATTTTCAACAATCGAAATTTCTTATGAGATTCAATTCTCGCGTAAATACACTTTATCAATCTCAATAAGACTGCCAATATCTAACAACACAATGTACCACATAATTCATGCACTCATATCAATAACTTTCGACCATAATAGTTGTTCATTACTAAACCCGCTACCAGTGATATACTTTATATCAGATAAAATCTCGTTCCAATATTTTACAACACTGCAAATGATGTAAGAAACATGTAGAAACTTATAACCGCTCACGCAATCAACAAGACGTGGAGTTCTCTCGCCTGACAAAAACCATTGCCAAATTATAAGCTGACTAATGATATTCCTTCGAACATACCTTACCCCAAATTCAAATGCACTAATTCCAAGTTCAATAACCTCATCTCCCGCAGTACAAGTTGCTCGATCGACAGGCCACACTATATGCCGCTTGGCCACATATGACACAATTCGCGCACCCAGCAAGCAACAACTCGAATACGACCAAGGATAGAATGAGAACCAAATAGGAGAACTATCCAACAAGCTCGAAAGATACGACCACCAAGGCACAGTTCTATGATTCCATCCCACAAGCGAGAAGCAAAATATACGAAATAAGCACGAAGGATCATATCTTATCATAACTGTACTGCAGCGCGTAACCTGATCCAAAGAAATCAATCCACATGGAATACCCACCGAGCTGTAATGCTCACAATAAAAAAAAATACATGTGTATCAACAGCAAGCATGCAAAGTGCATGACTATTACTGTGGATAAATGGATAGCGCCATATACCACAGATAGAAAAAACACGATTAACGTACTATAAGCAACACAACATCCCAAGAGCCATGTAAGGCCCCGTAAAAATATTACTAAAACCCGTAAAAGTCAAACCTTGGTAAACTCTTTTTGAGTTATACAGTGCGTTGGGGAGTTGAAGAATTTTTTTTGCAAAACGAGGCCTTTTGGCGGTCAATTATGCGATCACAGAACTGTTATGCGGACCGCAGATTCGCCATAAAGGGAAGCAGAGAAATGAGCCAATTTGCGGTCAGCTATGCGATCACATAAGTGTTTCGCGGGCCGTACATCCGTCACAAAACCATCATGAGAAATCTCGGAAAGAGGTTCTGCGGTCTATTATGCGAGTGGATCGTAGACCTGTCGCATACCTGCACAGAAGTACCCAGTTCCGGAGGGCCTTTATGCGGTCCATTTTGCGGACTACAGAAGTATTATGCGCTCGCATATGCAACCACAGATCTACATCGGGGCTTCATATTTCTAATTTCGTTACCCGAACCCATTTCGTTTTATCTAGCCATATGGGTCAATTTTGAGGGCATACCTGATATTTTAGAGAAAGGAGAGAGCTATTGTAGAGAGATAAAGGGGAGGATTTGGGGATTTCACTACTCAGCTTGGATCAAGCTTTGGAATTTCATCAAGAGGAACTTGCTAGGGTTTCTAAAAGGTAAGAATTTCTTCCCCCAATCCTCCAATTTTGAATTTGGGTAGGAGATGGTTAATGGGGAGTGTGATTCTTGGGTGTGAGAGTATTATTTATGCATGCATAGACACCAAGTTTTGTGAGAAGGTTTTTGAGCTCAAATGGGTAAAGATTGGATTGTGGGATGAAGGAATCCACCATAGAAGAACCTTGAAAATCATGATGCACACCTAGTGTTTGATAAAATGCTCAAATGAGCTAAAACTGTGAATATCTTCCTAATTTGTGTTCAATTTTGTTATGTCTCGTAATAGATTGAGATTTCTAGGATTCCGGAATATTGTAGTAATTTAAGGAAAGCTCAAAGCGAGGTATGTTGGCTAAACTTCTTTCTTAGAATTGAATCTCACGATGTTCTCGTAAGTCCCGAATTATTTATTATAAATTTGACTATTTCGAATAAACTCTATGTTGAAAGGTATATGTTCAAAATGTGTTCTGAATGCCCGTACCATATGGTGTTATCCTTCGGAAATGGGTTCAAAGTATGGGTGGTGTATTAAAATGTTATGACTTCTAGTCGTGTTTCAAATGAAAACTATTACGCCCAATTGTGTAAAAATCATAATGTGCTTAATACTCTTATTTGCTCACATATGTACTTAATATCTTGAATAGAAATGCCTTATTGTTGGTAATCCATCATGATGTTTGAAAGTGAAAGAGGCGAGCAAATACGGCCAACGTGCCAAGAATGATATTACGTTGTGGCCACTAATGCCAATGAAATGAAAAGATGTGGAAAAGATTATGGAATGATCTATAAATCCTTTGTATAATAAATGTATTAGGAGTATCGTTTAGTCACCGAGGAAGGGTAGGTTGAAATAGACTAACCCTAAAACTACACGAGCCGGTGTAGGAGTGGTTGAGGGGTAAATCCCTGTAGTGATGTGATGAGATTATTCCCCTTAATTGGGATGAGATTGATGTTATGAGATTATTCCCCTAAATTGGGATGAAATGACTGCTAGCAAATTGTGATGTCGACCCACACGGTACTGTGCTGAGACGATTTAGTCAATCAGACTGAGATCAGATGCCATGTCGCGCACATGGTGGTATTGTTATGGGATGTCTCTGATGAGATGGCTTGGCCGATCGGGCCGAGATCGGACTCTGTGCTAAAAACACGGTGGTATATCAGTACTAAAGATCTCCCAACCTAAAATATGGAAATTTACTTGAAAACTTATCTTGCTCCTAACTTGATATTTTGGTAGTGTTTGTCTTCCATTGATTCTATGATTGTTCTTCTTGTATTATTACTCGTTTTATTGAGAGGGTGTTTAGTCATACATACTAGTATTATTTCATATGTACTAACGTCCATTTTGCTGGGGGCCGCATCTTTAATGAATGCAGGTGGTTCCACAGCAGGCGACATTGATTGTGATAGCGGTACACCCTCTTCCCAGCTGACTTGGTGAGCCCCACTTCATTTCGAGGTCGTGTATGTTTTGTTCTTGTGTATTATGTTTTGAGGTATAGACGGGGACCTTTTGCCGGCATTATCATAGCTGTCTTTATATCTATTAGAGGCTCGTTAGACATAGTGTGGGTTGTATATTGGTGCTGGAAAGTCAAACTAGTTATGTTGTGTTTGAATCACTTGTTCCACCTCAAACTATGAAAGCGTGTGTATTTTTAGACTTTAAAATGAAGTAACAAAAGGTAATGAATTGGTGTTGTATACATGATCTCCTCGTTGTCTGATTAACGAAAATATATCTTGACATTATTCATGGGTGAGTTTGGGTTGAAGGCGATCTAGCAGGCTTGCTCGGCCGGGTTATCTCGATTGAGTGCTAGTCGCGCTCCCCGAGGTTGGTGCATGACAAGCTATCTTGCTCAAATCTCACCACAAGGTCTACATAGAACCACTCACACGTGTAAATATTCAAGTAGTCTCACAATCCATCATTGCACAAGAGAGTAGCACATGTAACATAGGGCATGAAAAAGATCAACTCTAGCAGTGACACACCTCCAACAATTGCTGTGCTGAGCAAACAAACACGATCCAATGTAAAGTACACATCCTCATTAGACCTACCAATGGCCCCTAAATCAATTATGATCACCCTAAAATAGGTAAATGACCTTCAAAAAGTCTACGATGACCTATCCATAACACATACGATCAACTGTATAACCCTTAACACATCTTCACGGTCCACAACCAAGGAATAGTCTACCTCTAAGAACACCCAGCCTCTAAACCTCAAGAATAAAGGAATCTCAAAATATCTAATCTCCAACTCTCCCAATCAAATGACTGATACATCACTTTTGCACAATCTCCTTGTGAGAAGTATTCCCGTAAATCTTCTACGCCACATGGAAAAATCTAAACATCAACACTCACCAACCATTTGATTAACATAATGCTAGTCAAGCATCCACAAAACAATATACCATGTGCCTTCAACAACACACACTCTTCTCAGGCGATACAAGATAGTGCTAGCATCCTTCTAATATATGAAATCTCCCTTGCTATCTAGAACTCGTCATTCCTTCCAAAACTGAATCGCGACCTTGTCTTCCATATAATTTCAATCCCATAGGCGCACCACATCTATCATGCTATCATATGAAAATACGAAAACCTCATAATCAACTCTAAATAAGAAGTGGGATAGACACTACATCAACCAAGTACCTTGCACTTAAATCAATCGAAGAGGACATCAAAACACGCAACAATCTTCCATACCCGGAGAAGACATCAACCTCGAATCGTGGTCAAAACTACCATGAACTCGGCGAAACCTATCTGCACATGACTAAGCCATCAGAGCTGACCCTTCCCCCCCAAACTCTCCCAAGTCATGCAAATTGCCAAACCCTAACGCTGAATAACACTTTAATGAATTTGAGTTGTTTTTTTCATCTCTATAATATCACAATTTAGAATGAATAATGATACAGAATTACCACAAGTCTCAGCACCAATCAATGAAAATGACATATCTTAGACATACATAAATCTGGGAATCCTTAAATACTACATATGAATCTTGAACCCATTAGAACCTTCGAGAGTCATTCCCTTGCTCTAATCTCCAATGCACAGCCGATACACGCTGAACGACTTGCACTCCACCAGCATATGAATATCGATAAAGAAGAAACCAAGGGATTCCATTTCCTTGCACACCACATCCACAACGAATATCAAACTTGAAACATATTAAGATCTCTATATACCTATAATGTATAGTACATTATGCATCTAGAAATTTCCTTGCTCGTGTCATCATTGAAGTCATCATCTTCAATTCATAACTAATCCACAAGCACGTCGTAGTCCAGGAACTATAACAACACAGGCCCACATGACCTAATCATCAATCGTATACTCCCCCACTTTGATCGAAGCGACAAAACACATCATCTGTTAATCAACCATACTCTTCCTTCATAACTGCCATGATCTTGCACGGCCATCCAGCTTCTCCTCATAGGATCATGCAGTAATAGTCATCACACCTTTCGAATCATCCACCAAGTGCATACTTATCATGGTGAAACTCCTCAAGCGATCCAAACTCTAATCATAGAGCATACATCCTATTGGATAAAAGTAAAGCTTCTTCGTAGAAACCTCATAAGGATCACATAACCTGCACCTTCTCGCAAGAGATAACCCACCTGCTTAGCCTCCAACCGACATCTCTCTGTGACCCTACCATTGTCACAACCTATATGCAACCACTTAATGCTCATGAGTCCATACTCACCGAGAAGATAAAAGAATCCCTTTTATCCCATGAAAGAACAACTAAAAAAAGTCTACTAAACCGCATCTAAGACTAGACAACACATCGAGATGATAATCAAGCCTCCATAGCCCCTCGCAGTCCATCCGTAGCATCGAAAGTAATAGATACACATCTGAGTCCAAGTACTCAATATTGCACATGAATCGAAGAGAAGGGAACTAGAGATTTTGGCTTCAAGCTGAAACAAGGTCGCATGATAAGAAAAGAAAGATAGGAAGTTTAGATGTCCTATATCCTCTCAAAGATAAGTATGGACGTTATCATAATGATCCGCAAGACTCTACTAGACACTTGCTCATGACTTGTAGAACCTATGAACCTAGAGATCTAATACCAACTTGTCAAGACCCAAAATCCCACCAAGTAGTGATGGCACCTAACCTAACTTGCTAGGTAAGCCAATCAAATACAACTTGCACCAACTCCGCACATGAAGTGACAGGCACCAAGCAATGTATGTGCTCAAATACTCATGCATGATGTAAGCTCTGTACATAACAATGACCTAATTCCGTATCAATTTCAAAATACCATGTTTATTATTCTAACATCTCAATGTATGAAGTTAACTCTATTTTTACAGCAATCGACACTCTCCTAGTGTCCAATAACTCACTAACAAGTCTCGTACATTTGATAGTAAGGTGACTCGTATTCCAAGCCCCATATTGGGATGAGTAGTATTAATAGTGAGGTGACACGTGTGCCAGGACCCATATTCGGCTAAGTGCTACTGATTGCTGACTTAGATCCGATTAGCATTTGGGCTAGGATCCGACCCTCCGGAGTCAGGTAATAACCTGTAGGTGCAGGCATATGAGATGTGCTTGGAGAGGGATTTGTATCTGACACTTGTACACTGCAGAATGATTAATGTAGTTGTGTGAGATGATTGAGTGGTACTGGTGACAGGCACTATACATGTGGTGAGATTTGGTATACTTGATGATTAAACTAAGAAATCATGGACTTTGGCATGTAATTTGTCATGCATGCATTGGGTTGTATCTTTCTCATGATAACTGGTACTTGATGTATCTATTTGATGTTTAAAGCTTGGAATCGTAGCTTAAATTGTTATCTAAGTTTAGGTAATTTCTGTGGAATAATTGATGCCTTGACGGATATAATTAAAATGAATGCTTATTTCTCCTCTCATTGTGAAAAAGTTGAACTTGAAATTTCTTGAGCTACTGTTCTTTTTGCCGTTGTTGTATTGTTATTGATGTTTTTGGTTATTGAAAATGAATATTGGACCTTGCCAATCTTGCCACTACTTTCAGCCCAGGTTAGGCTTGTTACTTATTGAGTATATGAGGTCGATTATACTCATACTACACTCTGCACATTATATGTAGATCCAGGTGCTTCTGAGAGGGGTGATTTCTAAAGAGTGGAATTTGTACCTGTTAGATACTTAAAGGTAGATGTTATTCTATTCGCAAGCCAAGAAGTCCCTTCTTTTTGTTAGTTCATGCTATTACTGTTTAGTTTTTCAGACAGTATTTTATTTTGGTTCAAACTCCGTATTTAAGTTCTATAAAGCTCATGTACTCGATGATACCAGATCGTGTGATGGTTTTTAGCTTTATTGTTGTTATTAACTTCGATTATTTATGTTATTTCACTATTGATACTATTTTATAATATTGTTGAAGTTTATTTCAGCTTATTGTTTGTTGGCTTGCCTAGCAAGTGGTGTTAGGCGCCATCATAGATCCGGTGAGATTTTAGGTCGTGACAGAATCTTACCTCTTAAGAATCCATGATCAATCAGAAATGAGCTCAGTCTCTCATACCAAGCTCGAGGTGCTTGCTTGAGTTCATAAAAGAGCCTTAGTCAACTTAAACACATGGTAAGGAAATTGTGAGTTCTCAAATTTAGGAGGTAGTTTTACGTAGACTCTTCATCAATAAAACCATTTAAGATAATACTTTTGACAACTATTTGGAATAGCTTAAACCTTTAAAAGATTCATAAGAAAGCAATATACGAATTGATTCTAACCGAGCTACCAGAGCGAAGGTTTTATCATAGTCGACTTATTCCCGATGAGAATAGCTTTGTGAAACTAATCTTGCTTTATTTCTAATTACTTTGCCATCTTTATTCAATTTATTTCTAAAAACTCATTTGGTCCTAATGATTTTGCAACATTTGCTGGTTTACCAATTTTCACACTTGATTTTTTTCGAATTGGTCAACTTCTTCTTTCGTGGCTTGTATAAGCTAGGGTCTTTCAGAGCTTCATCCACCCTTTTTGGTTTCGGGTTCACTTCTCAATTCATTTGGAATTATTTTTACCTATTGAGTAGTTGACCGATTTTGAGCTTCGACGGGCTGACTAAGAGGATCATTAGCTGACTTTGAAGGTTTACTACAGCTGTCAGCAGAATCATCTAATTTTTTATTTTTGCTGGCTATTAATAATTCATGATTTATATCTTCATCAAATGCAATAGATCCTTTCTCGGCCATAGGGTTAGTATCTTCAAATATAACATGAATTCATTTTTCTTAGCACACAGTGCACTTATTATATACCCTAAATGAGCTACTGTCATTAGAAATCCAAAAATATACCTTCATCATTTCTCGGGTCAAACATACAAATATTATGCTTACCATTGTTGTGAATAAAATATTTACTCACAAAAAGATGGAAATAACTAATGTTTGGTCTTCTGTCTTTCCATGACTCATATGGAGTTTTCTTCAAGATGGGTCGAATGAGCGATCTGTTGAGAATGTGACATGTCGTGCTAACTGCTTCTATCTAGAAGTGATTTGGTAAAGAATATTCCAATATAATTATTCTAGTCATGTCTTACGGAGTTCGATTTTTCGTTCAAATACTCCATTTTGTTGTGGCAATCTTGGTGCTAACAATTGTGAGTGTAACCTTGTTTATTGCAGAAGTCTTCAAATGATCTGCTTTCAAGTTCTCTACCCTGATCACTTTGTATTGTTGTAATTTGATGACCTTTTCTCTTTCCACCTTTTTGTAGAAGATATCAAACTTCTTTAAAGCTTCATCTATATTATCCAAAAATATTACCCATGTAAAACATGAGTAATAATAAATAATATCAAATTCATATCGTTTTTCTCCAATGCTAGCAGTTCTAGTAAGGCCAAATAGATCTATATGTAATAACTGTAAGGGCTTTGATGTAGAGACAATATCTTTGTATTTGAAAGATGTTCTAGTTTGCTTACCAAGTTGACATGCATCACAGATATGACTCCTAGAGATATTGAGTTATGGATGTTGATACCCAATTTTTCCTTAAGTTTTACACCCAAAATATTTTCAGAATAGCATATATAAGCACACCCAAGAGCTTCGGTACTTTTTCAAATTTTTAATAATTTTTAAACCAATTCATTGCCTATTTTAATACAACAAAATCCAGTATTCATTTCCAAAATTATCATTTTTTGGTGAATAACTTATTTCATTCTTATATTTACACCAAAATATAACTAAGGTGATTTTTGGTACATTTTTACGAATTTATTTGGTATTTTTAAAGCTAAATTGCATATAATTGCAATCATAGCCTATTTTACGATTTATAGTATTTTATAATTGTAAAATTAGTTCCAGTATTTTTTAATTAATATTTATGAATTATTAAGGGGTTCATTGCTTTTGATTTTATACCAGAGTAATTTTCACTATTTTTATAAAATGAAACAAAGGAAAATTGGCTATTTAAATACTAGCCCCATCTATTTCAATTTTAGCCTCAAATTAGGTCCAATCTCAGCCCCAAATTCCCAACCTATTTCCGTTTAAACCTAACCCGCGACCCTATTCCAAATAACCCGACCCAGTCCCTTTTTTTTTTATCCTGGCCGTTGATCTTTGAGATCAGCGGCCCCTATTCGTCCCTTCCTTTTTTAATCCACACGACTACCCTAATTCCCTCATTTCTCCTAACCCGCCGCCCTCGAATCCCCTCTCCTCTCTGATTCTCTCTAAGACCTAAACCTAACCCTAGCCGCCTCCCTCCGGTTACCACCCAAAATCGCCTGAATCCATTGCTTCCAAAGCCATTGAAGGCCTGTACCTGCCACCAATGGCTCCTGCATGCCTGTTGATTGAAGAATCGAGGCCAGACCTCAAGGGTCTTCACTCAGATCTTCACCTATTCGAAGATCCCGGCCATCTCTGGCTTTGCTCCGGTGGCTCTTGGTCTTTTGAGCCTGATTGTGATATTCTCTGGCTTAGATCGTGACTTTTCTAGGCTTTCTAGCTTCTAGGTTTCTTCTGAAACCCTAGCCTTTCGAGCTTCTCCTGATTCCTCTAGATCTATTCTAGATCTATGTTTATTTTAAGGTTTTCAAACGATTTCTCAAAGTTTCTTTCAAAAGTTTGCTTTCAAACCTTTCATCTTCTCCGACTTAGGGTTTCTCTGATTTTACATGCTCTACTATGATTCTTATGTGTTTTCTTCTACCTTGCTCTTATGACTTCCCCTACTGTATTTTGCACGATTTTTCTTTTATTATGTTTTTATGAATTTTTCTGGGGAATACATGTTTAAGGTCTCAGCCCCTTTGAGTTTTCTGAACTTATTTTGTTAGTATTCTTTTGCCTGACTTGCTTGTTTTCGTCTCTAGACTCGATTAATGGTAAAAACCCTAGAATTTGGGGGTTTCATTCGAGTTTGAGGCCACTTGTTACGTGCTTTGTGTGCTTCTCATCTCTAAACTTGCTTGGTTTCAAAACCCTAATCTCTGAGTTCCTGAAGTTGTTTCATCTTTGTTTCAACTTTGTTTCTCCATGTGGTTCTGACTTTTTGCTAAAATCTATAAGACCCTGTTTACTTGACTCTTTAGCATGCTTCTGATTAGCCTATACGACTATCATGTTTCGCTAGCATTATTGTTTCTCTTTGTCATGATTTAACCTCACACGCCCAATTTTGTGCATTCTTTATATACACTGGTTGTCCCTCTAGAATTTTGGGACTGATTTCAGACTTCCTTGTGTAAGCATGATTGATTCTTTCCTTGTCTTATTTGAAAACTCTCTTTAACCTTTCGATTCCCTTATTTCTGACTTGGTTCATTAGTGATTTTGAATCCCTGATTCCCTGATTTACTATGTACTAATTGATTTACTTTGTTTTTGCCTTATTTACTTAAGCGTGTGTTTCAAATTTTCTTTCCTTAATTAAAACCCCTATGTATTTACCCCTTATTCGTATGCTATGCACAATATGTTACTTGATCTCCTTCCTTAAAGAATTTCTGCCCTTTACCATTCAAATTTGAACTCCTCAATTAAAGGATTTTCTGGTACTGATTGATTCTAATTGATACATGATTATCTTCTTACCTTTGTTCCCTGCCTGATTTCAAACTATAAATAGTTGCTCCTTTCTTAACACACACACACGACCAACACTCGAGTCTTTTTTCTGAACTCAGACTCACACTCATAAGTATACTCTTACTATTTGTATTGTGGCTTGTTACAAGATTTCTGCTCTCTTTGCTTTCTGAAACTACTATGTCCTAGTTTTAATTTTAGCCCCAACTCCAATGTGTTTACTTACCAGTTCTTATGTCCATGTTCACTTTAATGTCTGAAGTATTTAATCTTTGTGTAATGTGTTCTGCCCATTTCTTGTAATGAATCCCATTCCTATATCCCCTTATGTGTTTTGAGCTATGGTTCAAAAACATTGCAATATAGCTGAAGTTATTGTCCATGGATATGAACTGGACCCTTTGGGTCCTAAGCTCTTTCAATTTCCCATCCCCATTCCCTTATTATGTGTGTTAAAGCTTTGGCCTGACAGTATTCTAATTACTGCCCAGGCCATGGCTTGACCTTCAATAGGTCCTTACTCTCCAATGCTTGGCCAACAGGTTTGGTCAGGGGTGTGCCAGCCTACCTCATGGTTAGGTGTGACCACCAGCCTGCTTTGGCACTCCCTACCCCTCGCTATTACACTTGCACTCATTCTTAGAACTTAAGTTCTGCCACTCTCTTGTGAGCCTTGCCTGGGGACCCCTGAGCTCCCTCTGAACTTGGGCACTTGAGGGTTGGCTCTTCCACACTGCACTATATTCTGATTAGCATCTTGGGTGTAAGCACTGTGTGGGGTTCCTGAAACCCCTTGGATCTCTGAAACACCCTAGATAAGAGAAGGCCTTGGAAATCTGGATCTCGGAAGTGGCTCAATCTCATATTATTAGACACTAAGTCTGAATTAGGTTGCTCGGATATAGCTGATAGCTTCTGATGTACTTTTAATTTCAGTCTTGTTCTACTGGTCTATAATGATTTGTATAAACTCATGGGGATTCAATAAAAAAAGGGGGAAGGGGTTTCTTTTTTATGCACTAAGGGTAGAAAATATGCCTATAGGGATTTATTTCTGATTTGCAACTTCACACGTAGAAAACATGTCTATAGGATTTAATATTTGATTTCTGCAACTAAGCATATAGACATCCTGCCTATAGGGTTTGCTTCTGAATTTCTGCACTTTCATATATAGAAATCATGTTCACAAGTTTATGCATCTGCATATAAAAATCATGCCTATAAGATTTCTGCACTTTCATATATAGAAATCATGCTCATAGGAATTCTGCACTGTCATATGTAGAAACCATGCCTATAAGAATTCTGTATATCATACAGATATCTTGCTCATAAGAATTCTGCATGAAGAGACCATGCCTTTAAGATTCTGCATTTTCGCATCTATCATTAGGCAAACAGTAATAGGTCAACTAATAATCAATTGCATCCTAGATATCATGCTCGTAGGATTTCTGCACTCTTGCTAACGTCTGTAAAAGGTGACTAAAATCAGTAAACGGCTAGAAAGCATGCCTATAGGAAATACCGATTCTGAACTGTCACGCTCGTTTAGGCAATATGAACTGCAAAACCTATATTATTCTGTTAAAACTGGCAACTTTTTTCTGTAATCAGTTTGCCTCTTTCTTGAAACAAGTAGATACCATGCCTATAGGTCTGTTTAACACATAGACAAAAGGTTTAACTAATCAACTGGATCAGTCTTAGACAACTGCATTCGAGTAAGCCTAATGTGGACTTCCTGTCCAAAAATATGTGTTGAACCAGTCCGCTTATCGCTTTAATTTAATTTAAGACTAAACTAGTACGTGCAAGACATGCTAAACTCTATGGCTTTATCTGATTTTAGGAGGCTTATGTGAGCCCTACTTGCTTATTTGCTTTCCCCTTTACTTGCATTATGTGTTTTGATTGACGCCTTAGTATTTAGTCCTTTGAAAACTCTCCAAAAGGCCCCAAACCCCTCTCCCATCAGGACTAGTTAGTCCAAATGCCTCCGGGACTGATAGGATTGGGACGGGTACTAGCATGCAATAAGTAACGAGACATTCCGCGCTTTAATACCTTAATGGGGTAGGAAGGGTAGATATGGATATGATGACCACGCGATAACACCACGTGTATAAACGGTTACCGGGTGTTGTGTGGGGTGATCCATATTATTTATAAACATAGGACCCCTCTCCCTTTATCTGTTTATTTTTATTTCGAAAACTACTTTCTTCTCAAATTTCAGCCTCTTTAACTTCGTTTAACTTCAAATTATTTGCAACTATTATATGAAAACCCCCTCGTATTTGTAATTCTTGCTTGTTTACTTGTTGTTTGCACTTAAAGTCACAACTGTAGCATGTCCGGGAACCACACTAGTGGATCTTGAGGGGTGCCTAACACCTTCCCCTCGAGATAATTTCTTGCCCTTACCCGAACTCTGGTTTTCCAACTCAAAACCCCTTAGTGTCCTAATGCACTTAATCATTAGGTGGAGACTCTTCAAATCCAAAAACCCAATTCCCAAACGAGAATAGAGTTGTCTTCCCAAATGTCGTAAACCTGATTTCTTGGGAAAAAGGGGGCGTCGACAACTAGGACCAGACGAGTACAACAGGATTCAAAGCTGCACCACTGCTAAGGAGATATGGGACACTTGACAAGTGGCTCATGAAGGAACTCCTCAAGTAAAGAGATCAAGAGGAACACTGCTATATTCTCAATATGAGAATTTCACCATGAAGGAAGGAGAAACCATCCAGGAGATGTACACAAGGTTCACAACACTAACAAATGAACTTAAATCTCTTGGAAGGGTTATTCTTGAAGAAGATAAAGTTGAGAAGATTTTGACAAGGGTTCTGCCAATCTCTTGGGAAAGCAAAATCACAGCCATTCAGGAATCAAAGAACATTGCCACTCTTAAGTTGGATGAGCTAATTGGAAATCTCACTGCCTATGAACTTAGAAGGAAAAGCATGAAGATGGATGCACCCAAGAAGGAAAGGATCATGGCATTCAGAATCACTGAAGGTGCTGATCTAAAGGAGGACGAAATGAACATGATCACAAAGGACTTCAAGAAGTACCTAATGAGAGGAAATGGTCCTTCAAGAAGTGGAAGCTATAGCAAACCAAGGGTTCCTGAAAAACAAACCAATGAGGGTTGTTACAAGTGTGGGAAGAATGATCACCACATAAAAAACTGCCCTCAATGGGAAATTGAATGGAAGAAGGAAAGAGCTGAACGAAGGAACAGTAAGAATGAACAGGTTCAACCCAAGAAGAACAATGGATCAACAAAGGCTATGGTTGCTGCCTGGGGAGAAAGCTCAGATGAGGACTCAGAGGGTGAAGATGGAGATGAACAAGCACTTATGGCAATTGGAGAATCCGATGAGGAATCTGAGGGAAAAAGAGTAAACAATACATGCATTGTAGATTTGTCCACACTATCAGAAAATGAACTCACTTGCTTAAGTGTGTTGGACAATGATCCCCTCCTTTGGCACAAGAGACTTGGTCATGCAAGTCTGATTCAACTCAACAAATTAGTCTGCAAGGATCTGGCGATAGGGCTGCCTAACATCAATTTCAAGGAAGACAAAGTTTGTGAGGCTTGTGCAAGGGGGAAGCAGGTAAGATCCTCTTTTAAATGCAAGAAAGTGATAAGCACCACCAGTACGATGGAACTGGTCCATATGGATCTCTGTGGTGCAATGAGAACATTAAGTAGAGGTGGTAAAAGATATGTGATGGTTCTTGATGATGATTACGCTAGGTTTACTTGGACATTATTTTTAACATCTAAAGATGAAACATTTGACATGTTTACTTCTTTTGTTAGAAAAACTCAAAAACAACTAGGTAATCAATTTGCATCAATTGGGTCTATCATGGAACTGAATTTGAAAATGCTAAGGTTGCTGAATTTTTGCATGCTACATCATAAATAGTTGCATGACTAGACCTCTTGCTAAGAAGATTCCCTATGAGTCACTTAAAGGGAGAAAAGCTAAACATATCCAATCTTAGGGCATTTATATGCAAGTTCTTTGTGCACAATAATGGCAAAGACTCCCTAGGTAAGTATGATCCCAGAAGTGATGAGGGAGTATTCTTGGGATATTCTTCACATAGTAAAGCTTATAAGATATACAGTAAAAGAACTATGTGTGTAGAAAAAATGTATATGTTATTTAAAACTAACATTCTTTCTGAGAAGCAGGAACAAGATAATGAAGAGATTGGGCTGATAAGAAATTCAAATGGTGAAACCATAGTCCAGCCTGAAGAAGCATCACAGGAAGGAACATGTGATGGAACATGTCCTTCCACCCAGGGCAACATGACAGGGGGAACTGACTAGAGAGGAACTGATCCTCAAACCTCGAGGGAACCTGCCCATGAACCTATTCCTTAGTAACAAAACCAGGAAGAAACGTCTAAAGAAATTGACACTCCTATTGCAACATCCATGAAATTGGATATAGATGAACCTGGTTTATCTGTTGATCAGAAGTTGTATAGGGGAATGATTGGTTCTCTTTTGTATCTTACTGCTAGCAGATCTGACATTGTTTTCAGTATAGGTCTTTGTGCTCGATTTCAGGCAAATCCAAAGAAGTCCCACTTGACTTCTGTCAAGAGAATATTGAGATGCTTGAAAGGCACCACTGACCTATGCCTTTGGTATCCAAAAGGTAGTAATTTTAACCTAGTGGGATATGTTGATGCTGATTATGCAGGTTTTCTTGTGGATAGGAAGAGCACCTCAGGTAAGGCACACTTCCTTGGTTCATGTCTTGTGTCATGGGCTACCAGAAAGCAAAATTCATTGGCCTTATCTACTGCTGAAGCTGAGTATGTTGCTGCTGCTTCATGATTGTGCTCAATTGCTATGGATTAAACAACATCTGATAGATTTTGGCATTGAAGTTGGTTGCATTCCTATTTTCTGTGATAACACTAGTGCTATTAGTATGACTAAGAATCCGGTTCATCATACGAGAACTAAGCACATAAATGTTAGACGCCATTTTTTTAGGGACAACTATGAGAAAGGCTTGATCACTGTGGAGTTTTGTGCTACTAACAAGCAAATTGCTGACATCTTTACAAAAGCCTTAAGTAGAGATCACTTTGAGAGGAACAGGTTGGAATTAGGGATGATTAAGATCACCTAAAAGGACCAGTTCAAGGTTAAACGAAAAAAAAATGAAAAACTTGAAAAAAAAATTTGGTTAGAAAGTCTGTAAATTGTGTATAGTTAGATTAAATCTTGATCAGTCTCATACTTTCCATAGTATACTCTTGTGCCATGTGTTAAAATGACTCATTAATCTCTAATGATATTTTCTCTATTTTGACAAATTTAGACTAACACAAGAGAATTATTAGTGAAGAACCTGGTTCATCAAGATAACACGGTATGTTTTCTACACTCTGCATAATTTGAAATAACTATATTTGGATCATGAGTAGAGTCCTACCAAATACCAAACTCCTTTTGGACTTATCCATTACAAGTGAACCAATCCCATTCAAAAGAGTCCCAACCGAATGGAAGTATCTAGATTCTAGGGATACACTCCAACGTCTCTTCAAAACTGAATTTCAGTTTAGTTAAACTTCGAAGAGTCTGAAAAGCTGTAGTTACCCCATCAATTATTCCCCTGTATATTGATCAGCTTTAGTGTATTCCTTACTTCATCTCTCTCAATCCGTCAAAAACTCTCATTCTTCTTTCATATTCCAAACACAATCTAATTCTCTTCTCTTTCATACCCTAGCCCAGATATGTCAAACACCTCCGAAAATCCTTCATCAACACCATAGGAAACCACTTTCACACCTTCTACAACACCAATCTCTAAGAAAAGTAGAGTAAAGATGATGACTCATAAGATTGTAGCTGAAGGAGAGCAGATCAAGAAAATAAACAAGCAATTGAAAATAGGTAGGGAAGAAGAATCCCAGAAATCTGAAGATTCACTTATGTCTGCTACTAAGGGGGAAGAAAGTAGGTATTCCGAAACTGAACAGGTATCTTCTGATTCTAAAGTTACTCCTAAGACAATTTCTGAAGTTGCTGCAAATTTAAAGAATAAATTAATACTAGTAGGATCTATAGCAGGTGTTGAGACTACAGAATCTAGAGAAGTTGGTGGTAAAAATAAAAAGGAAAAGAAAAAGAGAGAAAGGGTGCTAGGAGTACTGTGAGGGGAAAGGGTACAAGAGTGGTTGATTCTTCACCCACTCCTGTTGGTCTAAAAAAAGAAAATGGTGCAATGGTTGTTTGGGGAGAGGAATTTACTGAAATAGAAAAGAGTGTGAGCAAAACAAGGGGAAGTGGGTCTGGCAAAGCTGCTGAGGGGTTGGTTCAACTTGGGAAAAATATAGATGAACCTGTTCCATCTAAACAGGAAACCCTCGCGGACCTACTGATAGGGTTATCAATGGCACCAAAACTCATGCCATTGTCACGACCCAAAATCCCTCCTAAGGGGTCGTGATGGCACCTAGTCTCTAAACTAGGTAAGCCTAACGTTTACAGAAATAACATTAATATTTACTAACTTCAAATTAATTAGCTCTCAATAAATCACAATTCCCAAAACCGGTGGTACAAGTCATAAGCCTTTCTAAGAGTAAATATACAAAATAAATACAACACTGTTCCAGAACGAGAAGGAATCAATGGAATGCAAATACAAACGAAGGTGACTCCGAGGCCTGCGAATGCAACAACAGGTTACCGTGAGTCTCCACCGCGACAAACCGCACAGCTACTATCGGTCAATACCTGGATCTGTACACAAAAATGTACAGAAGTGTAGTATGAGCACACCACGGCGGCGCCCAGTAAGTATCAAGGCTAACCTCGGTGGGGTAGTGACGAGGAACAGTCAAGACACCTACTGGTCAAATGAAATGAACAGGATATGATAATAAAATATCGTGATAAAGATAACGAGGTAATATCAACAACAGAAAGAAATCAATATACAACAGTAAGAACAATAAAGGAGCACGCGGGTAGTAAATCAGAATAACCAAGTAAATCAACACTGACATAACAAGAACAGAGACAAGTAAGAGTGTATTTAATTAAAGAAGGAAATGCCCACTCAATCAATCGCATCATGTCTAATACACAATCCCGACCATCTCAATCATCGATTTCTCATTTAATAATCTTAACTTCAGAATCTTCTGCACACATGGCACATTGTGCCCCCATCTTTTCCATTTCACTTTTAACAACAGAATCAACATGCTACATAATACATAATGTCCGTACAATGCACTTAATATGTCCAAGAAGTCCCATTTACCTAATATAAGTAAAATTACAATTTCTAAACTAATTGGGAAAGCCAGCGAGAAAAGGTGAAATTATTTCTTTTGAAATCATTTGAGTAAAGAGAGTACCCCTTTTAATTTAAAAATACAATATTGAATGGATTATTACCTTTAACATGAGATTTAATAACTTAAAACTTAGTAGAAATTTCTTTTTAAGTAAAATACGACCTCAAACGGTTTAAGGGGATATAATTGAGAAACTAATTGAATTACGGCTGTAACAATTATTGAAGTTTAAAGTATTGGAGTGTGTATATATATATATATATATATATACATATACATAAATACGGTGAGGTATTGAAAACATTGTAGGTTCTAACACAAAGGATCACATCAATAAAGGAATTTAAACAGTTTAAACACTTGAATTGATAACAACAAATAAACACAGCAGCAGAAAGTGCACGGCACCACCCTTCGTGCTTTTACTCTCGTTCTCACCATAAGAGTCAATATTCACTTTTATTCTTTCTTGTTGCGGCATGCAACCCGATCCCAATCATATAGTACTGTTGCGGCGTGCAACCCGATCCAAATCATATAATATTGTTGCGGCGTGCAACCCGATCCAAATCATATAATGATGTTGCGGCGTGCAACCCGATCCATATTATATTGTTGCGGCATGCAACCCGATCCATTTAATATACAAATCAACACTAATCACAAAAGAATCCCGGCAAGGGAACAATAAGGAAACAACCATATCCCGGCAAGGGAGTCAACAACAAGAGTAAACACATCCCGGCAAGGGAACCAACAGTAAGGATTAAATATGTCCCGGCAAGGGAATCAGCTATAACCAAACTTGTGCCGATAATTAGCTTCACAATGAAACCTCAACTAAACAACAAGACATAAAAAGCACGTGATAACTACACCAGTAATCACAACAATTGGACATGTAACCTATTTGTACGAAGTCATAGAGGAACTCACCATCAAGAAGTATCAAAACAATAAGGAAGGCGATCACTTCAGTTAAGGCAATTAAGGGTCAATGCAACACGTAGGAATTCGAGGAAAGCTAACACCATCATATGGAGCATATAGAGACAATTTAAGCAATTATTAAACTCAATCATAATGGAATACTCTCCACATATTGAACATAAGGACCTAAGAACCCTAGAGCATATTTCCCACAAATAAGTCCGAGCACACACTCGTCACCTCGCATGCACGGACTACAATTAGCATAGAAGACTCAATTCCTAAGAGAAAGTCCCCCACACAAGGTTAGGCAAGATACTTACCTCAAAGACGACAAACCAATACTCTATAATGCACTTCTCGGGTGAAAAGACCTCCGGACGGCTCAAATCTAACCAAATTAACTTCAAAGCACAACAAAACACATAAGAAACTATTCCGGACCATAAAGTCTCAATCTTTAACAAAATTCAAAAATCGGTCCAAAAGTCGACCCTGGGCCCACGCCTCGAAACCCGACAAATTTTACAAAAAATGAATACCCATTCCAATATGAGTTCAACCATACAAAATTTATTAAATTCCGATACCATTTGACCCCTCAAATCTTGATTTTTCATTTTAGGAATTTTCTTAAAAAACCACCATTTTCCTCAACTCAAATCACAAATTAAATGATAAAAATGAAGACAAATTCATGGAATATAATCAATTCTAAGTTAAGAACACTTACCCAATCGTTTTGTTTGAAAAACCCTCAAAGAATCGCTCAAAACCGAGCTCCACAAGTCAAGATATGAATAAAATGGTCTAACCCTCGATTTTGAGAATATATTCTGCCTGCCCAGGGATTGTTCTTTGCGTTCGCGACCCTTCTCTCGTGTTCGCGATGAGTAAAATTCCCCGTCAGCGATTTCCAAACTCATTCCAGACAGCCTTTAGTATAATGGTCACAACATTTTGCACACAACTCCAAATGATAAATGGTTTGATGTTCTGAAAACTAAAAACCAAGGGCTATTGTTTCATAGGCTGCTCATTTCCTGAGTCATTATACATTGCGAGATATAAGCTTCCAAAGTAAACCCTGTGCAGCAGATATTTTAGAACTCTTCTTGGACAGCCTGTAGTATAACTACCATAACATTTTGTACACAAATCCAAAAGCCAATTAATTTACGTTTCTGCAAACTAGACACAAAGGGCTACAACTTTCATTTTTGGATCATCTCCAAATTCCTTAGAGATTGTGAGATATGAGCCTCCTAAGTCAGACTTGTGCAACTAAGATTTCCTTCTTCGCGAGCGCGAGTGCCTCTTCGCGAACGCGAAGAACATACTTCCAGAAGCCAAATACTTCTTCGCAAATGCGAGAGGCTCCTCGCGAACGCGAAGAACAACACCAGATATCAGATAATCAGCATTCAAAGCAGCCCAAAATGATCCGAAACACAGCCGAAACACACCCGAGTCCCTCGGGACCCCGTCTAAACACACCAACAAGCCATATGACCTAACACGGACCCGCTCGAGATCTCAAATCATATCAAACAACGCCGGTACGACGAATCACACCATGAATCGAACTTAGAAACTTTCAAACCTTTCAACTTCCAAAACTCGTGCCAAAACCTATCAAATTAACCCGGAATGACACCAAATTTTGCAGACAAGTCCAAAATGACATAATGGAGCTGTTCCAACTCTCGGAATAGCATTCCGACCCCGATATCACCAAAGTCAACTATGGGTCAAACTTCTCCATTTTCCAAACTTCAACTTTTCCAACTTTCGCCGAAACGCCTCAAATTACCCTACGGACCTCCAAATCCGAATCCGGACGCGCGCCTAAGTCCAAAATCACCATACGAAGCTGTTGAGATCATCCACGACCCATTTCGGAGCGGTTTACCCAAAAGTCCAATTCCGGTCAAATTCTCACCGTTTAAACTTCCAAAACTAGTTTCTTTTTTCCAATTTGACTCTGAATCGTGCGTTAACTGAATTAAATCATGCACGCAAGTCAATACACATATTATGAAGCTGCTCGAGACCTCAAACTGCCGAACCGGACGCAATTGCTCAAAACGACCAGTCGGGTCATTACATCCTCCTCCACTTAAACATATGTTCGTCCTCGAACGTGCCCGGAGTCGTTCCAAAACCATTGAACCACTGCATGAACTCATAATACATACACCCGGGGGTGTTTCCCCATCACCCAACCTATGAACAACTGACAATGCCACTTAATTGAAGGTCTCATCTCCTCCTTAGTCCATAACAAACCTCAACATCTGAAATTCATCATTGGACCCGAATTCTATATCATCACACTGAACACCCCCAAACAAGCTGAATCGAGCCAAAAATTCCAATCCCGAATACAATCACATGGTGTTCCACATAACTCAATGCCCGAAGCAATAACCTCTGACCATCATAGCTGCTCAAATAATATCCTGGATGCCGGCAACACACCTCACATTGAATATAACCTTATTCTAGACCTCCACATCACTGTTCATGATAAAGAAACATGCGGTAACTCATAGCCGCCTATGAAGTCAACAAGTCAAGAAACCTTCTCGCTGTAAGGCTCCGGAAAATTTCGCTAAGTAACCTGGGATCTCGTGGTGCCACGTAGGCTTATTATAATATTTTTTTATATGCTATTAACATGGTGTACATCAATTGGTTTTGGTAAATATGTGCATAAGTCTTATGGTAAGTAATTTGGGGTCCAAGGAAAGGCCTAAGTCTAAGAAAAATTAGAAAAGTTCATAATAGGCTAAAATTCCAAATGAGCTTGCACTAGTCCATACTTTGAATGATCATATCTAAATATGTATAAGGTTTTATGTGATGAATAACATATCAAATTAAAGGCCTTCGAGTCTAGTTTCCAACACTTTGAACCGTTTGTCATTTGGACATTCCTACGCAAAGTTATGATCAAATTACCAAAGGCTGGAAAATGCGATCCTGTTTCAAATCTGCGACCGCAAAACCTGTCGCATTTCTGACTTTGCGGTCGCATTTCTGTCGCAGACTGGGCCAATGTAGCCCAGTTTTGGGTGCCAATTTGCGGTGCATTATGCGGTCAGCATTCTCGTTTTGCAGTCCGTTCTGCTATAGCAGACCCGACATCGGAGGGTTAATTTTCTAATTTTTATAACCCGACCCCATTTCAATATATAGGCTTTGGGGTTCATTTTGGGATCATTTCTTACTGATTTTAGAGAGAGATGAGAGCATATAGAGAGAGAAAGGAGAGGTCTAGCTTCATAATCATCCAAACCTTGCATCAACCTTCAAGAATCAAAGAGCCCATTCATAAGTTCTTCATCTAAGAGGTAAGATTCTATACATTAGGCTTTCATTTCGAGTTTGGGGTATGAGATAGGGTATTGAGGTATGATTCTTGGGTGTAATACTATTATGTATACTTGCATGTACAAATTAGATTTGTGGGAAGATTGTTTAACATAAATAAGTAAAAATTTGGTTGGGGAATGAAGGAAAAACCTTGAAAAAGAGATTTGAAACTAAGATGCTCAACTAGTATTTGATCAAATGCTCAAATGAGCTGAAACCATGAATACCTTTTTAATTTGTGTTCAATTTTGTTATGTCTCATATTAGATTGGAATTGCTAGAATTTCCGGAATGTTGTAGTAAATTAAGGAAAGCTTAAACGAGGTATGTATGGCTAACTTTGACCTTTGTAAAATCACCTTGTTTGGTGTTTGAGTGCTTGGTATGTAATTTCTACGTGGATTGTCTGTGAAATTCTTGTGATTGATACGGTTGAGTGTTTGTGGTTATGTTTTTCGATAAGATGGTGTAAGTAATTGGCAATAAACCAGGTATGTGATTGTGAATCTGCTATGTGGTAAGAATTGTGAAACAAATGATGGAAGGAAATAGTAATTGGTGCAATTGGAACGACTGTGGTAATAACATATGTGGCTTGTCGGGGAAAACTCTCGTTGTAATATAAAAAGCATATGAGATGTGGAATACGATGGAAATGGTATTGATGGCTATGGAAGTTCTTGTAAAATTGTTGTTGTTGCTCTTTGAGAATTGTTGTTGTTATTCCTTGAGAATTGTTGTTGTTGTTCCTTGAGAATTGTTGTTGTAGTCTTTGAGAATTATTGTTGCTGTTCTTTGTGAATTGTTGTTGTTGTTGTTGTGTTGTTTGTGAATTGTGATTGTTCGGTGGGATCGGGTTGCGCGCCGCAATACGAAGTAATAAGGTGTGGGTTGTGGTGATAAGGGTGGCCGATAAGGGTGGCCGAGGTAATAAGGGTGGCCGAGGTAATAAGGGTGGAAAGTGATCGAAATCACTATTGAAATGAAAAATATGAGAAAGTTGTGAAATCATTGATGTGAAATTGTTGAAGGGGAAATGGAGAGATTGTAAACTTGTTTGGCTTGATTGTTTCCTTTCATGTGTATTTGATTGTTGATTCCATTACTACTTGTTACTTGTGTATTGTTTGAGTTTGCTTAGGGCAAGGTTTGTTCATACAAACCAGTAAAATTCAAATGTACTGACGTCCCTTTTGTCGAGGGCGCCATATTCGTGTTATGATTGTAGGTGGATCCATAGCAGGTACTCCAGTCCACCGACAGTAGCTCCCCTCCACTTTCCGTCAGCTGTATTGGTGAGCCCCTATCCTCTCGGGGCCCTGCGTGGCTCATGCCGCTTAAGTCCGGAGTCATGTTTTGGGTAATTGTGTAAGGTATAGTCGGAGCCTTGTTACCGGCAAGTATTGTATTATCCTTTGTATCCTTAGAGGCTTCGTAGACAGTAAATGTGGGTTACGAACTTATGTAAATATGTATTTTGTATGTTAGGCGATGTAAGTTGTAAACCTCATTAAGTAACCATGTATGTTTTGTAAAAAGGTATTTTAATTATAAGTGGCTAATTCCTTGATTAATGAGCAATGAAAATACGGGGTAACACGTGGGATAGGAAAGGCACCCAGGTCCGCTTGACTGGGGCTGCCCGGTCGAGTGCCGGTCATATCCCTAAGGTTTTAAAGTGTCCTAGGATGTCTCGGAGTCGTGTCTAGCAGAGTCCTTCTTATCGGTGTGTTGTCGACCACATCTATAAGTTGGAGGCTATACGGACATTTAGGAATTTCACCCTTCTTTGATACTCCAATCGTGCGATAGAGCTCAAGTTAGGGAGCTGATTTCCTCTCTAAGTCTTATTCTCAAGATTGGTGACCTTGATACCATAATCCGTGAATTTGAAGCATGTAAGGAGGGAGTGATCCCACCATTGAGTCCTAGTGGATTGCCCAAGGACTTGTTAGGAGAATGTATTGAGCTGTGGATGGATTGGTAAAACATATCGCTAAGAGGGGAGTGTCCTTGTCCCTATTGATGTCTCTGCACCACCAGATCATGTAGTATATCAGTATGTTACCTACGTACGTTAGGGATGTGGAGTCGAGGAGTATCGATTAAGCTATTGCCCTACCAACCTAAAGTCTGTAAGGGAGTCAAATGAAAATTTCTACTCATTGTATATGTACATCCATATTGAAGAGTTCTCATAAACATGGTCTTAACAAGGTGTTGAATAACAAAACATTGCGTGTATCGACTCTTTGAACGAGACGCACTATTCGTGAATCTACTCTATTGTGAATTCTCTCATTTACATTCTTGTGGAATTAAGTTCTATGATTATGCCCTTGAATTGAGTTATAACTCTAGGATTGATACTTCCCACTTGCTCTTCCTAAATTCTCACCAAGGGACTATATCCGATGAATTTCTTACAGAATCCTTTTACTTAATTGGACAAAATCTACTCGCTTGTGCCTATACATGCACCATCGTAAAATTTACCTATGTGGTGTCAAGTTCCATGCAAAGCATCCCAGTGTTGCGATCATTCTCGAGTCACTCTTTTACTCAGTTGTGTATATGGCTTATATGGTTTGAACAGTCAATCTACTCTCTTGCGAATATCATCATGAAATCTTCTCACCGCCTAGTAACATAAGAGCATACCTTAACACCTATCACATGAGTGCATGCCAATCGAAATGGTCATCATGTGCATAAAGTCTCTCTGAAAATTGGGATCCTCACATCCCCGTCATAGGAAAATATTGTGTTGCCATAACTTTCGTATCCACTTGGGACATCCCGCAGTAAGTAGCTCACTTTGTCCTAGTATTGTGGTTGCTCGTGGCATGGTCGTATATTGCAATTGGGAGTTAATATAGCAGAAGCATGTCCAGCTCATAACAAATGTTTACTTTCTCTTTACACCTCCATAACATGTGTTCATTGTGTTCTTTAGTTAGTGAATCCATTGTGCCAATTTCCCCACACTTGTTCGATAACCATGAGAGAACATATCCTTCCATGAGTCATGGTAACACTTCCTTTCTCGTAAGGACCCCTACTAGGCTCTCCGTCAAGACCAAGCACACCTCTGGGGGTTATTTAGCACAACGCCTGTTTTTCATATTCTTCTGTATTTCATTAGCATCTGGGTAGTTCTCAAGTTGAAATCCATGAAGAACTCATTAGGAACATCTGCAAACCCTCCATGATTATTCTATACTATCTCATTGGGTTCTCATATCACTTCAAGATTCATCAAGGGTTGATAGCATGCTCGCAATTTACTGAAATTGAATGATCTCTTTCCGATAATGGATATCTGTACACTTGTGACTGGTCATACGATCTGCTTATCAGTCTAACTCTCGCCTTTAGGTTTTGGGTTGACAACGGAGAAATACACCTGGTAACACATTCATATGTCAAAAAGCCTTCTCTCTGTTAAGTCTTTATAGCCATCTCCCAATGTGGTTTGCAATAGCTGGTTGTGTATAAGTGTGTTGTAGTGCTTCATTGATGAAGTAGAGTTTGCTAAACATAATTTGGGTTTAGAAATTTTGGAGTTATACATCACGTGACTTCATACAGAGATCTTCTTTAAAAAAGGGAGTTAACTTCTCGTAATCGCTTTATATTACCACCCTTGTCCTAGTGGATACAATGTAAAGGTTACTTCCATAAGGCTCATTTCATTTTGCATGGTGTGTGTTTACCCGTAATCTTCAATGCGATATTATCTCAATGTCTTGACTAGTCATCCAACTATACGATCCAATTAAATTCACCTCATTTTTTTATACTCTACAAGTACCCTTTTCTAAAAGGACACTGAAAGTGGGTAAATCCCCCTTTACTATGGACTTCTAATATCTTCGGCTTAGTTTAAGCTTATTGGTTCCAAGTGGTGCTCATTAGTTTTTCTACACTAATATCTATTTCATCTGATAACTCTCATGTAAAATTCATTTACGTTCCATGGCATCAAAGAGGAAGTCTTGTAGCATTAAGGAAGGGGACATATTCCTTTTGTTAAAATAAATAAATATTGCGGGTATTCTTTGTAGATGTTCTTCTAACAACCATTTACCTGCTCTGCTTATCCATGTGACTAGATAACCCAGGTTACTTCTCCTCGATAAATACATTAAGACGTCTCATTCTTTCGAACTTATCCATGGGAGCACTTTGAGGTCTTGTTTTATACCAACTCGTAATGGTTTTAAGTACTTTCTCGTCATTGTTAATGATTTTCTAGGACCACGAGGGCATATCTATTGGGTTTCAAAAAGTAATGATTTTTCCTTAAGGCTCAAGATTTAATTGCCCTGATTTCATACCAAAGTGTATGTCCTTTTCAAAAGTCTTAAATGGGTCGTATTGAATGGGTTACGTGGCCTCCTTCTCACTCGACTTCTAGAATAATTGACTATATCATTTTCATGTGAGGGGAGTTTTGCTACCCTTGGTATTCCATCTCTTTGGGTGGATAGGAGTGTCATTTGTCATTCTCCCCGGAGCATCATGTTAACTATTAGAACGCCTCTAACCAATACATGATTTCATCCCAACATTTAGATGTCCGAGCTATGTGGTTTTACTCGTGAAATGGGTGAGATTAGATGCCTTCAGAATTTTTGCACATATCATGAGCATATTGATTTGAAAGACAAGTGTCCGTATCTTTAGTTCTCTCATATATGATCAACTATCAGGAAGGGTTAAGCTGTCTGAAATGTGATAATCTCATAATTGTTCAACTTCTTTTCATCCTCATGGGCTTACAGCATAGATTCCTTGTGTCAGCTAACGTCAGGAGTGTAATTCCACTTCATGTATTTTGAGTCCCATATCGTATTCAAGTTACCAGAGCATGAATTGATTTTCCCTTCACCCTAGGGAACGACTGGGTCATGTACTTCAATATTCCTCCTTAATGATTCCTATTGCCAATGTACTACTTACCCCTATGCCTCATTTGTGTAATAATTAACGTCGTCACAGTGATTAACCATTTCAGCATTGTTAGTTGTAACTTTCTGTCACGACCCAATTCCCATACCCGATCGTGATGGCGCCTCTCGTGAAGACAAGGCCAGCCAACTAACCCAAATCCTTTCAGTAATAATTATTAAACATAAATGAATAGAAGATACAACTTAATGGCATTAGAAACTGTTAATTACTACCCGACCGGGGTGTCACAAGTCACGAGCATCTAAGGAAACCTTAACACAACTACATGCCAATAAATATATACAAGTAAAATTTCTGGAAAACAAAAGACAACATCCGGTGCCGCAAACGCTGGCGGTCACCTTGCTCAGCTACAACAACAATACCTTCAATCCGCTAATAACCCGCTACCGGGTGAACGATACCTGCAACTGCACGCAAGGTGCAGGGAGTAAAGTGAGTACTTCCAACTCAGTGAGTAATAAACATATATAATGGCTGAAAGTAAGAAATTCTGAAATATTACAATATAAAGCTATAATCAGCGATTCAGCACATAAAACGGTGGAACAACAACAATACCAGGACAAGTAAGACAAATAGGTATAAATGCATGAATGCAATGTAATGCACATGACCGCTGCGGCGCGCAACCCGATCCATTTGGGTACCCGCGCTCACTGTGGGGGGTTCAGACTCCGGAGGGGCTCCTACAGCCCAAGCGCAATATCATCGTAGCATTCGCTGCGGCGTGCAGCCCGATCCACACTCAGTCCAGATATATATATGCATGCAAGACACTCGGGCACAGTCAAATTGTTCATTTTTAGTTTCAATTATTAGGAATTATAGAGCTAAGTGTTTAAACCTTTATTTATTTACTAAACATTTTGAGGCAGTGTCTAACTCAGGACTGATATCATGAAATATGCTAAGCATCATGGAAGCAGTGATAAGGATCCCTGAAGGGGATGCAAACGATAGGCACAAAGCCCCAAACATATTCATAAAATCCAAGTAGGATGATTACCAAATAATTTCTAGTCAAGAGCACAGTACGAACATCAATCGGAACGGACTAGGTCACAATCCCCAGTCACAATCGACCCCGCACTCGTCATAGAGTACGTGTCTCGCCTCAATATAGCGTCACAATGTGATATACTGGGGTTTCAAACCCTCAGGTCATCATCTACATCTATTACTCACCTCTAGCCGGCCGAAGACTAGCTCGCAATGCCATTTCCTTTCGAATCGACCTCTTCGCACGTCGAATCTGGCCAAAACCACAACAAATAAGTTACAATGTGCCAAAGAAACATAACCCAATCGAAAAGTCTCGAAAAATATCGAAAATCGCGAAATTAGCAAAACCCGAGCCCCGGGCCCACTTCTCGAAATCCAGAAAACTTTACATCAAAACGATCCTTATCTCGCCACGAGTCTATACATATCAAACTCACAAGAATCAGAGTCCATTTGACCCCTCAAATCATCAATTTAAGCTCTCTTAAGTTTCAAGCCCTAACCTCCATTTTTTTAGCATTTAATCCCTTAAATTCCAGTGTTCTATCCATGATTTTACACTATATAAACATAATGCGAGTCCAATAGTTCATACCTGATGAAGCCCCTTCGAATTCTCTTCAAAATAGCCCAAGAAACCGCCTAAGCCGAAGTCCAAAATATTTTTCTTCTCTTTCAAATTCGTGAACCACTGTTCACTTAAACCTAGACCGTTTTTCCGCTTCTGCGGTTAATATGTCGCACCTGCGGTCACCGCGTATGCGACCAAATGATCGCTTCTGCGATCTCACTTAAATTCCCCCGGACCGCTTATGCGGTCTAGAACCGCTTCTGCGGTCGTCGCATTTGCGGATCCACGTCCGCTTCTGCGGAAAACCCTGGTCCCTCAAGGACCGCTTCTGCGACCAATACGCCGCATCTGCGGAACCGCTTATGCGGTCCCTTTTCCGCAGATGCGGAAATGACAGAACCAGCAAACTTCAAACATGCAACAAACTCCGAATTCTACGTCTAACCACCCGAATTCACCTCGAGGCCCCCGGGACCTCAACCAAAAGCACATACATGATCTATTACCTTATTCAAACTCGCTCGAACCATCAAAACACTATCGTTAATATCAAAATCCTCAATTATCCTCAAATCAAAGCCTAAGTTTCTTAAAAACTTCCGAATTGCACATTCGATCAAAAACCCGACCTAACCACCTCCGAATGGCCTGAAACTTTGCACACATATCCAAAATCACCTAACGAAGCTACAGAAACTTTCGGAATTCCATTCCGACCCCCGGATCAAATTCTCATCCATCCACCAGAATTCGCCAAAATGCTAACCTCGCCAATTCAAGCCTAATTCTACACCGGACCTCCAAAATCAATTCCGATCGCACTCCCAAGTCACAAATCATCCCCCGAGGCTAACCGAATCACCAGAAATCACATCCGAGCCTTCTAACTCATAAGTCAACGTCCGATTGACCTTTCCAACTTAAGCCTTCCTTAAAGAGACTAAGTGTCTCATTTCCTATCCAAACCAATTCAATTCAACTATAACTCACTCGTTGCTGATAATGAAACATGAAGAAGCAATAAATGGGGGAAACGGGGCTGTAATACATGAGACGACGGGTCGGGTCGTCACACTTTCGTGTCCTTTAGCATATAACCTCAGAAAGTACTCTACTCAGCGCATTAATGGATTCCTGAATAACTCCAGCCTGATATTGAACTCTGTTGTTCCTCATTGTATTAGATCCATTGGGTATTGTAAGTTCAGACGAGTCAAAGGTGAAGCTTCACAGTGTGATCACATGTATATTTGATAGGTAATTTTATGGTCAGTGTATGATAGCACATCTTAGAGTAATTGTTGAAGGTCATCAAGGGTTTAGTGTGAGTGTTCGCCTAGAGATTTTGAGTTTGGAGGGTGAGCAGGCTATTCTCAATATTTTCCCCTAAAGATGTTATGTGAGTTGATAATAAAGGTTGCATAAGTGTATTCCACATTAGGCCGCACTAGGAGTATGAAGTGTCCCCGTAGTGTTCGCATATATTTGTGGATTCACATGTCTATGTCTGAGAAAGTAGGTGGATATCAATTGTGTATCATCCCGGTGGAAATCATTGAAGGTGAAGTTAGTGGATAGTTAGCGTATGCGAAATATCTACTTGTTATCCTTGCTAAGTAAGTTTAGGGGTCGAAATTGCTCCGATGAATGTGTTCTGGCGAAGTCTGTAGATATAAGAGGCCATTGAAGGCCTAGAGTGTTGTGGAAATAAAATATTTTCTCTTGATTGCATAGCAGTTGGTTTTGATTTGAAAGGTACCTTCTAGGTGATATGATTTAAAAATGTGTAGTCCATGCCCAGGTATCATCGTGATAAAGTAGTGTTTGTAATGCTGAGGTTCTTGTCATTGATATATAAATATTGTTGTTGCTTTATCGAGTTGAGGAAGTCCACAGTGGGGAGGCGGAAGTATGAAAAGTGAAAAGAAAAACTATCCCCAATCT
>NC_031996.1:22237536-22238440 GCF_001879085.1 Nicotiana attenuata | reverse complement strand
CCTTTTGAGATACTTAGGAGGATTGGGGAGGTGGCCTATATGCTTGCTTTGCCACCTAGCTTGTCGGGAGTTCATCCGGTGTTCCATGTTTCTATGCTCCGGAAGTATGTTGGGGAACCGTCTCATGTATTAGACTTCAGCACGATCCAGTTGGATGAGGACTTGACCTACGATGTGGAGCCGGTGGCTATTTTGAGTCGTCAGGTTCGAAAGTTGAGATCTAAGGACATAGCTTCGGTGAAGGTACAGTGGAGAGGTCGGCCCGTGGAGGAAGCCACTTGGGAGACCGAGCAGGAGATGCGGAGCAGATATCCTCACTTGTTTGAGACTCCAGGTATGTTTCTTGACCCGCTCGAGGACGAGCGATTGTTTAAGTTGGGGAGGATGTAACGACCCGACCCGTCGTTACGGGAGTTACCGCCCCGTTTTCCCCGTTTTATGCTTCTATATGTTTCATTATATGTGTTTGGAGAATTTGAAGTAATTCGGATAGAGTTCGGTTAGAAATGAGATAATAAGTCTCTTTATGAGAAGGTTAGTTTGGAAAAGTCAACCGAATATTGACTTATGAGTTAGAAGGCTCGGAATGGATTTCCGATGATTCGACTAGTTTCGGGGGATGATTTGTGACTTAGGAGCGCAATCGGAATTGAATTTGGAGGTCCGGTGTAGAATTAGGCTTGAATTGGCTAAGGTTGGATTTTGGCGAATTCCGGATGGTAGGTGAGATTTTGATCCGAGGGTCAGAATGGAATTCCGAGAGTTGCAGTAGCTCCGTTAGGTGATTTTGGATATGCGTGCAAAGTTTCAGATCATTCGGAGGTGTTTAGGTTGGGTTTTAGATCAAATGCAAGTTTCGGAAGTTTTAGTTAACTTAGGCTTGAATCCGTGGTAATTCGATGAT
>NC_031996.1:22232966-22233906 GCF_001879085.1 Nicotiana attenuata | reverse complement strand
CGCATTTGCTTGTCCTGAAGGACAGGGTCCAGCATGATGATGCCAGAGATGTGACCATTGGAGATGATGGTGTGTTGCGGATGCAGGGCCGGATTTGCGTGCCCAATGTGGATGGGCTCCGGGAGTTGATATTAGAGGAGGCCCACAGCTCGCGGTATTCGATTCATCCGGGTGCCGCGAAGATGTACCAGGATTTGAGACAGCATTACTGGTGGAGAAGGATGAAAAAGGATATTGTGAATTATGTGGCTCGGTGTCTCAACTGTCAGCAGGTCAAATATGAACACCAGAGACCCGGCGGTGTACTCCAGCGGATGGATATTCCGGAGTGGAAATGGGAGAATATTACTATGGATTTTGTGAGTGGTCTTCCTCGTACCTCGAAGAAGTTTGATTCGATTTGGGTGATTGTGGATAGGCTGACCAAGTCCGCACACTTCATTCCTGTATGCACTACCTATTCTTCGGAGCTGTTAGCAGAGATTTTCATCCGAGAGATTGTGCGGTTGCATGGGGTCCCAGTTTCTATTATATCAGATAGAGGTACCCAGTTTACTTCTCAGTTCTGGAGAACATTTCAGCGAGAGTTGGGTTCACAGGTAGAGTTGAGCACAACATTTCATCCTCAGACGGACGGACAGTCCGAGCGTACTATCCAGATATTGGAGGACATGTTGCGTGCCTGTGTTATTGATTTTGGAGGTTCTTGGGCTGAATTCTTGCCACTTGCAGAGTTTGCTTATAACAACAGCTATCAATCCAGAATTCAGATGGCGTTGTATGAAGCCTTATATGGGAGACGGTGTAGATCTCCGGTTGGTTGGTTTGAGCCCAGCGAGGCTAGATTATTGGGGACAGAGTTAGTGCAGGATGCCTTAGAGAAGGTGAAAGTGATCCAGGAGAGACTTCGTACAGCTCAGTCGCGTCAGAAGAGCTATGC
>NC_031996.1:22229692-22231388 GCF_001879085.1 Nicotiana attenuata | reverse complement strand
CCAACTTCGTGAATTTTTAGTACTTTTTCGAGTATTTTTGATTGGGTTATGTTTCTTTAACCATAGTTTATGTATTCGTTGTGATTTGACTAGATTCGACGCGCGAGGAGGTCAATACGAAAGGAAAGGCATTGCGGACCATTCTACGGCCGGTTAGAGGTGAGTAGTTGGTGTATATGATGGCCTGAGGGTTTGAAACCCCGGCTTATCACATTGTGACGCTATTGTAGGGCGTGACTCGCACCCCATGGCAGGTGCGGGATTGGTTATGACTAGGGATTGTGACTTGGTCCATCCCGAACAAGAATGTTTCTATATTGGCGACTGATACGCACCCTGTATTGAATATATCTGGGCTTATTGCCGTGTTTGGGGCCTTGTGCCGATCTGTAGAATCCTTAGAGGATGAATGTCATTGTGATAGCATGCTTTGTATAATCATTGATCTCAGTCCTGTGTTTAATCTCTGTTATGAAATGCTAAGTCACTTTTCCTGAAGTTAAATATCTAAAGTATATTCTTCTTAATAAATTGGAAATTGGGAAATTAATTGAATCTGTTACGTGACTCATATGCATATTGTGGACTGGGTATGGATCGGGTTGCACGCCGCAGCGAATGGTATGATTATTTTGCGCTTGGGCTGAAGGAGCCCCTCCGGAGTCTGTACACACCCCCAGTGAGCGTCGTCGACGTTAAATGGATCGGGCTGTACGCCACAGCGTGTTCATGTGCATTGCATTGCATCCTTACATTTTACTTGACTGTTATATTTGAAGTTGTTTTGCTGTTGGTTCGTAGTAAGGTGTCGGACTGTTAGTTTTAGCTTTGCTTTGTGGCATTTCGTGGATTTCTTATCTTCAGACATTTTATATGCTTATTACTCACTGAGTCGGTAGTACTCACCCCTACTCCCTGCACCTTGTGTGCAGATTCAGGTGCACCGGAGGCTTAGCTGAGCAGTCTTTGTTTTCCAGAGCTTATCAGAGTTGTGGAGGTAGCTGCTTGACGTTCGCAGGACCTGACTACTCTTCCTATTTCAGTTTTATTTATATATATACATTTCCAGATTTGAGTATTTTCGTTCAGATATTGTTATTCAGATTGTTTTAGAGGCTCTAGACTCGTGACCCCAGATCTTTTGGGAGTGTTTTTATCAGACTTCGTATTTCTCAGTATTATTCTTCGATAAATATTGGATTATTATTCTAAAACTATTATATTCTCTTTAAATTGTCGGTTTTGAGGTTTACGGTTGATTTGGGAACGACTGTGGTCAGGCTTGACTAGCAATTGTGTTGGGCGCCACCACGACCGGGTTTGGGGTCGTGACACCAACCACCTTAAGCCTACTATATAAGAGACAACAAACGTGTTAGGGTTAAGCATTTTACATATATGAATCACACGTAATATGCCTTGTCCCTAACATCATCACCATTTCTAACATGCTTTTGGAAGGCTTCATGTTTCATTTCGGCTTATAAGGTTGCTGCTTATTGACGCTCTTATTTACTTCTTTTTTTTCGTTTTTCCTTTCACTCGCCTTATTTTGATCCCTCATTTTAGGGTCATCGAAAAATATTTGATCGAACCTTTTGGGGGTTGCCTACGTATCATGTCGCTGCATGAATCAGATCATTACGTAGTTCAGGGACATGACCATAATTTTTGTTTTTAAATATATATATATATA
>NC_031996.1:22212405-22229672 GCF_001879085.1 Nicotiana attenuata | reverse complement strand
ATATATATATATATATATATATATATATATATATATATATATATATATATATACACAAAAATAACATCTTTTGGGTTCATTTTCGTATTCTTCTAAAACAAAATCTTTTTCATTGATTTTTAATTTTTTTTTCATACAAGACTCAAAAACAAGAATTACATAAATATAAACATTTAAACAAAACCAGACTTTGATTCAAACAGACTTCTTAGGATAAAAGGCAAAACAACAAAACTCAAAACACCAAAAGACTCTTATAGACTCAAAGATAACAAAAGAATAATCAAAAGGGCTGCTAACTAAAACAAGACTTTGATCTCTACAGTAGAATCCACCATCATCACTGTAATCAAGGCGTTTGTTCCTGCGGCTGACCCCCAACATTGCGGTATATCCTCTCCAAGTCTGCAGATATATGACGGGCGACGTTCAATGATACTTCTGCAAATCGCTCGGGCGTCATTGCCTGGCAACTTCTGCATGCTCGTGAGGTATATGTGGCTACTTCGAGGATCTTTCCCTTAATGTACTCCTGAGCCAAATGCAACTCTTGATTTTGCTGAACACGGGTCTCAACTAGATCTAGCGCATCACGCTCGGGGTCCAGGGCCATATCTCTCTGCCGCCGAATTTCTAGTAACTCCCCCTCCAACCGATTGATCATACTTTGGTAGTGATGTCATTCTATTTCAAACTCCACAATCTGGCTCTCCTTGCTTGAGTCAACTCCCCCTATCTAATCCCTCAGACCTTAGATTAATGGAGCAAAACCTCTACGTTCATGATCACGAACCACCTTGAACTGGTCTTCTCTTTCTTCTTGTTGTTGAGCGGTAGTGATCACTTTTTTTTGTCTAATTTGAGCTTTGAGTGCTCGCCTCTCTTGTGCCCACTGAGACTTTTCCCACTTGAAATCAGCCTGTTGTATGTCAATTGCTGTCTCCGGAATGCCTTTATCTTCTTGTAAAATGTCAATACGGGATTAGAACTCTTGTGCCATTTCCCTTCCGGTTTCTCTAACTCTGGCCTCGATCTCCTCCTCCCAATCAACTGCATGCCGTATGGATCTTTCTGGCCTTTGCTCGGGGATAGCCTGGTTGTGAAACCACTCAAGGTATGCGAGGCTTACCTCCCCACGTTCACGATCAGCTACCATCTCGTCCAAATCAGAAAAGCGACCACCAAACCAAACCTTTTGTGCATATGACTCCCTTGGAGGTTCCTCTCCCTTGAATTCCTACACGAACGGACGCATGTCCTCAATCGGGGGCCTCTTTTGCTCACTCCCTAGTTGGCGCATGACGCGTAGGGGCGTGTAGGGTTGGGAACCTCTGAAATCCATGAGTATGAAGAACGAGCGATACGTCAACATATGCATGACCGTAGCAGAAGGGAACCAATAATAGTTCCAAGTGATTCTATTAGCACTCAATGAACCAAGTAATGTCCGCCAGGCCCTCACCCCCTCTGGAAGATTACAACTCACAGCTCTGTTTGGGTGACATCCAATGTAATTCAGCCAATTATCATTGAAATTTACTACTATTGGATGATGATAAAGGTGCTCTATGAACCACATCTGCAGCAGAATGTTGCATCCCTCGAAGTAATCTTCACCTTCTTGACAACGGGTCAAAGCTCGAAAAATATCTCCCAAAATCATGGGAAGAATGGTATGATCCTCGCTACTTTGCAAATACGAGACTACCGCAACCAATCGAATTCTGGTGCGCACACCACGCTTTAGAAAGACCATGATCCCCAGAAATGATATCATGAACGCGAAGATTCTCAACTCCCTCCAAGCGTCGTAACTCAATTGGTTGACGAATTCTATGCCCGAGAAGTTCTCAAACCCTTTCTCGTCCCCAATTCTGTCATAAAGATATTCCAACGGAACCCAACCTTCGTTTAAGCAAACCATTGGAATTCGACGGAGGCATAACTTCTTTAAAAAGTTGTTCACACCAACTTTTCTCGGAGCAGCAAGCTTTTTCCCACGAAGGTCTCTCCCCAATCCGGTGAACCCGCCTAATTCTTCCAATGTAGGCGTCATTTCACAATCTTTGAACCTGAAGACATTGTTCACGGGGTCCCAAAAGCCCACTAGAGCCTCTATTAAATCTCTGTTAGGCTTAATTCCCATGATGTTTGTGAGGAACTTGAGGTGGTTAAATACTTGATTCCGTTCCCATATAGCAAAACTAGCCCACCAATCACAGAGACTACTCGGGGTCTTATCTCCGATGAAGAACATAGGAGGTGTCTCGTCCCTTACCCTTTTCTGACTGCTTCTTTGTGGAGATTTCATGGTGAACCTAACAATAAGATAAAAAGGGTCAGGACTTACCTAAACTGTATGCAAATTCTGATCATTTTTTTTTTTGCCAATTTAGGACTCGATCTATTTTTTTATTATTATTATAATATTTTTTTTAATTACCCAAAAAAGCAAGAAAATGGCTATTATTATGAAAACGGCCATTTGATACTTCCACATAAGGCTTAAAGGATGTCTCGGCAAAAGCAGCCAAACATAGGAACAAAATGATAAAAAGTAGACAAAATAAATATTAAAAAAAACTATTTTTACGAAAACGGCCCTTCGTTACTCCCGAGAGAGATTTTAAGGCTGTCTTGGCAAAACGTCCCGGAATACGATGGCAAAACAGTAAAAAAGTGACCAAAAATACCATATATATAATTTTATGTACTTGCAGAATTTTATGCTACCTTTTTTCTTTTTGAAAAATGTGGGTTGAACCCGATGGAGGTTGCCTACGTATCTCACATCTGGTGAGAATATCAAACCCGCGTAGTTCGGTAAAATCGAGTATTTTTCTCTTTTGATTTTTATGAAAATTAATCTATACACCTCACGCCCGACTACTGCAAAATCTTAGTAAAAAAAGATTATTTGTACTAAACTAGGAAATGATTCTTTTTTTTAAAAATAATTTCTCTCAACTAATTTTCTAAAGCCGGTCAACAACGCAAGCAAGCCTTCCAATTGATGTAACAAGTAGCACATAAGTGAACATGATGGTCTCAAAGAGGATACCTGTCTTATACGGACCCGGCCCCTGTGCCGAGCTTCGTTAAGTCAAATGCATGTGATGCAAATAAAGCGAACCTACTAGGGATATCCGGCATGACGTTTGTTCTTCTAGGTTTAAATCCTATTGGAGAAGGTATCTAGATTGGCTTACTCGAGCGGACAACTCGAGCCGAGGAGGGTCAGCGTACCGGTAGCATTGCTTTCCGGCTTAGTTGGTGGTGCTCCCCGCCTAAAATATGTGTGACTAAAATTCTTCACCGGGTGACAAGCACCTCGGCTATCTCAAAGAAAGCAGGCTATGTCAAGCAAATGCCCAATTTTTAATTTTGAGAAGACTCAGAGGGGATGCGTGAGAAGACAGTTTATAAGTATAGTTCAACAATATCAAAGTGGTAAAAAGCGAACAGGTAGCACATTAGGCACAAATAAATCACAATATATACAAAATTAATAAAGGCAAATAAAAAGTCAACATGTACAAGCTCGAATTCTAGTAGTCCCCAGCAGAGTCGCCAGAGCTGTCACACCCCTTTTCTACCCCCAAAAGATATGTGTTGTTATGAGTTTTGTGGGTTAAAGAGTTTTTCCAATTAAAGTGACAAATTTTGAAATAGGGATTATTTTTGTTATTCAGAGTCGCCACTTGGAATTGATTTTTTGATGTTCCAAGTCACCTTTTATTTGAATCCCTAGTCAAAGGAAGGTTTGACTCTTTTATTATTGGTCTGCGAAAACAAAGTCTGGATAAGGAATTCTGTTGACCGGGGAGAAGGTGTAAGGCATTCCCCGAGTCCCGTGGTTCTAGAACGGTCGCTTTATTGACTTAAAATTGGCTTGAATTAATTTTGGACAAATTGATATTTATATGCTTTTTATATTTTTACCTTACCGCTTTTATATCCAGATTATTAGGAAAATTAAAGAAAATTTTGAACGATAAGATGTCATAACCACACTACGCAAGTGAATGAGTGATCGAGACGAAATTTATTAATTTTATCATAACTGCGCTATGCAAGCGAATCCACAGTTATGACAAGAATTATTAGTACATTATTACTTTTGAAAAAAGATACTACACTTAAAGAAATTACTAAAATAATAAGTATCGCACTACGCAAACGAATCCGCGAGTTTAGCAAAAGAATTAATTAAATTAGAAATTAATTAAGCTAATGGGTATGGTATGAGATTATTGAATTAATTTATTGAATGTTAAGCATCACGCTACGCGAGCAATTTCGTGAGTTAAAGCGTGCCTACTAATTGCCTAGCGTTTAAATTAATTACTAAGGCGTGATTAAATAATTCTAATTTATAAAGAAAAATCTTAATTAAAAAAATGGAATATATAACATATGTATTATTTTAAAGGTTGGGCAAAACTCTTGTCTATTACTCCGGCTTGATTAATTCAAACTTGCGTCACCCCGTCGTCAACAAGAAAATGAAATAAACGTAACTAACACAAGAGTGATAGCAACCTACACTATTTTCTTTTTTTTTTTAAAAGAATGAAGCCAAAGCTAATACATGTGACTAAGGATAAAATAATGCATTAAAAATATGATTTCCTAAACATGTACCTAGGAAAACACATGTTTCATTTTTAAATAATGGATATTCAACACATAATAACACAAAGGTATTCTTCCACTGGTTCTTTCCAACCTACCAGCACACTCAGTCACATATTTTCCCCAATTTCATCAACTTGCCATGAAGAGAAATATTACTAAGAGACATATTACTATCTGTTACTTTTTCAACACTAAGAGGGGAGTTAAAATGACTAACACTAAATATATGAAACCAAGGCAAAAAGAAACTAAACATCTACATATAAATATTTCTGGAAAACAAAATGTTTCTTTTCCTTAACTAAATACACTTCACAGAATGTTGTTTGAGCTACATATGTGAAGAAAAATGGAAGATTAACTAAATATTACAGATGTACATGCTTTAAACATAAGTAACACGCTAAACATTCATTCATTCCAGTAAAGCACATCGAGCATATCCTAGGAGTTGAAAAAGACCCATATTCTCATCCATTGGATATAAAAATCTGCATTGCAAAATTTGAGAAATACCTGGATTGCAGAAAATAAATACAGCAGTGAAAAAATGAAGCTCCGCAGCAACAAAAAAAACAGCAGCAAAGACAGCAGAAAATAGCAGCAATTTCGTATTTAAACAGCCCGAAAACTTTAGAGAAGTAACCCAGAACCAACTCTGAAGAAGACTTATACTTTTCTAAAGTTTGCACTCTAAAATTTACTCACAAAGCTCACCATTTCAGCTTACTAAAGGGTGCGTTAGTTGCTGATTTTTCACTCTCAAAATTATATTTTTAGGGTGTAAAAACTGTCCAACAAATGTGTGATGGAGTGTGTCAAGTGAGGAAAGACCAGCCCCTTAAATAGGCAAATAAAAATCACTTTTTGAACAGATTTTGGTCACCAAAAGTCTGTCCAAAAAGGACTGGCTTTGTGTGCAAAACACTGTCCAAAGGCTGTCCAAAAGGTGAAAGGATAGCCTGAAAATCTGCTATAGCAGAAGCAAAGAGTCATTTCAGCCACCCTACTAGTAAAAGGTAAGCTAATAGTACCCTAAGTCATGATCAAACCCATCTACCCTTAGATTTTATCAACATCAGTACCAAACCACTTACTCAAAAATAAATAACTAGAAACCAATTAACTGATTGAACTATTAACCAACAAGGAGAAAGAGAACTTCAAGATTGAAACCAAGCAAGAAACAAGCATTAAACCATGAAGTACTTAAAACTAATTTGCTTGAACCAAAACGAACATTAAAAATACTAACCTAAAACCAAACGATGTAAAGCAAAGCAAAAATGCGCCAACAATAACACAAACTGACATAATCAATTAAGTTAAACAAAAAAAATCATAGAATAGATTAAGAGCTAACTGAAATGATCACTAAACAGAATTATAACAAAACTACAAACAAATGACGGGAAACACAAAATCAAAAACTTGGACGAAAGGATAAGAATTTGAGTTTATACCAAGCCCCGAGATATTCAACGACGAATTGACCAACAAGATGATCCCAAGGATGCCAAGCGGTGGCTGTCCAACCTTCAAACACTCGTTTCATTTCGGCAGACGCTAATTTCATTGAACTCAGCGTCGTGCCAAAAGGAAACGGGTGTCTTTGGGTTGAATATGTTTTAAAACATAGGTCCATGTGAGTAGGTGATTGTGGTGAGGTCGGGCAGTAGTAGTGAGTCAGTAGGGGCAGAAGGGAAGAAGACAATAAAGAGGAAAAGAAAAGTGAGCAGCAGCAGTAGTGGCGGCGGGTGGTGGTCGCCGGAATTCGAATGGAGTTTCAGGTGAAGACCAAGGGAAAAGGGTAGGTATCGTGGAGCTTTTTCCATTGATGTATGTGTTGTAGGGTAGTGGTGACCGGAGCTTCGAGAATTTGGGCAAAAAAAATGGCGGCTAGGGTTTCCTAGATCTAAAATTCAGGGAGTTTGAGCGTGTTATGAAGGGTTTGGGTTGGAGATTTGGAAAGAGGAGGTTGAGGGGATTGTACGGTGAGATTTTGGGGTGGTTTGGACGACGGATGCCGCCGGTGGGCGATTTCCGGCGGCGGAAGAGCGGCGGCAGCGGCGGGTTTGGCAGAGAGGAGAAGAGAAGAGAGAGGAAGAAGAAAAGGAGAGAGGAGAAGAGAAATTAGGGGAAAATGGGGGCAAAATTTGGGAATTGGGGTCTTTAAATACCTAAGATAAGGGTGATTTATGGCCATAAGATCCAATTGTATCCGTTAGGGGCATGAAGGTTGGGCAGGTCAGATACTCTTGGGCCAACGAATTGGTCCATGTTTTGGGTCAATTTGTGCTTTAAAATGGCAAGACCAAATCCCTTTAACCCATCACTCAATATTTAAAAACTCTAATTCTAAAACACAAAATAAATCTAAAAAGGTGCAATGTAGGAGAAAAGAAAGAGCAAAAATTAGGTATTTACATGCGGTCGCATAGTTGATTGCGAAATTATTATGCGGTCGCATAATTGACCGCAAAATGTCCTTCAAAATTCAACTATTCTCTGCTCAACTCCGCGATGGTTATGTAGATCGCGGAATGGATCTGCGGTCGTGAAACTGACCGAATTGCTTCCTTCTGCAAAAATTATTCTTCCAACTCCCCAACGCATTGCACCACCCAAAAAGTCCGTATTGAGGCTCGCAAGCTCGCCGCGAAGAATTTCTACAATCCTCAAACACATTAGCCTACCTCGACACCACGAAACCCCGAATTCTTGGTAAAATTTTACGGGGCCTTACACATTTAAGTCATATCTAAAGTGTATCAAAATTTGCAAGTTTCATCACTTCGGAACTAACTTCAGGCATATGTAATCAAAGTTGTAAAAGTTTGCGTCGAAGTTTTTGCAGTAAACTTCCGACATTTTTGTCTTAAGTTTGGTTTGCCAAGGCCAAACTTCTAACTTGCCAATGGCAAACTTCTAACTTGCTAATTGCTAATGTCAAACTTTCGATCCTTAAGTTTGGTACCAAGTCCAAAGTAAGGCACTTATGCATGAAGTTCAGGGATATATGGTTGAACTATGCATGACATATTTAGGTGAATAAATATTTGTTCAAAAATCGTAACTTGTTCTTCAAATTTCAATAATTCACAACATGATTCAACGTCTAAATTTACTTCATATGAGCTAAAGTTTGACTACAAGGTTTTAGATATCATAAATAACAAACCCAATCGTCATTTATCAAAACAACGAAAAATCTAACAAGCTCATTTTGTCATCTTCGAGCTTTTCTCGAAAAACTTCAACGGTGATATTTTGGATTTCTCAATCAATGCCTAATTCTTTCATATAATGATGCAACAACACATTATTCTCAACGCATAAAAAGATTTGATACCCACTTAACTTACACGAACTTTTCATATTTGAAAATCAAAACCTATGATATTTTAATGCTGAAAAACCTTAATAGGCTACGAATGAAAAAAATTAAAAATTAAAAAAGGTATTGTGCATTAAATGGCGCCTGTGCAAATAGGCTTGCCAGTGAAAATTCTACATAATATTTCAAGAAATTTACACACCCTGAATGAAAAGGGAATCTTACGGAAATGTTCCAAATAAGTCCTAACTTACCAACCACTAGTTAATAATCATTAAATTATTAAAACTAGCCAAGGACATATAAAAATTAAAAATTCATATAAATAAAGATTTTTTCTCTCCAAGAATCATACGCAAGGTTCTCCTTCCATATTTTTAAGCGTGATCAGCAATATTAGATGCAAGACGGAAAGGAAATTTCATGGATGAGGTAGCAAACAAGATAATGAAATACAACAACAATCCAGTAAAATCTCATACGTGAGGTCTCGGAAGGGTAGTGTGTGCACAGACCTTACCCCTACCCGAGGGGGTAGAGAGGCTGTTTTCGAAAGACCTTCGGCTTAAGACGACGAAAAGAAACACTATATCAGTACCATCAACAGAAAATCAAGAAATAATGACAGCATCATAAGGACCAGAAAATAGATGAAAAGCAATAACAATAACCAGTAAATAAGGCCCGGCACAATAAAAACGTAGAATAGTGTGAACACAATATTAACCACTAACAGTCGGAGACAAGACCCTATCAGACTAGCCACACACACACACACACACACACACACACACATAATTTCAATAAATTATATATATATAATTTAAGCAAAAAAGGATTATTTTTCAATGAGTATGGTTGAAATTCATTGAAAACATATAAATTGGTCAATATATAAATTTTGAGGAAGATTGGAGGTGATTTGGTATCAAAATTTGTAGTTAAAATAGAATTCAAAAAATCATCTGCGACACATGTATCAAACATGCATCTCACACGCAGGTATATATATGATATACATTTGATACAAATATGATATATGTGATACACAAATGATACATAGTGTGATACACATATTATCTTTTTCCGTA
This sequence comes from Nicotiana attenuata, assembly GCF_001879085.1. NCBI lineage: Eukaryota > Viridiplantae > Streptophyta > Magnoliopsida > Solanales > Solanaceae > Nicotiana > Nicotiana attenuata. The sequence continues at coordinate 22,220,606 of NC_031996.1, read as the reverse complement.
TTCATCTTGTACTTCGAATTTTCAACTCAAAACTCTCCCAAATTATCCCAAAGTGAGATTTAAACTCCTTAAGATGTATCCAATCTATTCCAATAATATTCACTCAAAAGAAAGCAAAATTTTGATTTTCTTTGTTCTACAAATAACTAATCAACTAATATTGATAATATTTTATGACGTGGTTAATTTTTATACGAACTTACTTATGGGCTGACATAACTGGTAACTTTCAAACTATTGGCAATGAATCCCATGGGCTTAAACAGAAGATGTCCACTAGCTTCATTTTTTGATTCTACTAAGTGTAATTAAGTCAAACCTTAAACATTGAGGGTAATAAGGTTTCCTATGTGGCATAGGAATGTAAAAATTCCTTGACGAGACATTTTTCTTCCTATACCATATATGAAACCTTATTATCAAAAATGTGCATAGTTTCATATTTACCCGCCATGTTCACAGTTTTTCTACAATTATAATACCATTCATTAAATACTAATTATTAGGAGCTGATTCCTTCCTAATTAGGCGCGCTACAAATCAAGAACAGAATATTTTAATTGATTTAGCGACCTTCAGATCAAATTTGAAACGCAAATCCTATATCTTCAATTTAAAATCAAATTACATAGACTCTTTTCTGCAAAAACTCTGTTCTTCGATATTTTTCCTTAAGCCACAAATCAAAAAAAGACAAAATCGTCAACAAATTCGAATCAAATTGTAGAAATCAGTTCTGCAAAAGCTCAGTTCGTCGACATTCTCTCTACATCTCTCTTTATTTCTCAATCGCAAATTTCAGTAATACAAAGCAAATGAAAAGAGAGCAGCAATTCCACCATTGACAGCCATTAAAAAGCTTGAAAGCTTTGAATTCAAATTTGGGTTTTCAAAAATTATTATTTGTTTGGATTGGGTGTTGTTGATAATAATCGGGAATATGATTTGGAGTTTATATCTCAATTTTGAGGGGTTTTGGTGAAGATTAGACTTGGTTTTGACTGAATTTCAGATTGAAACTCGAAGAAGAAGAAGAAGAAGAAGAAGAAGAAGAAGAAGAAGAAGAAGAAGAAGAAGAAGAAGAAGAAGAAGAAGACATATTGCAGAAATTGTAGATAAATTGTAGATTATTTGTATTCTGATTGTAGATGCTTTATTTTCTGTTTTCACAAATAAAAAACGGCTCAATTATGTCGAAAATATCAATTAAGCTACAATTGACTGAGAAATTGTACCAATGTCGAAAATACCAATTAAGCTACAAGCTACAATCGATTAAATAAGTCCATTATATTTTGATATTAGGATAATTATAGAATACATATATATTCATATTTGTTGCAGAAATTAAAGTGTTTTGGCATTAACCGAAGATTGAATTTCTTCCTATTGCAGAATATGGCAGTTGGAAGTTTCCGACAGGATATTGATTCGGTCCGAGCTTTTGAGGAAAAATTAAAGCTACAAGCTACAAGCTAAAATACACTATGGTATAGAATTGGTAATTTAGTATACTAAATGTAATTAAGTCGAACCTTAAACATTGAGGGTAATAAGGTTTCCTATGTGGCATAGGAATGTAAAAATTCCTTGACTCTAACGGTATACGTGGCCATCAATTGATCTGGAAAAGTAATCGGGCCCAATTCTAATAAACTCTGGTCCGCACATCTAATCAGTCCATTATATTTCTACCATACTTCACTATTCGACACTTCGTCACTATAAACCGTGACCAGAAAATCATGTGGGCCGCTCCTCCGCTCGGACCATGGACTCCATGTTTCACCGCCACGAATCCGGCGGTAATGTGTCGTCCGATCAGTTTTCCGATATCAGTCACCACCACGAATCCGGCGGCGGCGAGGTGCGTTCCAAATAAGCTCCGACTCTATTCGCAGCTCAGAAACCTCGATTTAGATAACAGTTCAACCACAGATATCTCCAATTTAGGTAAAGCAGTAGCCGTTGCTGCAGTCAAATCAGGTTCGGAGGCGGAGCAAAAGCAGCAAAATAGGAAATTATCACGAGCAAAGTATAATAGACAACGAGGAGCAAAAGATGAAGAAGAAAATGAAGGAAGTTCAAAAGAGCGAGAAACGAAACTGAGCGGTTTTGATGTATTGCGGGCGCTGGAAAAAGCGACGGCACAGAAAATGAAGAAAAAGAGAAAGGAAAGAGACGGTTCGGCGCTAAGCAGTAGAAAAGGGATTGGACGAGGAAGAGGTGAAAGGCGAGAGGATAATGAAGAATTGGTGGATTATGATAAGGAAAGTGTTCGACCTTTGAGTATAAAGGTGGATTGGGGGACTCGTTTGGATGAATTAGAAAAAAGACTTCAACAGCTTTTGGATACAACTGCTGCTTGAATGAATATGCAGAAGAAGACGAAGTGCTAATACTAACATTGAACATTTTATCTGATGAAAAACACTACCAACTCATTAATAATAATGATATACGAAAATTGTTATGTAAAGCATTTTGTTTTATACAAAATAATACACTGGTTACGACATGAATGTATAGTTTAAGTTGTATTTTGGTGGTGCACAAATTTTTATTTGGGATTGTTTGAAACAGACCAAATCAAATTTGAATATCCTTTCCCCATATCTTCTCGTTTATCTTTTGTTTTCCATGGTTGCAAAAGAATCTATATTCCATGTCTCGTATACTCTGTCCCCTATATTAGCCTAACTAAGTTCAATTTTCTTTTCTGTGGATTTCTTGACGCCGAGGGGGTTTTTGATACTAATTAAACTCACTAAGTCTCTTAATTCTTATTAAAGAGTTAGGCTAATATATTAAAAAGAAAAAAGAAAATAAAGGAGCAAAAACTTGACTTAATCTGGACTTGTTCCCAAGAGGTAGTTATAGTAACAATCAGTTATTTGAGCAGTTATGCAAAAATTTGGTGAACTCTTCTACACGGTTTAAGTTGAGAGACACCTTTAATTTCTCCAAGCGGAGAGGAGAGAATGAAACTAGAGGAAATTCCCTTGTCCAATTATGGGAAGACTAGATTTTCCAATGAAATTGAAGTATGAGAAGTGTAACCTAATGAAGCTGGATATATTTCCAAAAGTAAAGTCATTTTCTCTCACTTCTGCCCTTCATTTTTGCTACTAATCACAACAAGGCAGGGGTGCATCTAAGGTTCAAGCAAGAGAATTCAATTGAACTTATATTTTTTTTATTATAAGAATATTGGTGAATCCCCTTAACAGGATGAAAGATTCTAGTGTAGTAACAAACTCGAGTGCAAATACTACTTTAGATCACAAGTTCAAATCTTAAGTGCAACATTCTAGTATCATCTTAATCCCCTTATATGAATTCCTTGCTACGCCACTGTAAATAGGGCTACCCAATCAAGCATATATATTACTCCCCCAAAAATGGCAAACGCTAGACTAATGGTGCATAATCCAACACCTACGCATGTTATTGCAGTTGCTCTCTGAGGCTACTAAATCTAAAATCCAAATCTGGTAGAATGACAAATGTTGAAGCTACAGGAGACTCGCAGCTTTCATCTCAACAATTGAAGAAATTAACCAACATTAGAGAAGCAATTTATGAACTAAAAGTCAAGCAGACAAACGATTATGGAACGCAAAATGCATCTCCAACATCCTTGTTTAGTTACAATGCACATTAAGTCGCTGAGATTGGTCTAACTGTTTTAACTTCGTTTTCTTTTTTCATAAATAACGACGAAGTAGGAAATAGATGTCCTGAGCTACTGGTCTGGCATTCAATGTAAGTAGCAACTGCTACCAAGTACAACATTTCACCAGAACTAGTATGGTCGGTAACGTCTACCACGGTTGGAATCATCTCCAGTACCACTGGATCCTCCTCGTCCTTGTGGTCCACCAGCACCATTACTCCTATCATTCCTCCGAGGTCGAACAGCTGGTGCCTGAACTCCTGGCTGCTGGCTGCACAGGAAATATAGCAAGTTTAAAAGGTTGGTTTAGATTGGTTTTATTCTATGCATAGAACTTCAATAGTTCATTTATCTGAACATTTAGTAAACTAAAAACTGATAATTACACTAGTGATGAAGAAACTTTATTTCAGAAGAAACAGATGTTAATATTTATAAGAACTTACAGAACATAGCCAATCTGACCATCAGGTAGAACCATTGGCACCATCTGCATACCTGCTGGCATCGGTCCTCTGCCGTATATCATAGGCTGCTAAAGTATAATAGTCTATCAGATGAATATGATCAATGACAATGTGCAGAATCAATGAAGACGACATGATGTACACAGAAATTACCTGTTGGAACCCAGCAGCAGCACCATAACCAGCACTCAGATGTCCATACGGATTCACTGGAAATGCACCATATCCTGGATGGGGAATGTAATTAGGATGGGGCATAGCATTGTGAGGACCGGCTGCTGCATCGAACTTCTTTTCAGTCTGAGGCTTTGCAAGAACTACTTCTAACACCTGACCTGCAATCCACATCCACTTTGACATTATTTGCCTAGTGAACTACATCATTAAACTAGTTTGGCATATACCGGAACTGATATACAAGATTCATATAGCTGACTGAGGCATTGTTGACCGGTTAATTGAAATACATCAGCAAACACAGAAATACATATTCAAGGGAAGCATCTAGCTGCTTTTCAGCTCATATAAAAACAATAATTGTAGTGGTGGGGAACCATGAAGTAATTCTTCCTTTAAGAGAGCTACACAAGCTTACATCGCTAAAAAAAACTAATTAAATAACGTTTAGCCTATGAATAGAGAAGCATGCAGTGAATCCTGATAAAATCTGTCAATTTCAGCATTATGACAAAACCAGACCAAACAAACATGCACAGCATTTTACTTTATTCTAGTCATAACAAAATCCTAGCGTTAAGTAGTCCCCCCGTGCTACTTAGAAATACAAAAACATCAAGGTATGTTCTGGACATACATTTCCACAATTTCACAGCAACATTTCAGACCAATCAAATGAGATCACACTACCAAATGCGCAGGGAAATCTAGAATATGATTAATAGAGAAACTAAAAGTATTTACACAAGCACATTCAGTACAGTGATGACAACACTCTTCAAAGCCAGCACCTTATCAGCGGAAAATATACCAGCACCCAACAACCCAAACCTATCAACACATAGAAAACTCGACCCCTTTACTAGGCATGTGAATAATATTTGAGTTGAAGTTGATAAAGAAAAAGAGTAATTGATGTTGGAGTTGAGAAAAGTTTATGGAAGTCGAAGCATCTTTGCCCATCAACTTCATTTGGTAAAAAAAATATTTCTAAAAATTATACAAGAAAATTGAAGGAGGTAACAGATTTTATATAAATTTTCAAAAGAGTAATCCTTAGCACAAAGAGTGCTAAGAGAAACAAAATACAGGAAGCCCAAAAAGCAAAAACCTATTCCTGTACTAGTTCAATGCACCATTGATATCGATTACTGAATCTACATCTTCTAGTATGGCCTCTTTACACCAAAAGTGAAACAAAAATATACAATTCATCTTGATCTTCTTTTCAGAGTTAGCTACATCTTCAATCTAAAAGTTAAAATTTGTGAATGGAAACCAGTATTTCACTTGAAATACACCTTTAAATCAGTATTTCCATATTTCACAAAAGAAGTATTTGCAAATAGTCATGCTGAATTATATTTGCAAAATATTGAAGTCTAGAATTTGCAATATCGAAGTATTGATTCATGCCTAAACAGGCCTGAAGTAATTTGAAATACTAAAGCACTATATTTCACTATATAACATGTCTTCAAAATAAACAAAATGGTAGCTCAATGAAATTAAACTCAATTGTGGAATGACAATATTGCTATAGTATTTCAATGATGTTGGAGTGTTATTGCTTCAGCCATTCAAACTCAGCAAAGAATAAATTGAGGTAAAAGTGATTGAATGTAAAATTTCTTACAATTTTAGTTTTTTCTCCCATTCGCCTAATAACATACAACGATGTGGTGCTAACAAAAACTCAGAAAAAAAATTGACATATTCCAAAGCAGAAATGACTTTAGCAGTTTCGCCTATCTTTAGCAATTTTCAAAAAAAATGCAATAAAGCATCAATATCGTGGTAATTGGTTCTTCCTTTTCTAAAACAAACAAATATTGAACGCGATAAGTTGACGGTACATGGAGGGTGCCCAATGAACTAATGATTGCTCTCACTGTCTCTGATTCCTTGTACTAAATAAAAGCATTTGTACTTATAAGTATAAAAATGAGTTTTGCATAAAAAATAAAGATAACAACCTAGGACATTTAGTAAAGCATAAATGTAATGAGAGGTTCAATTTATTTTTCACAAGGTTAAAAGTGATCTTTGTAAAACAAAAGTTTGTAGGTTGAATCATCTTTCATTTAGGATAGCTTCCCAGAAAGAAATTGGGTAAGCCGCCTTTTTCTCAAGTTGGATGAAGTAAATCAGAATAACCTAACCAGCGCCGCAAAAGCTACTTGTCTGTAAGGAGAGAAGTAGAGGAAGCAGAAAACTCCAGGAGCAGGCCATAAGAACAGTATTCATATCCAGTTCTCGCTCGGCAAAACAAAGGAGGAACTTTTTGGAAGTTTCAAACTCAAAAAAGGCAAAAAAAAAAAAAATACGGAACATAGATTCTGTTGTTCCTACAGGCAACATTATCTATTTGCAGGTTATCATCAATAAAATCAAAGTTACTTATCCACCAAAAAAAGATTCTTTTGTTGGAAGATTGTCTTGTAGTATGACTTTTTGCCTAAAAGAGAGGATATATCACAGGCAACCACCACTTAATCATGACAACCATATAAATCTTCTGTATCCCTTCCAATATTTCAGATCCTTTTCACTATATGTCACATATTACTTTAATCTAATTAAGGGTCCTACTTGACTGCAGTTGAACTAAAACTGATCTTTGACAAAAGTATTTGTATGATAGATTGAATCAGTTTTAGGCTTAACTAAAAGCACGAAACACACATCACACTTCTGGCAACTGAACTAAGTTGATCTTTGGTTTCAGTACAGCCCAAGCTATGAAACTTGATTCACAAACTTGAAAGGGAAAAAGGGAGGGCATACACGGAAGAGAGTTGATCCAAAACTGGAATATATCTAGAGCTTTCACCTCAAGGTCAGTTCGCTTTGATTCAAAAACAAAATAGGCATCATCAAAATGGGATTGGGTCGATCATAGCTTGATACAGTCCCATATTTGAAAATTATTGTTTCAGCATATAGAAAGAAAACATTTACAGGGGTGAGAGTTGATAAAAAAGGGGGCTGAATATAGATTGCTTTCACCCCAGGGTCATATGGGGGAAAAAGGCATCTCAATCACAATAGGACTAAGCTGATCTTACTTTTGGTTCAGTCCAAACCGCAATACTTGTTTCAAAATCTTGAAAAGAGAAATTACAGAGGATGAGAGCTGATACAAAAATGGGCCATATCCAGATGGTCAGCTTGCTTTGATAAAAACAAATGCATCAGATTTCTGACAGCTGAAGTAAGCTGACCTCAGTATAGTACAGTTCAAACTCTGAAATTATTGTCTCAAAGTCATGGAATAATTAAACAGGATGAGAGTTGATCTAAATATGGGCTATATCTTTAAATCATTCAACCGTAGGTCAGCTTGCTATGATTCAGAAACAAAATAGGCATCACACTTCTGACAACGCTTTTCCGCATTTTTCCTTGTAATCTCTTTATGATATCCTCCTAACTTCAAGACAAATCTTACTACAGTATGACATAATAGAACATGTCATGTAGATAAGAGTTTCTTTACAAAATTTTCCAAGTATGACTGAGTAAATCCTAAGTAAATACCAATTAGAAACAAACTAAGAATTGTTCAACACAAGGTCTCAGCTGGTGCCACAAGTTCCCAAACAGATCGCCTTGAAGTCTCATATACAAATGAGAATTCTCAGATCAATAAAGGTAGGGATAAGGTCTGCCTACACTATACACTCCCCAGACCTCACCATGTGGGATTACACTAGGTTTGTTGTTGTTGTTCAGTTCAATAAAGGACTTTTGAAGGAAAAAAACATATCTCAAGCACATTCATATCTATTGTGATTTATTTATCACTTTAGGTATGCCCTGAGAATGTACAAACCACAATTTTCCCATTTTCTTTGCTTCTTCCCTTTCTTTTTTTTGAA
>NC_031996.1:22178632-22212385 GCF_001879085.1 Nicotiana attenuata | reverse complement strand
GGGGGGGGGGGGGGGGGGCTCTCTATGGGTTCCAGATAACCCCTTCAAAGGCATAATTATGACTTTTTACCCTAGCTGCAAGAATAAAAAGAATTAGATATGGACCCGCTGACAGTTCCAGAGATTTTTAAAACCAGAATTACTAAATTTAAGGATCTCTCCCCTCCCCCCAAAACCCACCCCCTCACACTTCCTACCTCTATTCTCCTGATTTTCCTTTATTTCTTTTTCCAGTGAGGGGGAAGTGATTTGCAGGAGGGGCCGACGGAACACTCAGATGTAGATCCTGAGAGTTCCCTTTATGCAATGTATGTGTTCCACTTGTATTCATAAGTCCAGAAGCATTACCATTAACTTCATATGTTTCACCATCTTTAACAGCCTTCAGTGCGCTTGACCTTTCTGCATAATGGACAAATCCGAAGTCTCGTTTGCCACCACTTTTGGCCGGCGGCATAACAACTTTGGTGACATCACCATGGCGTTGGAAAAGTTCCTTCAACTGTTCAGTAGATGTGTTTTCTGGAATGCTTTTCACATAAAGTGCTTTAACCTGGAAAAGACGACATAAAATACATAATCAATGTTCAAACTAGCAGAAGGATGTTAAGGGAAAAGGTTTCACTGTTTCACACAGGTGAATCTCCAATCAGTCCATTGATACCATGGATTGGACAATACATCACAAAATTTAACATCATATTGATAAGTGACTTAGTTTGCTATCACTAATCCGTTTTCTTCTTTTTGGGTGATAATGGTAGTGTACATGCAATCTTGCACGAACTACCACGACTATTCCAGAATCATCTCAGAGTACCTTCAGCAGGGCCACTAGGTTTACGAGCCTTAGTTGGTCCCAACAGAATTACAGTCAGTATAATCTCAGCAGTGAAACTATCCACCACAACTCTGCCCCACCTCATGGTAACAATACGCCTAGAGAACTAAAAAGTTTAAGGTATCAGCACAGTTGCTGGCTCTTTACTCAAAAGCAGCCCCAATAAATGATTATATCAAATTGAGAAGTTTTATAGATACATTACAAAAACCATCCAATCCCCCTTCGCACACCTAGACAGACCTACAAGAAGTAAACAAAGAAAGAAGAAAACAAGTTTAATCTGGAATAGGGGGTGGATCAGAACCCGTAACGTACTGTATTCAAGCCAACATGATAACAATTGGAGAGAAAAACTCATAGACCCACAAAAGGGAAAAGCATAAGGGAGATCATTTGGTAAAGGTGCAAACTGCAAAGTAACAATTAAAGATCAAGCAGGTGACATTAGAATCTAAGAGAAACAACCAAAGATCACAAAACATATCAAATAGAACTCGCTTAAGATCTCTTAGAAGCTCATACTCAAATATCGGTGAGATATAAGGTTTGATACCTGAGCAGCGGCAGCAGAATGATCATGTGTAATCTTTGGATCAGCCCATGTGACAGTTGGAGAATTTCCCTCCAGCTTAAAGTTTGCACTTGCCATTTTTTTCCGCGAGTAATCCGCACAGGCATTATTGTAATATTCAACGAAAGCAAAACCCCTATTACGTGCTGGGTTTTGAGGATCCTTCAGTCAAATATTAGAAGTTTACAAATTGTCCATAAGTTGCCAATGACAGAGTCAGAACAATTTATAGAAGTGTTTGGGACATAAAAACACACCTTTATGAGTTCTATTGTTTCTGCACCAGGGCCAGTCTCTTCAATGACCTTTCTGAAGTCATCATCAGACCAGCTCTTTGGTACATTACCAATGAACAATCTGTATTTAGTTTCTGACAGTGAACACCTTATGGTTTTTCCCTGGGTTGATAATAAACACATAACAAACAAAGAAACTACCAAATCATGCACTCACTAAAAGAGACGATACAGTTAATGAAAAATCTGAAATGAATGAAGCCAAGTGCGCAAATGCAGAAATCACCTTGAATTCTTTGCTATGTAATTCTTCAATAGCCTTTTGTGCCTCATCTTTTGTTGTGAAGGCTACAAAGGCAAAGCCCTTGCTTTCACCGGTATCCTTATTTCTCATGATCCTGACCTGCAAAGATAGGACACGATTACACAATTTAGGGAAAAGCAAACACATTTAAGTCTGTCAAAAACATATGCCTGTTTGGCGTAGCTTTCAGATTACTTCCAGCTCTATCAATCAGAACTGACCTCATGTATTTCGCCGAATGGTTCGCAGAGATCCCTCAAGTCTTCATCAGAAACATCTCGAGGAATCCCACCAATGAAAACCTCAGACCCATGCGGAGGGAGAGCAAGAAGTTCAGCATGCTCTTTTTTGTCTTCTTCAGTAAGAGAAGCACTAGGCTTTTCTTCATCTGTAGCAGGCTCCGGAACGTCACCCATATCTGCTTCTGGAGACTCTGCTGTCCCACTATCCCCACCTCCGGAATCATATGATTGCTCTTCACCATTTTCATCACCGACTTCTCCAGCTCCATCATCTTCTATCAGTTCTGGATCTTCATCTTCCTCAGAGTAATTTTCGTCATCAAGATCCACGCGGTCATCAATTTCAGTATTCTCTGTCATGATTTTATTGTGACCTAGATCTTCTCATCCAACAAATAAATAGAAGGTCACCAATAATGCCTGCAGACCGATATATATGTTAGCTCTTTTGCTTGTTGACGGATATGACATCAATCGTTAACTACATTTCAACCCAAATAACTTGGGGTCAGCTATATGGAAGATATGAAAAGGCTGGGAAAATAATTTTTTTTTTTTAAAAAAAAGGCAAGTACGCACTATGACCATGCATGCAATGAAGGAAGTTCAGTACTTTCAACTGTCCTGCACCAACACGGAAAGACGTGTAGTATAGGTAATTTTTCATTATATTCAGGAGATGAGAAAACAAAATATACTAATGTGCAACCAAATTTCCAACTTATCACAATTTTACAAATGATATCTTTCTTTCTTTCCATCGTTTGAAGCCCAGCACTACTTCGAGCTTTTCATTAGCCCATGGTGGCATAAACATAAGATACAATAGCACACGATGGGATATGAAACTTCTCTGGAGGAAAGAAAATGCACTATTATCAATAGACACAAAGATAAGCACATACACATAAGAGCAAGGACACTTTCTCAATTGAGATTTTTTCACCACATTTGGGTCATTTAGGAGGGTAAATTTTAACATGATGGGAATTTAATCAATTAAATAAAGAGAAAAGGTTGGCCTTACTAAGGTGGAGTTAGCTTTGAAATACTTGTTTTAGGAAAAAAAAATGTTTTGCAAAGATTGTTTTCAACCAAACACCAAGAAAGAAAGAAAAAGAATCACTTTTTTGCAGAAACCGAAAAACTAACTCTTCTTACAATTTTTGAAGCAACCGCCACCTATGACTTCACTACCATACAGAACAGTGTTACGACAGGGTAAACTTTTCGCCATAATCTCAAGAAAATATCTCTACATTCTCAAAAAGATAGGAACTTCCTTTTATAATGAAGGTGCCCGGCCCTGCTCGCACGCACCTCGGCTATTCAACCGGATACCTACTACCTCCACACGTACAGGTAACTCAAAAATACATGAACTTAAGACAACATTAATATGCTTAGCAAAAATTCCCTTTTTCATGATGGATATATCGGATGTTTCAGCTTGGGAACTCGGTTAATGATGTGCATGACCCTCTACTCTTCTCTACTTTAAGTCCTAGACTAACTAGTGCAACAGCCTGTTTCAAATTCGGGACATACTACCACACATCGCGCCGTTGAATCAAAGCAATGGGGCACGATTTCCAATAAGTTAAATGTTTAATATGACATTATGCCTATAGAAAGAGGAAGACTATTTACTGAACTCAACCAAAAAAAACGATGGGTAATTGAACAAAGTAAATGACCTCAACCAATTTTTCCTCTATCAAAAAACTCAACCAATTTTAGTACCAACATATAACTATGAACACATATAACAATTCAGCTACCCGAGGAGCTAAAATCAATGTATATAAAGCATCCACACACAAAAAAAAACCATCTTCAAAGGACAAACTCGAAAACCTAGAGCTGAAAATAACAAAAATCAACAAAACCCTAACAGAAAAATAGGTAAGTCCGTACACATCTAACAAATTTCGGTATGTAAATTCAAGATTTCTGATGCTGAAAAAATATAAACAAAATGACATACATGCTAAAAATTGATAAAAAAAGGGGCAAAAGACGAAACCTTGTTTATGAGAATGGGCGGAAATGAAGATAAAGAGCAGAAGAAATAGAGTAGTAGTATTATGTGAGAAGAAGACATATAGTAGTAGTAGAATATATGAGTATTGGGGGTTTTCATTACCCAAAAATTAAAGAGAGAAATCGGAGAAAATTTTCTGCTTATCTGTTTTCTGCTCTTTAGGAGTTTGATTGAAGGCGAAGAAGCTAATCTGGAAGTGAGAAATACACTACTACTCTTTTCAGCTATTTTATACTGCCTGCGATTTCAGTTCGGAATTTGGCCCTAACTCGGGTAATTGGTACGCTCTGCCCGCTGCCCGTATTGATTTGGTCAATTCGTAGATGAGCCATAGGGGTATCATTGTCATTTTAGCTGGCGCAGTTCGTGACTTCGTGATTTAGAGCTTTATATTGGCCTATCTTGAGGCCCTGTTTGGGCATGAGTTTTGCAAAAATAAATTTGGGATTTATTTTCAAAACTCATGTTTGGCCATAAATTTTGCTCATATTTTGGCCAAATCCAAAATCTCAAATCTCAAATCCCAAAATCAGCTATTGAGCTGATTTTGGGCCAAAATCCCAAAACTTTATATATATGTTTTTCCAAAATAAAGTTGGAAAATATGTTTTGAAAACGTATGTCCAAACACATTTTCATCTTCAAACCAAACTTCACCCAAATTAGATTTTTCAAAATAAATTTGGGATCTATGGCCAAACGCTAGCTTAGTTTTCAGTTTTATCTTTTCCTCTTTGGCCAGCCAAAATGCATTTTTATCTCCACCTTTTTTCAAGATTTAGGCATTGCATTTTTTTGTCTTGATTTATGCTTGTGCTTTCTATTTATTGATAAAAAAAACTCCATATTTGTCTCTACATCAAATCATTCTTTTCATATTAATTAGGTATATGGGCAAAGAAAATTTGATCTTGAGACATTCACAAAAGGAAAAAGCTCAAAAATTCAGCACTAAAGGACTGTGTTACAAAAATTCTATGTTTGTTTGAACATATTCGCGTGGAAAGAGCATGACCTTACGCATTTGTGCAAGAACTTGGTAAAAATTCTGGAATTTTTTTGGAAAATAGTTATTTTTAACATCAGTAATCAAATATTAGTCACCATTTTAAAAGTTATGTCGAACCGTTAGATATTCTTTTTGACATAAAAAAATAGTTGAAAAAATTTACCAAATAAAACACACAAAAAAAATTCAGGCAATTACTGAAATTTGAATATTTATTAGTTCAAACTCCATAAGTTATTCCTCAAGCTAGAAATGCGCAAGAAATGTGCAGTTCGAACCCCACAAATAATTTATGGATTTACAACTTTTTATTATTTTTAAACCCATGACCGATACATGAAGTTCAAACATTCAAAAAATAACAATGCCTATATTTGTTTGTAGCAAGGCTCAATACATGAAATTCAAACATTCAAAAAATAACAATGCCTATATTTGTTTATAGCAAGGCTTGTTTTAACTCCAAGACGCACTCATAAAAGTTCAATTTGTAAAAGTTGAAACTCAATATTCTTGAGTTTCAACGAGGTACCATGAGCGAAATCATTCATTTCACGTTATTTAACGTACTTGTTTCACTCATATCTATTTTATCATTTTATCACGAGGTATCATGAGTTGAAATAATTTTTTAACACTATTTCACTCATGATACCTATTTCAAACTCCACGAAAAATTCTTAGAGTTTGAACCTTTATATCAATGCGAACTCTAGGAACATATGTTGGCTTTTCAGCTACCACGGCTCAAAAACTTTAGCACAATGTGATAGAGTTTTATTTGTCAAAACTTCGAATTCCAGCAATAATGCTGGAGTTGTTTTGTATTTTAATTAAGAGTATTTTTGTTTAAATATTATTTTTATTTTAAAAAGTGGTTATGGTTATTTCTCTATTACATTTTAAATTATGGCTAAACATTAACAGGCAGTATAGAAACGGGTCAACCGGCCTAATTTGTACAAATTCTTCGTGCCACCAGCAGGCTGCAGCCCATATAATTCCACCTTTATACCCATTAATTCCAAACTATTTACCCTTTAATGCCCAGACCCAAACTATTTACTACTGCTACCCATGCTCCCCAAACTATTTACCCGCATTTCTTCTTCTTCCTCCTCATTTTACCTTCCTCACTTTATACCCATCGTATTTTTTCCTTCCAAACTTTATACAAGGATCTGGTGAAACCCAGGTGCAAACTTTTTCCTTCCAAACTTTTTCCTTCCTATATAAAAAATAATCCTTGTAAGGCCATCACCAGATGCAAGTCTTGAAGATTGTTGGGCTTCACCAGATCCTTGTATAACGTTTGGAAGGTAAACATCGTATTTTTTCCTATATAAAGACTTTCATCTGGCCATCACCTTTAATATCCACCATTGTTAGGCTTGAAGCTCAATTTTATTTTTGAAGATTTTTTGTTTGATTCAAAGTGGGTGCTATTAAATATTGCTAAGGCTGTATGGTGGGCCGGGCCCGGGCCTAAATGGGCTAAACGGGCCGGGCTAAACGGGCCTGGGCTTAGCGGTCCCGGGCTCTGGCGGTCCCGGGCTTCGCGGTCCCGGGGCTTCGTGGGCTCAACGGGTGGACCAGCCCGTGACGGGCCTAAGCCCATATGGTCCTGGGCTAAATGGGCCGGGCTCGTGGGCTTAGTGGGTCTAACGGGCTTTTTTTTATTTCCGGGCTTTTTTTTTAAATTTTTTTTTTATTTAAGGCAATTTCTTGTAAACCATATGTGTATGTATATATATAAATTGCTCTTATGCATGGCTATATAAATATATGTAGTATATATAATATAGAAATCTAATTATTAAAGTGTTTGACGAAAATGTAAAATAACAAATCAATAGTAAAACTAAATTGGCATGCATAATAAATTAATAACAAAGTACAACATGAAGCATAAATACGTCTAATAATTTTAAAATAACACAAATTGTTGAAAAATCTTAAAGACGAATTTGCGGATAAATACCCTCAACACAATACTTTATATTCCTCCTTAAAATGCCTGTGGTGCACCCTGAACGAAAATTTAAGACTCTTCCACAGTTCTTGCACTTTAATATTTGGCCTTCTTCATTTTCTTCAAGCACTTCATAGTATTGCGAAACAAATAAGCGCACTCTTTCCGAACGAGGCATGATTTAACTTGAAAATTGAGATTGAGACTTGAAGTCTTGAAAATTGGAGATTGAGAGATTGAGAGAAATTTAGATTGAGAAATGAGTATTGAGTATTGAAATGAAGAAGAGGGAGGGGGGTACTTATAGTGTTAGAGAAGGTTAGTTTTGTAAATTGAAAAAAAAACGGCTATTTGTGCAATTAATATGACCGTTGGTGGTCATTGGGGGTGGGGCCCTCATTTTGAAAAATCTTGTTTTGTAGTATATATAGTACTACTTCTTCATGTAAATATAATATATATAGTATACTAGTATAGCATACTAGTATAGTATACTAGTATACTAGTATGCTAGTATATAAGAAGCTTCGGAGGAGGTTCCGTTGGTGGTGGCGGAAAAGAAGCTTGTTCATCACCGTTTCCGGGCGAAGCAGCATCCTCCGCAAGTTCCGCTATCATTTCTTCATAAGCTTCGTCTATCTCCGGTTGTGATTCTGCAAGTCCAAAGTTTTTTCTTTCCGAGCAGATCCAATCTCTGATAGTACTGATTTTTCCAAGCTCTCCCTTNNAGCATTTGGAGCTGATTTGAGGTGATTGAGATCGAAATTTTCAGTTGAAAATCGAAGAAGAACACAGCTACAGTACACCACTACAGTATACAATATGATGTAGGAGTATATAGCTATACTGCAACATTATACTATTATAGTATATAATATATTGTTATAGTATACTGTAATAATATGCAATATACTGTAACAATATGTTGTAATAGCATACAATATACTATAATAGTATACTTATTACCCGTAAATTCACTTGTCTTTTCCCCTTTAATTTGCTTTAAGCTTTTACCCAGCGTGAGAGACAAATAGAAAATGCAAAAAAAAAAAAAAATATTATAGTATGTTATATAATGTAACGGTATACTCTTACAATTAGATCCTTTTAGAATTTTTTGAAATTTTTATTGACAACTACTATTTCAGTTTAATAATTGAATTAAACTTTTTTTAACTCTTCGCGTACAATTGTATATCCTGTTGGTATAACTATATACTATACTAGTATCAAATGTTAGTTAATATTTTTTTGGTTGTATTAGCTACATTTAATTGGTACACAATTTGATTTTTCTTTAGTAATAATATAAAAAAAAAAGAATAATAAAAAATAATGAAAATAGGAAATGAAATTAGATTATGAAGAGAAAAAGAAAAAAAAAGAAGTAAATGAAATTAGAATAGGAAAAAAGAAAAAAATAAGAAGAAAACGAGAAAAAAGAAAAGGAGAAAAGAAAAAGAAAAGAAAAAAGAAAAAAGAAAAGAAAAGAAGCATAGAAATAAAAAAGAATTGGAGAATAAAGAGAAAATTCTCCACAAAACCTACTATGGGTAGGAAATATAATTAGTTTATGGGTAGAAAAATAAATGGACAGACAAGGATAAATAGTTTTGTTTTTGTGGGCAACTGTGTCAAAACCCCTAGAATAAACGAGGTAAGGGTGTGATATTCCATCTTGCATCAAATAAGCAAGACTTGTTTGCGTGATCTATAAACTATGGATTCCTACTACTAACGATTGGACATATCTTACAATAGCACTCAATCAATGGGGAAAAAAAAAGCCCAATAAGCTAGTTAGGCTTGTCACTGACATAGATGACAACATTATCATAAAGGGATCTGTTCATAGTCATTCTAAATACTAAACTTTTTTACTCAAAATAACTAAGCTTTGATATTAATATTGACCTTTTTCTTCTTTACAAATTGTATATATTCTTCCTTAAAAGAATTCTAACTCATTATTAATGTCACGATCCAAGTTCTCCCTCCGTGAACCGTCGTGACGGCACCTAGTCTCTACGACTAGGTAAGCCTAACATTTGCGGAAAATGAAACGAAAATATAAAAGCTATTAACTAACAGGTAAATTTTAATAAGAAATTAAGATGCCGCTCGGCATCTACAGTAATCACTCTCGAAATGTACATAAACTCTCCCAAAACCCGGAATATCATAAGTCACAAACTATAGAAAGAAACAGTATTTCTAGATTCCAGAGTCTAACAAAAAGGAAATACAAGAAGTGTTTGACATGGAGAAGAGTAGATAGGGACTCCGAGGTTTGCGGACGCGGCAGATATACCTGAAGTCTCTACAGCTGTCTCGCCTCAACTGATAATGCGGCTGATAAGCGATACCTGGATTTGCACACGAAAAAACATGTGCAGGGAAGGGCATGAGTACACCACAACGGTACCGAGGAAGTGCCAAGCCTAACATCGGTCGAGTAGTGTCGAGATCAGGTCAGGGCCCTACTGGTGTATATATAATAAAATAAGACAGAATGAAATATCGCAGTAAAAATAAATACTGTAATTTAACAAGAATGTTAACATAGAAAGACAACAGCTCAAAACACAGAGATAACAACAAGGGATCTCCCAGGATACCGTCCAGTTGTCCCACACGTAAATATGCAGGGGGATCTCCCGGAATACCGTTTCGTAGTCCCAAAGTAAATATGCAGAGGAGGAGAATCTCCCGAAATACCGTTCCGTAGTCCCAAAGTAAATATGCAGTACAGGGGGGACCTCCCAGAATACCGTTCCGTAGTCCTAAAGTAAATATGCAGCTCAAACAATAGAAATACAACTACAACATGAAATCCCACAATTTAGACTAAGTACAATTCAATGAAGAAACATAAAAATTCACTAAGCATGTTGCACATTGTTCAGATAAGCAATTAAGACACGCAGACATGCTGTTCTAAACTAAACAGGATATTTACATATACTAGTGTAGCTCAGTAAAAGGGAAACAAGTATTTTACTTAATAAAAATGGAGTTTTTGCAACAATAGCCCGTGTACGCACTCGTCACCTCACGTACACGGCGCACATATATCAAGAACAATACCGAATTCTAAGAGAAGTTCCCCCACACAAGGTTAGGCAAGCCACTTACCTTGAAGCAAGCTCAATCAATCAGTCACAAGCCTTTCCCACGAATATCCGGCTACGAGTGGCTCAAATCTAGCCAAAATCAATTACATAACATAAATATAACGTCAAGAAACTAATCTAGCTAATGAAATCAAAGCTAACCCAAGAAATTAGAAAAATCGCCCAAAAGCCTCCCGGGCCCACGCTTCGGAATCGGGTAAAAGTCACCAAATATGAACACACATTCACTCCAGAGTCTAACCATACCAAATATACTCAAATCCAATACCAAAATCTCGATCAAAACCTCATAATTCGGCCTAAGAATTTTTCTCAAAATTTTCCCAATTTTCCAACTCAAATCCCTAATTAAATAATGAAATCAACAATGGATTAATGGAATACAACCAAAAACGGGTAGGAATCATTACCCAATAACTTCCTTTGAAAATCCTTCAAATTATCGCCTAAACCCGAGCTCTCAAAGTCAAATGGTGAAGAATGACAAAAACCCTCGAAATCCTCTTTTCTCTGCCCAGCGAACTCGCTTCTACGAGCCTTCAACTGCACCTGCGATACCACACCTGCGGGAAAATCATCGCAGGTGCGAAAATCACTTAAGTCCTCAAGTCCCGCATCTGCGATAGGGTGGCCGCACCTGCGGAAAATCTCCCGCTTTTGCTGTCCTTGACCGCTTTTGCGAACATTCTAGCGCATTTGCGAGCATCGCAGATGCGGAATTCACCTCGCATCTGCGATCCCTGGCAACTCCTCCATTTCCTCTTATGCGCTTGCTTCTTCGCATTTGCGATCCCGCACCTACGGTCTCCCCACCACATGTGCGAAAACACTAGATGCCTGAAACTTCAGGAATGGCCTAAGTCCAAATCTCGTTCCGTTAAACACCCGAAACTCACCCGAGGCCCCTGGGGACCTCAACCAAATATACCAACAAGTCCTAAAACATCATACGAACTTAGCCGAGCTCTCATGTCATATCAAACAATGCTAAAATCACGAATCACCCTCCAATACAAACTTAAAGAACTTGAAACTTCAATTTTCTACAATCGATGCCGAAACCTATCAAACCACGTCCGATTGACCCCAAATTTTGCACACAAGTCATAATCAACATTACGGACCTACTCCAACTTCCGAAAATTGGAATCCGACCCCGATATCAAAAGTCCACTACCGGTCAGAATGTCCGAAAATTTGACTTTCGCTATTTCAAGCCTACATAAGCTACAGACCTCCAAAATACAATCCGGACACGCTCCTAAGCCTAAAATTACCCAACGGAGCTAACGGAATCGAAGCAAATCCATTCCGAAGTCGTCTTCATACAGTTCCGGCTACAGTCCAAATTCCAAGACTTAAGCCTCCCTTTAGGGACTAAGTGTCCCAAAACACTCCAATAACCAAAATGAAACCTCCCGGCAAGTCACATAAGCAGAAAAAGATACGGGGGAAGCAGTTAATAGGGGATCGGGGCTATAACTCTCAAAACGACCGGCCAGGTCGTTACAATTAATGCCTTCAATTAAGGGATTCGGTACACTCTTCTTCTTTTTTTCTCTCCTCTGCTCTCTCCCTCTTCCTTTAGTAAGAGAGGAACACATAATCTCTCTCTCTCTCTCCAACTCATCCATGTTTTTCTCTACCAATTTTAGTTTTTTCTCTCCTCTGCTCGCTGTCTCGTTGCATATTCTTTAATTCTTCCCTCATTTTTTCTAACTAACATCCAAAATAAATAATTATAGTAGTAAAGATAAATCATATCAAGTTTATCGTCTAACATGATAATAATCAAGAATAGATTGAGATATATATAGAGGAGAAGAATAATATATACATAACTTACAATAGGCTAGTGATCTTGCCAAACTCACACCACAGTTAGGTGGTGAGGAGGTCGAAGCAATAATAAACCCAACACGAGTTGGGATCGAATCCACAGGGAGTTAGAATTTGGATTAGGTATATAACTAGAGTAAATGTATGATGTGCCTCCACATATTCATTGGTTGTTTCTATTTTTCTACTTTTAGCTTATGATTGCAACTAATAAACTAGAAGACAATGTTTTTGGTTTTGAGTGTTTTTCAAATGATAAAGGAATCTAGGGTCATGACTTCCACCTAGGTGGCTACCTAACGGGTTGTAAACTATAGGGGAAGTTTGATTTATCGGTTTCGTGGTATAGCAATCACACGTAATTGCTCACTCTATACCTCTCGGTAGTTTGAGTGATTTTGCCCAATTTGGCTTTCTCAAGTCCAAATGGGTATTTGCACAAATCAAGTGATATATGCTAAAGTCGGGTCTTACTATCTCTAGATTTGACCCTTGGGCTATCAATTTCTTGAGTTCACCACAATTGCTTGTTAGCCAAGTTTTCCTAAATCTAGTCTCTCTTTCTCAAGCAACGACTAGGTCAAAAAGGCATGAATCAATGTTTGCAACCATTAATTCTAGGATTTAAGCATAAACACTGCTAATAACACTAACCCAATCACAAACACACCCTAAAATTAAATACCCATTAAGTACCCACACTAGGGTTGAGCCACAACCCTAGCTAAAGATTTAGCTACTCATGAAAAATAAAGAAATACAAGAAGAAATTAAGATAAATTGCATAATATTGATTAAACAAAGAAAAACTAATGTTAAGAAGTCAATCTAGTACAAATTTACTCAAAGAAGTAAAGAAAACCGCTCAGGTGCACCTCTGCAAACTAAACTTCACCTAAAAATGACAAAAAGTTGTATTTATACTAAGCTGAAAATATCTGACAAAAATGCCCCTACAGAGGTTGTGCGGCCGCATAATTCTAATGCGGACCGCAAAATGGGCTTCTGCGGCCGCACAATTCTAGTGCGGTCTGCAGTCTTGGGAATTTTGGGCTTGGAACTTCAGGCTTCTGCGGTTCGCATGAAAGTATGTGCGGCCGCACTTCTGATTATGTGGCCGCACAAAAGTGCTGCGGTTCGCACTCTTCTGCTTTTGGTTTTGGAACAACTCTCTGATTCTTCAATCTTGCAGACCGCATAATAATGATTACGGCTGCACTTGATCTCCTGCGGCCGCACATTTTTGGTGCGGTCCGCACTGTTTGAGCTGGCTAAAACCTCCTCTTTGAATCTCACTCTGGGCCGCACTAGAATTGTGTGGTCCGCACTGCTAGCCTCTTTGCCCAATTTTGGCTCTTGTTCACTTTTGACTCCTTTATAAGTTGATTTTGACCTCTTTGGCTCGTTTCCCAATGTTTCTGCAAGTAAGCACATTTCGTTAGTTTTCGGGAATACCTTTAAGTATTTTATAGCTAAAACGCAAGTAAAAGAGAGCAATTAAGCGGTCAAAATCCCTACTTATCGACTCCCCCAAACTTAAGCTTTTGCTTGTCCTCAAGCAAATAAGGCAATTCCCACTCCACTAGAAAAAGGGATATTTCAGCTGACCTAAGGTGAATCAGACACACATCAATTGGGACCAACAATTACCCACAACACATATGAATTGTCAACAACGCAATGATTTGACTTTTTGAGTACAATAGTTCTAGTGTGACAGTAAAGCATCAAGAGTTGACTCTATTCATCAAGGAAGCTCGCTCTTTCATGTAGATCATTGTGGATCCCAAACTCCTTCTCCTCTACTCTCTATTAGCAAATCTCACTTCAAAATGTAACACTCGAGACAAGGATTGTGAAAAGTTCGCTGATCTCTCTCAAAAGAACGTCACAAGTCCGGCTCTAAGTACCATAAGTTTGCCCCTCATGTAAATCACCACTAATGTAAGCTCACTCAACCTGAAATCATGTAGTGTTTTTGCGGGATGTAATGAAGGCTTTTGGATCAAGGTAGGACTTGTTGGAATAGAATGGTTTCATCTTTCCTTAAGCACTCCATTTTCTCGTTTTGGCTCATACTTTCTCAACTCTCTAAGTCATTTTCTTCTTCCACGGGCAAACTAGAGAGACGTAACGTCACTCTTTCTCAAACTTGACATTCATTTTTCTCTTTTTCTATTTACTTCAGCCTTTCCTCCTTTTTTTTTTGGATTCCCTTCAACTCTTCACTTTATTCACTTTCTTTTTGGCATTTTTCTTTTTGTTCTTTCTTTCTTTTCTTTGCCTTCCTTTTTCTTCATTTCTTTCTCTTCTTTGTACCTTTCATCACTTTCAAACTCCTCTTCTCTCCCCCAAACTTATGTTTTTGCCAATTGTTTCTCATGAATGCTAAGGAAAGATCGGGTGCCAAGAGAGGGTCATTACAAAACGGATGAAGGCTTGTAACGTGGTTATTGAAAGAAAAAGGGCTTTGGCTCAAAGGGGTTGACTAGGGATATCACATTGGTAGGCCACGGAAGATTTCAATTTTCAAATTGGATCAAGGAGAGCCTACGATCATTTCTCAAGCCAAGCTACACTTAGAATTTCGCCTAGACAAACATTCGGGGCAAGTTCTAGACCATTAGCACGGGTACTTGGACTTACAACTAAACATCTCACCTCTCACACTTCTGGATTGATATAGAGAACAGAGTCAAGGGCCCACAACAACCCTAGCTAAGGTTGAGAATCACAAATGGCTCGATTTGAACCACTCGATGACTGCTTAAGTCAACACAAGAGTCAAAAGAGTCACAACTAGAGCTATTATCTGCCAACAACTTGTTTTTAATCATACGATCATAGGTAAATGTGTTGGTACCAAGTGAAGCATGCTTGAGACCCCTTTTATTCATTATTACTACATTTACCAAAACACAAAAGAAAAGAAAACAGAATCAATCCCTTAAGAAGGTTGTCACGCCATCCATCGTTGCGAAGAGTCACCCGGTTCACACATAATCCAAATGTCAAATGTCAATAGCCAAAATAGACCACCCCCCAAATGA
Organism: Nicotiana attenuata; assembly: GCF_001879085.1. Classification (NCBI taxonomy): domain Eukaryota; kingdom Viridiplantae; phylum Streptophyta; class Magnoliopsida; order Solanales; family Solanaceae; genus Nicotiana; species Nicotiana attenuata. The sequence continues at coordinate 22,197,140 of NC_031996.1, read as the reverse complement.
AGAATAAGCATGGTCCCTAATGCTTAATAAAAAGTAAGAACATGGAAGGGTAGAGAGTGAAAGAAACTCCCTATGTGGTATCAGTCTACATGGGATCCTCAGCACCCTCTGCCTCTAACTGTATCTCATCATCTCTAGGCTGATGGACAACTGGGTTGTTGAGCATCCGGATCATCTCCTCAGTAGTGTAGGAAGTCGCAACCGGCTCCTCAGACTGGCCGGCTGCTGTCTCTAGTGCCTCGGGCACTACTGCTGGTGCTACTGGTGCTGTTGGAATAGTGGACTCCATGAGTAGGTCCAATGGAAGGTCTCTGGCAGATGCAATCTTGGCGACCTCCTTTGTTAACCTGTCCACCGACCGCTTTGACGCCTGAGATTTCTTCATCTTTTTGACCTGCTTGCTCAAGTCAGCAATGACTTTACCATGCGCCACTAGAGTATCTGTGATGGTCTTCTAGTTTTCCAGAATCTTCTTCAATGTTTCCTCCACTAACGGAGGTACTTGTGGCTCTGCTGGGGCTGAGGACTGTGCTGCAACAGCACTGGAAATATCAGTCAGCTTTGTAGTAGTTGCCTGCATCCGGTTATTGAGACTCGCCAATGTCTGGGAGACTCGCAGCGCAGTCTGAGGATAAGTAGAGGAAGCTGGAACTAATAATCTAGCAGAAGCAGGTGTACCGGAGGATGAAGGTGGCATGGCTGCTGTCCAAGTAGAAGTACCGACTGTTATGGAATGCTCGACATCTAAATCAGTAACTACTACTGATGGCTCCTCAGACTGGCCAGTGGAGGTAGTAGCTTTTCCCTTGAATTAGGGTTGTCAGCTCCCTGAAGGTGGTACCAGGAGAAAGGCTTCTTGGCCTTCACATTTGTATCATAATGCTTCGACTCTACCCCTTGATCCTTGAAGTATTCAGTGAGGAAGTTTGGGTACGGATAGGATCTCTTACCCTTCTGGACAGCTAAAGTGATATTGGTGGACATGATGGCACCAACATTTATCGGATACCCTGCCATAATTGAAGCCACCAAGACTGCACGGGGAAGTGGGAGCATGTTTTCATTGAGGCATGGGTCAATGCATCTACAGACAAACGTTTGCCACCCTTTTGCTTCAAAGTTTAGGGTGACCCGGAAAATTAGAATCCCTGCTGTGAGCCACGGAAGTGTTGATCCTAGGATTGCCAGAATCTCCGCTAACCACGGACGAGCTGCATCACCCAAGCCTAGCTTCTCTAAATACTGCACTGCCTCCACCTCTTCAAACCCCACATATTTGTTCAGTGCACAGGAGTCAAAGCGGATTTTCAGATTCCGCACTTTTGTCACCTTTGTTCCCTGCTTGATGTGAGCAACATTTGCATAGAATTCCTTTACCAGGTACTCATTTGCATCTAGGACATTGGTGGTGAACCATTTCCAACCTTTTCGCTCCTGGAACTGCCTAAGTTCGTCGGGGTTGTGCTTGTTCAAATCTTTCATAAAAAATTGTCGCTCAATAGTGAATGACCTCTGTGGCCACCTTTCCTGGAACTTTGCAAAGGCATTGGCACTAACAAATCTGTCCTCCCATATCTCCAGCCTCCATGATCTTTCTAACCCTGGCACTGCAGTATCGCCCCCTCCCTCATCATCTGGAACAACATCATCTAAGTTTATTGGGGCAGGGGGAACATGTGAGGAAGAGGGCTCAGAGTCTTGGCTGCCCTCTTCTGAACCTTCTGATGAACTGGCAGCTGATGAGGACTCATCTACCAAATGAAATTTCCCAGGGAATTGTTGTCTTTTTTGTGATTGGGCTTCCGGTTGTGCTTGCACGGAGTTACCCTCAGAAGCTTCCCCGAATGCGACATACTCACTGGTCTCTGAGGTATTAGGGGCTCTATTTGCTGTTGCTTTCTTGCTTATAACCCTTTGAAGTGCAAGAGGTAGGCTGCTTTTACCTCGACCCCGACCTCGGGAGGGTTCTGCCCTCCCTTTTGATAGATCACCTTTACCACGTGAGCAAACCATTGTCTGCAGCACATAAGAACAAGAATCAGTGACAATTGAAGGTTATAATGTATATAGAAGCATGATGGAAAGTTGCAGTAAAAGTGTCTTAGAAGGGCAGTGCGGACCGCACAAAAGTGGATGCGGCCGCAGAATGCCCATTGCGGACCACACAAAATGAGTGCGGCCGCAGAGCCCCAGGTTCAGACTACTGGGTCTCGAAGTTCCATCATTGCGGACCGCACAAAAATGAGTGCGGCTCAGAGGGCCATTGCGGACCGCATAATTTTGAGTGCGACCGCATAAGTCAAGCACCTCATTTTCATAACTCAGAGTGCTGCGGACCACACAAAAGTGTGTGCTGCTGCATAGCCTCTACTACAGACCGCACAAAAATGGCTGCGGCGACATAATTCAGATTCTACCATCGCAGACTTAGGGTTCATACAATTTTGCTCTCAAATGGACATGGTTTTAGCAACTAAACAAGCTTAGCTACTTACCCAGGCCCTACTTAGCATGGAATACATTACCCACATGATCTAAGTAAGAATGACTAGCTATTGACATATTTGGGCATGAAATTAAACCTAAATCAAAGAACAAAACAAAACTAAAGATGAAATTAACATACCAGTAAGGAAGATACAGGTGAGAATCTAAGTTGATGTAATAAGAGAAGATTGAGAGCAAAGGGTGCACTGTGGTTGTTTGGGCGTTCAGAGAGCAGAGTTCGTAAACACTCCTTTCTTTCATTTTTTTTTATTCTGGATTGAGGCTAACATGTGTTGATCATCTCGAACTGTTGACTCACATTCTTGCCGCAAACTTCTACCACTTCTAACTTGAATTGTATTCTGAAAAGGCTTCCCTTGTTTTCCAGGTGGGCGCCTGATGCCAAAACTTGAAATGTAGCCCCTTGTTCTCCAGGTGGGCGCCTGATTGCCAAAACTTGAACTGTATTCCCTTGTTCTCCAGGTGGCACCTGATGCCAAAACTTGAACTGTATTCCCTTGTTCTCCAGGTGGGCGCCTGATTGCCAAAACTTGAACTGTATTCCCTTGTTCTCCAGGTTGGCGCCTGATTGCCAAAACTTGAACTGTATTCCCTTGTTCTCTAGGTGGGCGCCTGATTGCCAAGACCTGAACTGTATTCCCTTGTTCTCTAGGTGGGCGCCTGATTGACAAAACATGAACTGTATTCCTTTCTTTCCAGGTGGGCGCCTGATTGCCAAACTTGAACTGTATTCCCTTATTCTCCAGGTGGGCACCTGATTGCCGAAACTTGAACTGCATTCCCTTGTTCTCCAGGTGGGCGCCTGATTGCCAAAACTTGAACTGTATTCCCTTGTTCTCCAGGTGGGCGCTTGATTGCCAAAACTTGAACTGTATTCCCTTGTTCTCCAGGTGGGCGCCTGATTGCCAAAACTTGAACTGTATTCCCTTGTTCTCCAGGTGGGCGCCTGATTGCCAACATTTGAACTGCCTTCCCATGTTCTCCACGTGGGCGCCTGATTGCCAAAACTTGAATTGTATTCCCTTGTTCTCCAGGTGGGAACCTACTGCCAATACTTGAAACTGAATTTTGTTGTTCTCCAGGTGGGCGCCTGATGCAAAACCTTGAACTGTATTCCTTTGTTCTCCAGGTGGACGCCTGATTGCCAAAACTTTAATTGTATTACCTTGTTCTCCAGGTGGGCGCCTGGTTGCCAAAACTTGAACTGTATTCCATTGTTCTCCAATTGGGAGCCTGGTTGCCGAAACATGAACTGTATTCCCTTGTTCTCCGGGTGGGCGCCTGATTGCCAAAACTTGAACTGTATTCCCTTGTTCTCCAGGTGGGCGCATTGCCAAAACATTATATGTATTCCCTTGTTCTCCAGGTGGGCGCCTAATTGCCAAAACTTGAACTGTATTCCCTTGTTCTCCAGGTGCGCGCCTGCTGCCAATACTTGATACTGAATTCCCTTGTTCTCCAGGTGGGCGCCTGATTGCCAAAACATGAACTGTATTCCCTTGTTCTCCAGGTCGGCGCCTGATTGCCTAAACTTTAACAGTATTCCCTTGTTCTCCGGGTGGGCGCCTGATTGCCTAAACTTGAACCGTATTCCCTTGTTCTCCGGGTGGGCGCCTGATAGCCAAAACTTGAACTGTATTCCCTTGTTCTCCAGGTGGGCACCTGATTGCCAAAACTTGAACTGTATTCCCTTGTTCTCTAGGTGGGCGCCTGATTGCCAAAACTTGAACTGTATTCCCTTGTTCTCCAGGTGGGCGCCTGATTGCCAAAACTTGAACTATATTCCCTTGTTCTCCAGGTGGGCGCTTTATTGCCAAAACTTGAACTGTATTCCCTTGTTCTCCAGGTGGGCGCTTTATTGCCAAAACTTGAACTGTATTCCCTTGTTCTTCAGGTGGGCGCATGATTGCCAAACTTGAACTATATTCCCTTGTTCTCTAGGTCGGCGCCTGATTGCAAAAACTTGAACTGTATCCCCTTGTTCTCCAGGTGGGCGCATGATTGCCAAAACTTGAATTGTATTCCATTGTTCTCCAGGTGGACGCCTGATGCCAAAACTTGAACTGTATTCCCTTGTTCTGCACGTGGGCGCCTGATTGCCAAAACTTGAACTATATTCCCTTGTTCTCCAGGTGGGCGCCAGATTGCCAAAACTTGAATTGTATTCCCTTGTTCTCCAGGTAGGTGCCTGATTGCCAATACTTGATACTGAATTCCCTTGTTCTCCAGGTGGGTGCCTGATTGCGAAATCATTAACTGTATTCCCTTGTTCTCCAGTTGGGCGCCTAATTGCCGAAACTTGAATTGTATTCCCTTGTTCTCCAGGTGGGCGCCTGATTGCCGAAACTTGAACTGTATTCCCTCGTTCTCTAGGTGGGCGCCTGATGCCAAAACATGAACTGTATTCCCTTGTTCTCCAGGTGGGCGCCTGATTGCCAAAACTTGAACTGTATTCCCTTGTTCTCCAGGTGGGCGCTTTGCGAAATGATTAACTGTATTCCCTTGTTCTCCAGGTGGGTGCCTAATTTCCAAAACTTGAACTGTATTCCCTTGTTCTCCAGGGGGGCGCCTGCTGCCAATACTCGAAACTGAATTCCCTTGTTCTCCANTACAGGAGGGACCTCTGAACATAAGGAATGCTAAAGATAAACAACTTAAGGAAACTAAAACTGGTCGTATTTTCTAGGCGGGACCCTGAACTCAAGAAAAACTAGAGATTAACGACTTAAGGAATCTAAACCTGACCCTATTTTCCAGGCAGGACTCCTGATCTTTAAGAGAAACTAAATATTAAAAACTTAAGGAAACTAACAACTGACCCTATTCTCCAGGCGGGACCCCTGAACTCAAGGAAAACTAAAGACTAACAACTTAAGAACTGACCCTATTCTCCAGGTGGGACCCCTGAACTCAAGAAAAACTAGAGATTAACGACTTAAAGAAACTAAAACTGACCCTATTTTCCAAGCGGGACCCCTGAACTCAACAAAAACTAGAGATTAACGACTTATGGAAACTAAAACTGGCCATATTTTCCAGGCGGTACCCCTGAATTTAAGGAAAACTAAGACTAACAACTTAAGGGAACTAAAAAATGACCCTATTCTCCAGGAGGGATCCCTGAACTCAAGGAAAACTAAAGACTAACCACTTAAGAAAATTAGAAATGACCCTATTCTCCAGGCGGGGTTCCTGAACTTAGGGAAAGCTAAAGATTATCAACTTAAGAAAACTAAAATTGACCCTATTCTCCAGGTGGGACCCCTGAACTTATGGAATACAAAAAACTCTTCTGACTAAGGAGAATGCCTAGGAGGTACTGGTCATCTCAACTAAGGGAACACCTAGCAAGTATAAGCCTTCTCAAACAACCTTTGTGCTGACCAGATTTGGGCACTGTACTTGAAAAATCCAAGCTTCCAAGCTTTGATTTGGACATACTCCTCGTCCCTGTTTCAAACAAAGAAAACTTGTGAGTTTAAACATGGTGGTTGGTTTGTGGCCTTGACTTTGAGGGCGGTTGCTCCTTCACTTGCCATGATAACTTTGATTTCAACTCGAAAGACCTTGCTTGTTTATTGACTAACGACATTCTCTGTCACCCTTATCTGAGAAGATACCTCTGATTCGTTCAAACCCAAACCCTCTATCTATTGCATTGTGCTCATGAATTGACATATACCGAACCTTTGTATTTCACATGAATCCCAAAGCACGTTGATTGTTACCAACTCAGTGCGCTTGATGTTCTTTTCTGACGTATGCCACTGGCCTTGGCCTTGAGGTCTAATGCTGCTTCACTTGCCATGATAACTTTGATTTCCACTTGGAAGAACTTGCTTGTTATTGGTTAACCACTTTCTCTGTCAACCTTATCACAGAAAATACACTTGATCCGTTCAAACCCAACACCCTCTATCTGTTGCATTGTTCATGAATTGACATATACCGAACCTTCGTATTTCACATGAATCCCAAAGCATGTTGATTGTTACCAACTTAGTGCGCATGTTGTTCTTTACTGACTTATGCCACTTTGATGTGCTAGCCAGATCCCGTTTTGTGCAATTGGAAAGCTGGTGGAAAATTTTGAAGTCATTTCTCACTTGTTCTGATCAAACAGACTCAGGAAGAGGAAGTAAACAAGACAAAAGGAATAGAGTAAAGGCCAGTTGAAAGAGATGATTCCTAACAAGAAAACTACAATGTAGAAACTTATCAGATATGGATACCAACTCTAATGACCATGACATGCACCATTGGATTAAGTGGCCTAATCTGTCAAGCAAGTCTGATGTTCAACTCTTGTTATACCCCTAAACCGAGAAACTGGGCTTCAATGCTCCGATTATCCAATCTGATTCACGATCCTTATTCGACTTGTAGTGCCCGAAGGGCTTTCACCATCAAGCCTCTCTCATTTTGTTCTTTCTCTCAACTCACCATCGCCTTATGGTGCCTGTAAAGGTTTTCACCGATAAGACTCTCTCATTTTTCTTTTTCTTCTCACTTCCTCTGATTCTGCAGATGACAAGGCATTGACCATAATAAAAACATCATATGCTCCTGGCGTGTCTAGCTCAGCACTCTCAAAGATTATCTGGGAGGTCTTTTGTTTGACTGTAATATGGCTTTTGGACAATGTTAGAAAGAAATGATATCATAAAGGCTCAAAATAACTAAGACAACGGGGTTAATTTATTTACAACTTTTGGAATCCATTCTAAAAACTTTGCCCCAATTTCTAAAACAATTGAATTTGATTCTTTTTTTTTCTTTTTTTTTTGAGATGGAATTTCCAAGAAGATTGCCCCATTCTCGACTTCGTGGGATTATGAAATATTTTATTTGGTATGACCAAACCGTAAGGTCGCCTACGTATGTTGTGGTGACAAGAATCAGGTCAAACGTAGTTCAAACTGATTCTTGTTTTTTTTTTGTTGCTCTTTTTCTTTTCTTTCTTTCTTTTTCTTTTTTTCTTTTTCTTGTTTCTCTCTTTTTTCTTTTTGACTTTTTTTTGTTTTTATTTTTTGGGTTTGGAATGAACTTTCTAAAACAAACCTATGGGGACATGAATATTTCCTTTTATCACTCTAACTTGATTCCAAAAGATAGGAGGTCAAAGAAATCAGCACAGGCTCAAAGGGGTATCAAAGGGTATAAAGTGTTTGGATAGCTGAAAGAGGGCGCCCCAATCTCTAAGAATACCAAGTATAACACATGCAACTTAACGATGAAAAAATGAAGATCATGCATAGCATTTCTTTTGCAGCATCGCCATTGATATCATAGATATGCCGTCCACCTTTCTTTAGTGCCTTGTCAAGTACAGAGCTTTTGTTGGGTGATTTCTTCTTCAAAATGGATGTGCTCTGTCAGTTTGGAGCAAACTCCCTTGGCTTTATGTTGTAACTTGAGATGCACTAGAACTCAAAGTTGCTTGCTTCAAATTGTCTGGAACGCACTTTCTTGTAACAAATTCTTGTCGTCCTATTAACTTCCCCAAATTATCAGCCCCAGTTTCACACAATTCGGGCTTCAAATGATCTCGAAATGTCCAAATCTGTACTTATTTCCCTCAAGTGTCTCTATCATATTCAAAATTGTTCATTGCTTCATGATTAGACTAACTTGTAAGACCAGGCTGAGAATAACGCGTGCATGTCATGTCACCAGAGCCAGCATAAAAAGGAATATCAAAGGAAAAGAGAACTAAACAAAAAGGACTAGAAATAACAGAAAGCAGAAATTTGCACTAGACAGACGGTGAAAGGGCTTGAACAACAAAACAAGCAGAATAATCTGGGGTTACAACCCTGGAACAAACCTAGATAACACCAAATGAGTTACTATGACTAAACGAACTAGGCAAAATAAAAGGATAGAAGGGTTTGAGTCACAATACAATAGCCGGATTACAACCCCGAAATAACCCGGACAATAGAAATGACAACAAAATAAACCACCAAGACTCCCCTGGGTAGCCAAGAAAGGAGCGTCTTTCCAATTACCAAACTCGGCATCTTAGCCACTGAATTCCACAGCAATATTACCAAGATGATTACCAATTTCAATATCATTAACTTCAGTCAGAAAGTTCCCAAGAGGATTCTCATACTCGTTATCAGTGTCCTTGATCACAAGTATCCCTTCTTGTATCATTCTTTCTACTTCCCTCTTCAAAGCACGACAATCTTCAATGCTATGACCTTGGACGTTAGAGTGGTACATGCACTGTACAGTAGGATCAAAACCTTTTGCATATGGGTCTGGAGTATAGCTGAGGAGCAGCTCAAACAAGCTAGAATATTTTAACCTTTCAAACAGGCTTGTGTAGGATTCTCCGATTGGCGTGAAACTATTTCTTTGCCTTTGCTCCCCTCCATGCCCCGGTTTCCTAGGGTTGATGGATCTTCGAAAATGTGGTGAAGGCAAAAGTACATTATGAGGTGTTGGCGCTCGCCGTAAGGAGTGACCCAGTGGTTGGACAGATGGCCGGACGTTGTTCGGAGGATAATACTGGGGTGGATTATGTGGAGCTCGGGGATATTCATGGGGTCGGTATTGAGGCTGAAAGCGTTTAGCAGGAATGCTCATTGGATCCTGTCATTGGCGGGACTCAGCAACATCTTTTTTATCAATCGGGGGACTGACCCGAGCAACTTGTTCGTTCCATTTGAGCCAAAACTCCCTATAACTTCCCCCGGGTTTCTTTTCCATTTGAGATAGGGAGGAGCGGTCTGGGATAATGTCTACATTGTACTGATGGCACCGAATAAAATCTTGAGCCACGTCACCCCATGCATGCCACATACTGACATCTTGACGAGTAAACCGCTCCAAGGCTTCCCTACTCAAACTCTCACTGAAATGTGCCATCAACAATTCATCTTTCCCGCAAACACTTCTCATTTCACTGCAATAACCCCTTAGATGGGCTCTTGGATCTCCACGCCCATCATACAAATCAAACTTTGCCATCTTAAACCCTGCAGGCAACTAGACGCCGGGAAACAAGCACAAGTCTTTGTAAGACACGCTCATCTGGCTTCCTATCCTTTGCATGTGTCTTAAAGACTGCTCTAAGATTTTCACCTTCCTAGATATCTCATCTTGCTCCACTGTCTTAGCAGGCTTTTTAGTTTCATCCGGAGGCTCAAAATAAGGAGCGTGAGAATATGGAACCGAGACCTTGAAAGTTGGTTATGGAGCACAGTGTTGGGCATCGGGGATTTTAAACACTGTCTCGCTAGAGGATCGAGGAATGGTAGCTGGTGGAGGAGATACAAAAACATGAGTGGTCAAAGGAGTGGGATATGAGGTGGTTTTGGCGGGTGGAGTGTAAAAAGGTTGTCGGGACATATCAGCAGCAGTGGAAATCTGGATTTGTGACAGTGGTAGAATGGTAACGAGGCTTTCAGGGTAGTTAGATAATGGTGGAGGACGCCCACTAATCCAGCCTTGGTATATTTCGGCCATCTATCCTTTCAACCTTAAGACCTCTTCTTTTAACTCAGATTCTGATTCAACAATTCCCTTAGACGGATCAATAACCCCTGTGTCCATGTCTTTGCTAGCCGTGGCTACCTTGCTCTTTGACCTTGTATTGTATGGATGAGTTACCTTAAGAACCACAAACCAACCACCCTTCTGCTCAGTGGAGATAACAGAAAGGAATAAATTGAGGTCATCACGTTTGCGTTAGGGCATTTAACAGCTAAAAACATCACACTGCGTGCAATGCACCTAGCAACAATTAACGGTTCTAGAATGACTTCGAGGGTCACAAGGTTACTTGGCTTCATCCCAATTTTGTTCATTTCAATCTTCTCTTTTCTTTTCTTTCTTAGCACTTCTTGGCTTGCTCATTTTCCTTCCTCTTTTTTTTCTTCTAATTATCACTCTTTTCTTTCCTCTCATTTCTCACATCCCATAATTTCACCTCTCTTTGTTTTCTTTTCTGCTTTTTTTTTTGCTTTTTCATCTAATGATGATTCGATCGAACCCTATGTAGGTTTCCTACGTATCATGGCCTTCATGAATCAGATCAAGCGTAGTTCTGGAAAAATCAAGAATAGACTGAACAAACTAGCTTCTCTTATTTTTTCGACTATTCTGGGGAGAAAAGAGAAATAAAAGAAGCAAATATTTTTTTGAATTTTCTAGGCTTAATGTTCTATAACCTATTCTTAACTCAAGCTTAAATAAGCATATATTTTTTTTCTTTTTAAAACAAATACTCTATGGGAAATTTTTAAGGAAAAATCCTAGAAGAGAAACATATTTTTTGGTTTTTTTTTAGGAAGGAAATCTAAAGAATGAACCAAAGAAAGATATTTGAGTTTTTGTTTGATATCCTGAAAGAATGATTTTGAAACGAGAAATGAAAAAGATAAAAAAAATATTTTTTGGACTTTAATTTTTAATTACCTAAGGGTGAAATTCTAAAGATAGACAACAGATAAAGTATGTTTTTTTTTTACTTCTATGTACAATGTCCTAAAGTTCTAGTAAAAATAAAAGAATATTTTTTTTCTATTTTTCATTAATTTGCCAAGGAAGAACGTCAAAAGAAAATCTTTTTGGATTTTTGGAATTAATATCTTAAAGAAAACTTCTTAAGAGGTACTAAAAGAAAATTCTCTTTTTTCTTTGTCTTAATATACTAAAGGAAATATAAAAGCAATTTTTTATTTTGAGTTCTAGACATTAATTTCCTAAAGGAAAACCACCCCAAAAGAATTTTTTTCTTTTGATTTTCTAGAAATAGTATTCTAAAGAAAACTTCTAATGGAAATATAAAACATAAAATCTCTTCTTTTCTTTTTTGGATTTTTGATCTATAACACATTTCTTCAGATACAAAATAGGAAATACAATAATAGGAAAAAAAACTTGACAAACTCACTAGACTGTGACATACTTCAACATCCCTTAAAAGACTCGATATTACTGTACAGAACTAGAAGATAAAACACGACATAAAAAAACAAACTCAAAACATAAAAAATAATTAAAAAAAATCTCCTTAAGCAACTCCTGAATGAGCGATCTTGACTGGATGGTCCTAAGGTGTCTGTCACGCTCAAGCACTGGTAAGTAGATTCACACCTGTATGAGAAAACTAAGACCAAATACAGTTAAAGACCTAGAAGACTATGTGGAGACAATAACACTTGTGTTGGACACATGCAAGACATGATTGTGGCTATTTTTCTAAATAAACCTATGTGGCTAAAATGCAAGACTTGGCTAAGACCCCACGAAGCCAAAAACCTAAGACTTAACTATGAAGACCGGAACCTATGTGGGTTGCCTACGTACCCCGCCCCGAAAGACGAAAATCAGGTATGCATAGTCCGGGCAGATTGGACACGGTCGAGAATTTAAAAAAAAACTAATTTAGAGAAAATATATTTTTATCTTTTTTGTCTTTTTTTTTCTTATTCTTAAAAAACAAATGTGAAAGAAATACATAAATGGGCCCTTCTTACTTTACTTTTTTACACTTAACCCTCTCTTTTTTCATTTATCCTCAACCATCATTGGTCCGCCAAATGACCCTTTTACACTTGAAGACATGCAACATGTAGCACATAGGATGCATCAGGATGGTCTTTTATTTTTGGGTACAAATGTCCTAGACGGACCCAACCCCTGTGTTGAGTCCCCTAAGTCAAATGCACGTGATGCAAACAAATATTTCTACTAGGGATCCGGCATGAGGTTATGTTATTCTAGGTTTAAACCTAGGGTTGTGTTCTACACTTGGCTTACCCGAGCGGAAAGCTCGAGCCGAGGTGGGGGCAACGTACCGGGAGTACGAAAGTCTACCCGGCCTTGTTGCTCACCCAAGCCTCGGTATGACTTCCAACAGAAAGTGGTCCACGCGTACGTGTGCACCAAATTTTAGAAGACTAAGAAGGGTGGCGCAAGAAGGCATTTTAATAAAATTCAAGCAATATTGACATGGCAAATAAACAGCAGTTAGCACATTAGGTTCACAAAATACAGTAATATCAACAATAAATAAAGCCAAGTAAAAATCACATTAACAAGCTCAAATTCTGAACCCTGAACCAGAAGTTCTGGGTTCTATTCCCCAGCAGAGTCGCCAAAGCTGTCACACCTCCTTTTTCATACCCCGAAATGGAGTATAAGGGAGTTTTTCCCAATTTAAGTGACAATTGAAACGGGATTATTTATGTTAAAATCAGAGTCGTCACTTGGGATAATTTATGGTGTCCCAAGTCACCCGTTTAAAATCCCGAATCGAGAAAGGTTGACTCTTATTTATTGTCTGTGAACACAGAAATTCGGGTAAGGAATTCTGTTAACCCGGGAGAAGGTGTTAGGCATTCTTGAGTTCCGTGGTTTTAGCACGGTCGCTTTGTCATACTTGGCTTAGTCAAATTGTCTAATTACTTATTTTAGAATCTATGTGCATTTGCCTCTTTTAATTAAGAAATTATCTTAAAACAGGTCAGGCGCACGTGTACCCATTTGTTTGGCGCATCAAAAATCATATCACGCGAACATGTCCACAATTAATCATGCTTTATTAATATTAAGAAATTTTTGATCAAAATTGCACGAACGCATACTCCGATTTTGTTTTAGGATCGTAATCATGTCACGCGAATGTCTACTCGATCACGATCATATATGCTAGTTATTCACACCTTAGAAATGTTAAACACTCACTACTCTGTGTATTGAGCTATTTTGATATCCATTAATTTGTAAAAGATGGTCTAACTTACAACTGGTTACCCTAATGGTCTGCTGTTAAAGTTATTAATCTAGTTTCTCGCAAATTTCAGCAAAACCAAACTTTAATCTCACATAAAACCCCAAACAATCCGCTCATTAACAACTATGATTTCCGGATTCCCAAAACCCCATTTGAGCTTTACGAACAAAATAAGATAGCAACAAACTCCAAACCATAATCTCGTGAAACAAAGGAATAATAATAAGATTCAGAGATCCAAGCTCAATAAAATGTACCAAAATTTCATGCCATCAAATAATTACACAAAATCGATTAACACAGTCAATGAATGAAACAAGAAATGAATAGGAGAAAAGAGTGACCTGAATTACTTTCGATTTTTCAAAGAAACCGGCTGCCCGTTTACAAAGAAACTCAGGCCGATGAAGCTAGACACGGACAGACCCGACTATAAACCTCAACGAAACAACCTCGGACTCCGACCAAGCTTGCTATGGATCAGGAATTGGTTTTCGCTTCTCAACAAAACGATAAGAATCTGAAGCAGCAGCTAAAGCCGCTTTTTCCTCTTGTTGTCTTTTGAGTTCCTGTGAGGGCTTGACCCATAGAAAGTAAGCTAAGGTACCGGCGACAACTCAAGATGCTAAATGCTTCCACCCCTTAAATCTCCAGTTAAGTTTCCTAAAAAGGATCTAACATTACCCACCGATTTCCTCCAACCAGTTGCCATTTGATTTCCTTTCTCCTTGCAAAGTTCAGTTTTTGCCTGATTTCTTGCTCTATGATTCACACAATTAAAGTTTACTGGTCTGGTGTAGCTCATGTTCTCTTGGTTGAAGGTGATCAAGAAAAGGTCGTTGGTTTTCTCTTCTGTTGGGTGATGTCGATTTTCCGGCGATTTTTGAGAAGTGAAAAAGGTGGGGTCGCCGTTGATGCTCTTTTTGTGTGTGTTCGCTGGTCTTAAGCAGCCATTGATGGCTTTGAAGAAGGGTGGCTCAAGGTCTTTTGTTGTGAGGGTAACGGATGGAGAGGAAGCTGAAGAGGTTTCGTTGGGGGGGGGGGGGTTCCTTCTCGGAGTTTGCACGGCTGATTTCTGCGGCTGGGTTCCGGCGAGTTTGGTGAAGGGGTGGGGGTGGTTTGAGGTCGGGTCCTTTGGCGTCAGGTGAAGGAGATGAAGTCAGGGAGGGGGGGGGGGTTCCTTGTGTGTTAAACGGCGGATGTTTTTTCCTTAGGGATATAGGTCTCCTAGGGTTTTCTATTTTATTTTTTGTTCCTCCTCTTTTCTTTAGCTTTTCTATGTATTTATGGGAAGGGGCTTAGGGTTAAGGGCAATGGGCTATCCGAATTTGCGCTCAAAATTGGGCTAGATGAGTACATAAATTCAAGAGAGACAAATCAATAAGCCCAAATTTAATTCTTCCTATTTTCTAAGAAGTAAAAATCTCTAAACTTACTAGTTAACCCTAGCTTATGTACCAAAATGGGGATAAAATTTGCAATTATTTTTTTGTATTATTTCAAAGATCATACAAAAAATAAGAATCCTAGTAAAATAGTATGACTACAAAACATTAACGAAACTATTTGTTTGTAATTTTTATTTTTTGTGATAAAATAAAGTAAAAGAGTCAAAACTAGTTGAAATACCAATATTAGACCTGCGAGCACGTGATTTTTGCCCTATATGAATTACTCCCATAAATTAAAAACAAAATAAATTTCTTTTCATTTGCAATTTTATGGATTTTCGTGGCATTTTCTGTTAATTGTTTGCATTTCTCTGTGCATTTTAATTAATAAAAAATACAAAAAAATGTGTGCCGTTGCATTTAGGATTTAATTTAACATTTTAGGATTAATTAATTAAGTTGTTTTATAAAAATGAAAAAATCACAAAAATAGTTATTTTGCACCTTTTTATGTTAATTTTGATTTTTAGTAGTTTTCCTTTTTGTTTGTTGGTATGTTAATTATCATTTAGGTTTAATTAGTTTTTTTAGTTAATTAAGTGCTAGGTATTAATCTAGATTTTTATTTAATGTTGAAAAAAGAAGAAAAAAGAATGTTGGATTAAATTGTTTTGAAATAGAAAAGAAAAGGGTGAGAATATCAGATTTGGGCCAGTCTTTAATTCCCCTACCCAAGCCAGGCGTTTCCCCTATACCCGTTCCAATACAAGGCCCAAAATCCACCCTTGACCCGGTCCGCCTCTACCCCAATCCAAACGACCCCGTTTTAGTTAATGGGCAGATCTGAGCCGTCTAGGTTAGATGATCCAACGGCTAAGAAGTGGGTAATTATTAATATATAATTGTCCGAAGGTGCTACCCCCCCCCTCCCCCCATATTGTCTCTCTCACTCCCTTGTATCTCAGAGATGGAGTCCAAACCCTAGCCCGCCGCCCCTAAATTCCACCGCCTTAGGGTGGCGGCGCCGGCTCCAAACACCCTCAAAATTACACCCTAGAACCACCTCACTCCCCTCTTCCCAAATCCCCACTTCGTTCCCCTCAACTAAGGCCAGAACTTCTCGAATCTCATAATTAGGGTTCGAGCCCTAGAAGCCATAGCCAAGGTCGTTCATGCAAGGACATCCCTCAAGGTTCTCTTAGTGTTCAAGGTCTTTTTGGTCTTGAAATAATGTTATTTTCTTGTTCTTGGCAAAGAATAAGCGGATGACATTATTTGGGGATCAAATGTGAAAGTCAGTCAAGTTCGAGGCCTAAATCAGTTAATTTTTCTTAGATCTCCATTTATTTTTCTTATTTCACCTCCCGTTCTTCTTCGTTCTCTTCTTCTCCGCGTATTTGACTGTTTCTTTTGATTGAAATTGGTTCTGAACTCAACTTGTTCCTTTAAGTTAATTTTTCAGTTCATGCGGGTTCCCCTTCATGCTTAGTTCTTCCTCATTTTTAATAGCTGAAAGTTTATGTTTTAAATCCCTGATTTTCCCCCTATCCTTCTTCACATTGTTTTTTCTTTATTTCCTGTTCCTACTTGTTTAATTTCATTTGTTTCGTTTGGTCATTTCTGAGCATTCAGGCCTTCATGAGTAACTATGGTCGTTACTGACCTAGTTAAAGGGGCTGGTGTAGTTGGACTTTGGGTTAATTTAACCTAAGTTAAAATTTGGGGGGGAGGGGGGGTAAATAACAAGGCTGTTAAGGGTAATTTGGGTAGTCTGCTTAGGGGAATCTTTGAAAAACTAATTAAGAAGCTTCTAGGAAGCTGGGGGTAGGGATTAAAGTGAATTTTTGGATTTTAAATAGGGTTACCTAAGCTAAAATGGAAATTAAAAAGGGGGAAAAATGCAAAACTGATTCTTAAGGCACCCTATCTTGCATTTCAAAGGGGGGATTAAGAGAGAAAAACCTAGAAAAATTAGAGGCGGCTGAAGGAGAATTTAAACATTGAAAAGGGTCTGAAAATCAGATGAAAAATACAAAAGCAACAACATAAAACACTGTTTGATTGGATTATTATAGGTCATTCTATGGGTTTTCAAAAGTTTGAATTGGTTTTCCGAACTTTCCTGGGATTGAAATGGTTTAACAAGCTGGATTTTGCTGTTTCGACCTGCTGAAGTTCACCTTCTGCTGCTGTTGATCTTCTTACTCTTTTTTGCTTTAACTTTATCAGGTACATACTCTTGATACTCAATGGCTTGTGAAGCTCATTTGCAGAATGAAATAAAAGCAGATTTCAAAGCATAGCATTAACTTATGTCGCTGTTTCAGTCATGATACATGGATGTGTTTATTTTTATTTGATTGATGTGCTACATCGTATAACTGAATTCCAGCTTGAATAATTAGGTTTTCTTTGTTCTTTTATATTGCTTTACTTATTCGGAATTGTTATCCAAACATGGAGGATGATTGGATTAGTTAGACTGTCGTGAAAGCCTGAATATGTAGGCTGCATTGGAGTATTTATGCTATGTATGTTTACTCAAAGTGTAGCCACAGATTAGTAGTGTCTGGACGTTGCATTTGTTCACAAGATTGGACAGTTAGTTCATTTTTAACTAATTTTCATAATAGCTTATTTATTCATTATTGTGGAGAAAAGCATGCTTGAATTCAAGTTGTGAAGTAGTTAGTTAGTGTAAAATCCATGTTAAAAGAAAGGGGAAAAATGCTCAAGAATGCTTTTGAGAGGTCTCATGTAATTGGTTGTAAGTGAGCATGCTAAAACAGAGTTGAAGTTTGAATGTTAATGTGAAGTTGAGCTGTTAAGATTTAGAAGTTAAAAATGATGAATCAATCTTGGCTCATTATTCTGCTTCTTAAATTGTTTGGAAATTGAATGTCTTCCTGGTAGTTTAAGAACATTTAGTAACATATGTATGAATTCTTATTTGCTCTTTAAGTGATTTCAAGCTTATTCATCTTTATTCTACTTGTGTTGTTGGTTTCTTAAGTTAGGATACCATGTTTGTTCATATGATCTAAGAATGGATTTTGTTAAAGTAGATAAATGTAATAGCAAAAAGATCTGTGTGCAAAGGGAATAACTATCGTCCCCAGATTAGTTTCCGTCGAGGTCGCGCATAGTTATGCCAAATATGGAAGTCATGTTGGAATGAGTTATACGTGAAGCTGGAATTGGAACTACTGTAAATTGGATGTCGCCTAGCTGTAGGCCGTGGTTAGTATTGTAACAAGACATGGTCACAAGACTAAGGAAAATCACTGACTTTGCGGTCTAATGCGGAATTGGTATCAATTTTACTTTCTTGTAGTTTAATTAGTTAAATATGGATATTCGTAGTTCACTTAAGTTGAATGTTTTTCCTTTAATGAAATTGAGGTGCGCCATGCCAAACAAAATGACAATTGCATGGCCCTCGTTTAATTAATCTTGTTTATCCTTAGAATTTGAGGCGTGCCATTTAGTTGAATTTCCATGGCCCTCGCAAAGTTGCAAACGCGTAGTTGCTTTAGGCACGATATTTTAATAATTTACCTTCCTAAACTCGGGTGCGCATTTATGTGACCCAAATGCAAATCTCAACAATGTTAGATAAAATGTGTCAAGATCCACGGGTGCATTTGTGTGACGTGGGTTGAAACATATTTTAAATGACGTTGCAATCTTCCTTTAATTAATTAAATAAAAGCGGTTGAAAAGTTAAAAAGGCACGTAGGTTCAAAAGTGTTTTAAAATCAGATAGTAGGCCAATTATAACAGTTGAGCGACCGTGCTAGAACCACGGAACTCGGGAATGCCTAACACCTTCTCCCGGGTTAACAGAATTCCTTAC
>NC_031996.1:22137174-22177686 GCF_001879085.1 Nicotiana attenuata | reverse complement strand
GAGAACAGGGAGAAGCAGTTTCAAGTTTTAGCAATCAGGAGCCCGCCTGGAAAGCAGGGAATACATTTCAAGTTTAGCAATCAGGAGCCCGCCTGGAGAGCATGGGAATACATTTCAAGTTTAGCAATCAGGAGCCCGCCTGGAGAGCATGGGAATACATTTCAAGTTTAGCAGTCAGGAGCCCGCCTGGAGAGCATGGGAATAAATTTCAAGTAGAGAAGTCAGGAGCCCGCCTGGAGAGCATGGGAATAAATTTCAAGTAGAGAAGTCAGGAGCCCGCCTGGAGAGCATGGCAATACATTTCAAGTTCAGCAGTCAGGAGCCCGCCTGGAGAGCATTGGAATACATTTCAAGTTTAGCAGTCTGGAGCCCGCCTGGATAGCATGGGAATACATTTCAAGTTTAGCAGTCAGAAGCCTGCCTGGAGAGCATGGGAATACATTTCAAGTTCAGTAGTCAGGAGCCCGCCTGGATAGCATGGGAATACATTTCAAGTTTAGCAATCAAGAGCCCGCCTAGAGAGCATGGGAATACATTTCAAGTTCAGCAGTCAGGAGCCCGCCTGGAGAGTATGGGAATACATTTCAAGTTCAGCAGTTAGGAGCCCGCCTGGAGAGCATGGGAATACAGTTCAACTTCAGCAGCCAGGCGTCCGCCTGGAGAAAGGGGCAGCATCTCAAAGTACAATTCGAGTTCAGCAATCAGGCGTCCACCTGGAAAAAGGGAAAACCTCTCAGATTATAATTCAAGTCAAATTTCACCGGGAGAATACAAGTCAACAAGGCAACAAGAACCGCAAGAGCAAGTTTGAAGATAGATAGGTTTATGTAATTCATAGATCATAGTTTAGTCTAGCTTCTTTTTATTTTGTCATGGTGTAATAAGGGGTTCAGTAAGTAGTAGTAGCAGCAGCAGCAACAGTGAAAGCACAGCTTCATGGTAGTCCCAGCTACCAAACCTTCCTGAACTACACTGACCTGATTCCTTTATAGCCAAGGATATGTAGGCAACCTCGGAAGCAGGGTGCGGTCAACTCTTTCAAAAATGCTTCCCACGGATTATTCAAACGGGCAAAAATCGCTCGTATCCGCTCATTTTATCTTTGCACGAAAACTCTTCGTGTTTCCGAGCAAAGAGGGGCAGCTGTGAGCATGTGATTTTTGCCCAATAAGAATTACTCCCATAAATTCAAAACAAAATAAATTTCTTTTCATTTGCAATTTTATGGATTTTTGTGGCATTTTCTGTTAATTGTTTGCATTTGTCTGTGCATTTTAATTAATGAAAAATACAAAAAAAATGTGTGCCGTTGCATTTAGGATTTAATTTAACATTTTAGGATTAATTAATTAAGTTGTTTTATAAAAATGGAAAAATCACAAAAATAGTTATTTTGCACCTTTTAATGTTAATTTTGATTTTTAGTAGTTTTTCTTTTAATTTGTTGGTATGTTAATTATTAATTAGGTTTAATTAGTTTTTTTAGTTAATTAAGTGCTATGTATTAATCTAGATTTTTATTTAATGTTGAAAAAAGAAGAAAAAAGAATGTTGGATTAAATAGTTTTGAAATAGAAAAGAAAAGGGTGAGAATATCAGATTTGGGCCAGTCTTTAATTCCCCTACCCAAGCCCAGGCGTTTCCCATGTACCCTTTCCAATACAAGGCCCAAAATCCACCCTTGACCTGGTCCGCCTCTACCCCAATCCAAAGGACCCCGTTTTAGTTAGTGGGCTGATTTGAGCCGTCTAGGTTAGATGATCTAACGGCTAAAAAGTGGGTAATCATTAATATATAACTGTCCGAAGGTGCTACCCCCCCTCCCCATATCGTCTCTCTCACTCCCCTGTATCTCGGAGATGGAGTCCAAACCCTAGCCCGCCGCTCCTAAATTCTACCGCCTTAGGGTGGCGGCGCCGGCTCCAAACACCCTCAAAATTTCACCCTAGAACCACCTCACTCCCCTCTTCCCAAATCCCAACTTCGTTCCCCTCAACTAAGGCCAGAACTTCTCGAATCTCAGAATTAGGGTTCGAGCCCTGGAAGCCATAGCCAAGGTTGTTCATGCAAGGACATCCCTCAAGGTTCTCTTAGTGTTCAAGGTCTGTTTGGTCTTGAAATAATGTTATTTGCTTGTTCTTGGCAAAGAATAAGCGGATGACATTAATTGGGGATCAAATTTGAAAGTCAGTCAAGTTCGAGGCTTAAATCAGTTAGTTTTCTTAGATCTCTATTTATTTTTCTTATTTCACCTCCTGTTCTTCTTCGTTCTCTTCTTCTCCGCGTATTTGAGTGTTTCTTTTGATTGAAATTGGTTCTGAACTCAACTTGTTCCTTTAAGTTAATTTGTCAGTTCATACGGGTTCCCCTTCATGCTTTGTTCTTCCTCATTGTTAATAGCTGAAAGTTTATCTTTTAAATCCCTGATTTCCCCCTATCCTTCTTCTCATTGGTTTTTCTTTATTTCCTGTTCTTACTTGTTTAATTTCATTTGTTTCTTTTGGTCATTTCTGAGCATTCAGGCCCTCATGAGTAACTATGGTCGTTACTGACCTAGTTAAAGGGGATGGTGCAGTTGGACTTTGGGTTAATTTAGCCTAAGTTAACAATTGGGGGGGGGGGGGTAAATAACAAGGCTGTTAAGGGTAATTTGGGTAGTCTGCTTAGGGGAATCTTTGTATAACTGATTAAGAAGCTTCTAGGAAGCTGGGGGTAGGGATTAAAGTGAATTTCTGGATTTTAAATAGGGATACCTAAGCTAAAATGGAAATTAAAAAGGGGGCAAAATGAAAAACTGATTCTTAAGGGGCTGCCCTAATGCCTTGCCTATAAAGACACCCTATCTTGCATTTCAAAGGGGGGATTAAGAGAGAAAAACCTAGAAAAATCTGAGGCGGCTGAAGGATAATTTAAAAATTGAAAAGGGTCTGAAAATCAGAAGAAAAATACAAAAGCAACACCATAAAACCTTGTTTGATTGGATTATTATAGGTCATTCTATGGGTTTTCAAAAGTTTGAATTGGTTTTCTGAACTTTCCTGGGATTGAAATGGTTTAACAAGCTGGATTTTGCTGTTTCGACCTGCTGAAGTTCACCTTCTGCTGCTGTTGATCTTCTTACTCTTTTTTGCTTTAACTTTTTCAGGTACATACTCTTGATACTCAATGGCTTGTGAAGCTGACTTGCAGAATGAAATAAAAGCAGATTTCAAAGCATAGCATTAACTTATGTCGCTGTTTCAATCATGATACATGGATGTGTTTTTTTTATTTGATTGATGTGCTACATCGTATAACTGAATTCCAGCTTGAATAATTAGGTTTTCTTTGTTCTTTTGTATTGCTTTACTTATTCGGAATTGCTATCCAAACTTGGAGGATGATTGGATTAGTTAGACTGTCGTGAAAGCCTGAATATGTAGGCTGCATTGGAGTATTTATGCTATGTATTTTTACTCAAAGTGTAGCCACGGATTAGTAGTGTCTGGACGTTGCATTTGTTCACAAGATTGGACAGTTAGTTCATTTTTAACTAATTTGCATAATAGCTTATTTATTCATTATTGTGGAGAAAAGCATGCTTGAATTCAAGTTGTCAAGTAGTTAGTTAGTGTAATATCCATGTTAAAAGAAAGGGGAAAAATGGTCAAGAATGCTTTTGAGAAGTCTCATGTAATTGGTTGTACGTGAGCATGCTAAAACAGAGTTGAAGTTTGAATGTTAATGTGAAGTTAAGTTGTTAAGATTCAGAAGTTAAAAATGATGAATCAATCTTGGCTCATTATTCTGCTTCTTAAATTGTTTGGAAATTGAATGTCTTCCTCGTAGTTTAAGAACATTTAGTAACATATGTATGAATTGTTATTTTCTCTTTAAGTGATTTGAAGCTTATTCATCTTTATTCTACTTGTGTTGTTGGTTTCTTAAGTTAGGATACCATGTTTGTTCATATGATCTAAGAGTGGATTTTGTTAAAGTAGATAAATGTAATAGCAAAAAGATCTGTGTTCAAAGGGAATAACTATCGTCCCCAGATTAGTTTCCGTCGAGGTTGCGCATAGTTATGCCAAATATGGAAGTTATGTTGGAATGAGTTATACGTGAAGCTGGAATTGAAACTACTGTAAATTGGATGTTGCCTAGTTGTAGGTCGTGGTTAGTATTGTAACAGGACATGGTCACAAGACTAAGGAAAATCACTGACTTTGCGGTCTAATGCGGAATTGGTATCAATTTTACTTTCTTGTAGTTTAATTAGTTAAATATGGATATACGTAGTTCACTTAAGTTGAATGCTTTTCCTTTAATGAAATTGAGGTGCGCTGTGCCAAACAAAACGAAAATTGCATGGCTCACGTTTAATTAATCTTGTTTATCCTTAGAATTTGAGGTGTGCCATTTAGTTGAATTTCCATGGCCCTCGCAAAGTTGCAAATGCGTAGTTGCTTTAGGCACGATATTTTAATAATGTTACTTTCCTAAACTCGGGTGCGCATTTATGTGACCCAAATCCAAATCTCAACAATGTTAGTTAAAATATGTCGAGGACCGCGGGTGCTTTTATGTGACGTGGTTCAAGACGTATTTTAATAACGTTGCAATCTTCCTAAAAATGAATAAAAGCAGTTAAGGTTAAAAAGGCACGTAGGTTCAAAAGTGTTTTAAAATCAGATAATAGGCCATTTATAACAGTTGAACGACCGTGCTAGAACCACGGAACTCGGGAAAGCCTAACACCTTCTCCCGGGTTAACAGAGTTCCTTACCCGGATTTCTGGTTCGCGGACTGTAATACAGAGTCAATCTTTCCTCGATTCGGGATTTGAACCGGTGACTTGGGACACCATAAATCTCCCAAGTGACGACTCTGAATTTTTAATAAATAAATAATCCTGTTTCGATTGTCCTTTAATTGGAAAAACTCCCTTATTATACCCTCTTTGCGGGGGTAGTATATATGAGGTGTGACAAGACCTAAATTAAATATTTAAATGCTAAAATATGTAAAATCTTGGGGAGGGTCAAAAATCACATGTCTACACTCAGTAGAGTCATTCCTCACTCAGTGCCCTTCCAGCCCAGGGTTCGTCCCATGCTCCATCAGTTCAGGACTCTTCCACACCAGGTGTGTTTGCTAGTCATTCGGGTGCTAGGGGGCCTCTTCAGTCCCCGTCTCCGGCACCAAGGAGTTGTGATGAGTGCGGAGAGTTGGGACATATGTGGAGGCAGTGTCCTCGTCGCCTTGGGGGTTCCTCTAAGCAGAGGGGTTAGCCCTCGACTTCGGCACCAGTTACTTCACCATCCACCCTGCCAGCTAGGGGTGGAGGACAGTCATCTAGGGGACTCCCAAGAGGGCGAGGTCGATCCGGTGGTGGCCAGGCCCGCTTCTATGCACTTCCAGCTAGACCTGATGCTGTTGCTTCAGATGCGGTGATTACAGGTATTATCTCAGTCTGCCGCAGAGATGCCTTTGTGTTATTTGGTCCTGGCTCTACATTCTCTTATGTGTCATCTTATTTTGCCGATTATTTGGATACACCCCGCGAGTATCTCGTTTCTTCTGTTCATGTCTCTACTCCGGTGGGCAATACTGTTGTGGTAGACCGTGTGTGCCGGTCGTGTGTTGTGTCTATTGGGGGTCTGGAGACCCAGGTGGATCTTCTGTTGTTATGTATGGTAGACTTCGACGTGATATTGGGCATGGATTGGTTATCTCCGTGCCGGGCTATTTTGGACTGTCATGCCAAGACGGTAATGTTAGCTATGCCGGGTATGCCACGGATTGAGTGGTGAGGTTTGTTTGATTATGTTCCCAGCCGGGTGATCTCATTCTTGAAGGCCCGACGTATGGTCGGGAAAGGTTGTCTTTCATATTTAGCATTTGTGAGGGATGTTAGTGCAGAGACTCCCAGCATTGATTTTGTTCCAGTTGTGAGAGATTTTTCGGATGTGTTTCCTGCAGACCTGCCGAGCATGCCACCGGACAGGGATATTGATTTAGGTATTGATCTGGTGACGGGCACTCAGCCCATGGGTAATGTTTGCTATCGCCGCTTCCTGTTTTGCTTTCTTAGCGAAATGCTTGCTTCCGTTCACATCAAACATCGTTCTTTTCCTTTTCCGTTCCACCGTATCGTATGGCACAAGCGGAGTTGAAGGAGTTGAAGGAGCAGCTTCAGGAGTTTCTCGATAAGGGGTTCATTCGTCCTAGTGTTTCGCCATGGGGTGCACCTGTTTTGTTCGTGAAGAAGAAGGATGGCACCATGAGGATGTGCATTAATTACAGGCAGTTGAACAAGGTCACAATTAAGAACAAGTATCCCCAGCCTCGCATTGATGATTTGTTCGACCAGCTTCAGGAAGCGAGGGTGTTCTCCAAAATTGATCTTCGCACAGGGTATCATCAGCTAAAGATCAGGGACTTAGATATCCCCAAGATAGCTTTCAGGACCCGATATGGTCACTCTGAGTTCCTTGTGATGTCTTTTGGGCTGACCAATGCCCCTGCAGCATTCATGCATTTGATGAACAGCGTGTTCCAGCCTTATCTTGACTCGTTCGTTATTGTTTTCATTGATGATATTCTGGTATACTCGCGTAGCTAGGAGGAGCACGCGGAGCATTTGAGAGTGGTGTTGCAGAGATTGAGAGAGGAGAAGCTTTATGAAAAGTTCTCCAAATGTGAGTTTTTGCTCAGTTTAGTGGCTTTCTTGGGGCACGTGGTGTCCATCGAGGGTATTTAGGATGATCCGAAGAAGATAGAGGCGGTTCAGAGACAGTCCTCAGCCACAGAGATTCGCAGCTTCCTTGGTTTGGTGGGTTATTACCGCCGGTTTGTTCAGGTATTTTCTTCCATCGCATCGCCCTTGACCTAGTTGACTCAGAAGGGCGCTCCATTTTAGTGGTTTGTTGAGTGTGAAGAGAGCTTCCAGAAGCTTATGACTTCCTTGACCACAGCTCCAGTATTAGTGTTGCCATGAGCTTCAGTTCATACACGGTGTATTGTGATTCTTCGAGAGTGGGTATTGGGTATGTATTGATGCAAGAGGGTAGAGTATTGCTTATGCTTCTCGTCAGTTGAAGCCCAATGAGACGAAATACCCCGTTCATGATTTGGAGTTGGCTGCCATTGTTCATGCGTTGAAGATTTGGAGGCATTATCTGTATGGTGTGTCTTGCGAGGTATTTACTGATCATCGTAGCCTCCAGCACTTGTTCAAACAGAAGGATCTCAATTTGAGGCAGCGGAGATGGTTGGAGCTGCTAAAGGATTATGATATTACGATTTTGTACCATCCGGGAAAGGCCAATGTGGTGGCTGATGCTTTGAGCCGGAAGGCGGTGAGTATGGGGAGTTTCGCATATCTTCCTGTTGGGGAGAGACCTCTTGCAGTTGATGTTCAGGACTTGGCCAATCGGTTCATGAGGTTGGATATTTCGGAGCCCAGTCGGGTATTAGCTAGTGTGATTTCTCGGTCTTCCTTGTTCGATCGCATCAGAGAGCGCCAGTATGATGATCCTCATTTGCTTGTCCTTAAGGACAGGGTTCAGCACGGATGCCAGAGATGTGACCATTGGTGATAATGGGGTATTGAGGATGCGGGGCCGAATATGCGTGCCCAATGTGGATGGCCTTCGTGAGTTGATTCTGGAGGAGGCCCATAGCTCGCGGTATTCCATTCATTCGGGTGCCGCGAAGATGTACTAGGATCTAAGATAGCATTATTGGTGGAGGAGAATCAAGAAGGACATTGTAGGATTCGTAGCTCGCTGTCTCAATTGTCAGCAGGTGAAATATGAGCATCAGAGACCGGTTGGCTTGCTTCAGCGGATGGATATTCCAGAGTGGAAGTGGGAGCGGATCACCATGGACTTTGTAGCTGGGCTCCCACGGACTTTGAAGAAGTTCGGTGCTATTTGGGTGATTGTGGATGGGCTGACCAAGTCCACGCATTTCATTCCTGTGTGTACTACCTATTCTTCGGAGTTGTTGGCAGAGATATACATCCTGCAGATTGTTCGGTTGCATGGCGTCCCAGTTTCCATCATTTCAGATAGAGGTACTCAGTTTACTTCACAGTTTTTGAGGTCTGTACAGCGAGAGTTGGGTACTCAGGTTGAGTTGACCACAACTTTTTACCCTCAGACAGACGGGCAGTACGAGCGCACTATTCACATATTGGAGGACATTTTGCACGCTTGTGTCATTGATTTTGGACGGTCATGGGATCAGTTTCTACCACTCGCAGAGTTTGCTTATAACAACAGTTACCAATCGAGTATTCAGATGGCTCCATATGAGGCTTTGTATAGGAGACGATGTAGATCTCCGGTTGGTTGGTTTGAGCCGGGCGAGGCTAGGCTACTGGGTACAGACTTAGTGCAAGATGCTTTAGACAAGGTGAAGTTGATTCAGGAGAGGCTTCGTACAGCGCAGTTGAGACAAAAGAGTTATGCTGACTGGAAGGTTCGGGATGTGTCCTACATGGTTGGTGAGAAGGTTCTGCTAAAGGTTTCACCCATTAAGGGTGTTCTGAGGTTTGGGAAGAAGGGTAAATTGAGTCCTTGGTTCATTGGGCCTTTTCAGGTACATCGGAGGATTGGGGAGGTGGCTTATGGGCTTGCCTTGCCACCCAACTTGTCGATTATGCACCCGGTATTTCATGTTTCTATGCTCCGGAGGTATACAGGCGATCCGTCGTATGTTCTGGATTTCAGCACGGTTCAGCTCGATGACAATTTGACTTATGATGTGGAGTCGGTAGCTATTTTGGGGCGTTAGGTTCGAAAGTTGAGGTTATACTTCAGTAAAGGTGCAGCGGAGAGGTTGGCCCGTGGAGGAGGCTACCTGGAAGACCGAGCGGGAGATGTAGAGCAGATATCCTCACCTATTTGAGGCTTCAGGTATATTTCTTGACCCGTTCGAGGACGAACGTTTGTTTAAGAGGGGGAGGATGTAATGACCCGGCCGGTCGTTTCATGAGTTACTTCTCTGTTTTCCCCATTTCTGCTTTTTATTGCCTTGTTCAGCTGTATTATGTCTTATCGGGTTGGTTGGCTCGGGTTCGGAGTGGTTTTGGTAAGGTATGAGACACTTAGTCTCTTTTGAGAAAGATTGAGTTGGAGAAGTCAACCGGATGTTGACTTACGTGAAATAGGGCTCGGATGTAAATTCCGATGATTCGGATAGCTTCAGGAGGTGATTTGGGACTTAGGAGTGTTATCGGAACGTGTTTTGGAGGTTTGTAGTAGATTTAGGCTTGAATTGGCGAAATTGGTATTTTGACGTTTTCCGGTTAATAGGTGAAATTTTGATATAGGGGTCGGAATGGAATTCCGGGAGTTGCAGTAGGTCTGTTGTGTCATTTGGGACGTGTGTGCAAAATTTTAGGTCATTCGGACGAGGTTTGATAGACTTTTTTTATCATAAGCGAAATTCAGAAGTTTTAGAGTTCTTAGGCTTGAATCCGATGAGTTTTGGTGGTTTCGATGTTGTTTGAGGTGTTTTGAAGATTGGTATAAGTTTGGGTGGTAGTATATGACTTGTCTGTGCTTTTGATTGGGGTTCCGGGGGCCTCGGGGTGATTTCGGATGATTGACGGAAAGTTGGAGTTGGTAAGTGGTTGCTGAAGCTGCTGAAGTCTGTCATAACCGCACCTGCGGCTTGGGGACCGCAGGTGCGGGCTTGCAGAAGCGCCCAGTGGGTCGCGGATGCGGAAATGGCCATGGGAGCTGGAATCGCAGAAGCGGCTGTTCGAGCGCACCTGCGATAGTGCAGGTGCGGGATCTGACCGCAGGTGCGGCCTTTGAGCGTTTAAGTGAATTGCGCAGAAGCGCATCTGGGACCGCAGGTGCGTGATTTGTACTGCAGAAGCGGTTTAGCTGGGGGCAGAACATATAAATTATGGACTTCGCGATTTTCAGCCTTTTCTTCACCATTTTTGTGCCATTTTAGATTTTTTGAAGAGGATTGAAGAGGAATCAAAGAGGATCACTTGGAGGTAAGATTTATGGACTTAATACTCAATCCTAATGTGATTTCTACCTAATTAATCATGGAAATTGTGGAAAAATAAGCCTGAAAATTAGAAGTTAGGGCTTGGGAATTAGAGACCTAAATCTAGGGATTTGAGGGGTCAATTGTGGTCGGATTTTGAAGTTTTTGACATGCATGAACTCGTGGGAAGATAAGGATTCCATTGATGTTAATTTTGTCGGATTCCGAGACGTGGGCCCAGGGGCCGAGTTTGGTTAATTTCGGGATTCGTGTCGTAGTTTGATTATTTTGCATG
This sequence comes from Nicotiana attenuata, assembly GCF_001879085.1. Taxonomy (NCBI): domain Eukaryota; kingdom Viridiplantae; phylum Streptophyta; class Magnoliopsida; order Solanales; family Solanaceae; genus Nicotiana; species Nicotiana attenuata. The sequence continues at coordinate 22,167,395 of NC_031996.1, read as the reverse complement.
GGTTTCGTGCCCTTTGCATATTTTGACGTCGTCATTCTGATTTTTTTTAGATTCGACGCGAGTTGAGGCCGAAACGAGAGGCGAAGGCATCGCGGGCTGGAGTTGGACCGGATAGAGGTAAGTAATGAGTGTAAATGTTGTCCTGAGGGTATGAAACCCCGGATTTCACATCGTTGTGCTATTTTGAGGTGACGTACACGCTAGATGACGAGCGTGGGGTCGTGCACCGTTGGGGATTATGACTTAGTCCGTCCCGTATGATTGTTTCTCTACGTATTTGATTAAAAATTGTTTGCTATCATCATGTTTGGGCTGAATGCCATATTTGGGCCTCATGCCAGGATTTTTACTACTATTCCTCACTGTTTTGACTTATTATGTTTATTCAGTCATGCTATACCCTCCTGTTTTTACAACTCAGCCATCTTTACTCGTTTTTGATATTTTAAATGCTATTTCTGGGCTGAGTATCATGTTTTATTGTTGCCCGTGTGGCTTGTGAGATTTTTACTGAGTAAGGCCGAGGGCCTGTGTTGTGAGGATACTATAGGATCGGGCTGCACGCCGCAGCATGTGGTACTGACTGTGATATATGAGAGGCCGAGGGCCAGATTTATTATGCCACGAGGTGGCCTGTGATTTATATGAGGCCGAGAGCCTGTTGGTTATGCCACGAGATGGCTTATTATTGCGCTTGGGCCGTAAGGGGCCCCTCCCGGAGTCTGTACACCCCAGTGAGCGCGGGTACCCAGTTTGTGATATGATATAGCCCGAGGGGATGATGTTGTTCCATGTTATTGCCCGAGGGGCTAGTACGAGTGATTGTGAGATAGGCCGAGGGGCTGGTTCTGTTGGTATTTTTCCCGAGGGGCCGATTTGGGTTTCTATCTTTTCTACTTGTTTTCATTTACTCGTTTGAACTGCTGAAAGATGTTTTAAAGAGACTTTGCAACTAAAGCGTTTTTATGAGCTTTTTACTATTTTACTGTATTGTGCTGGTTTTACACTGCCTCGTTGTAGCATTTTGTTGTGTATTTACGTGTTTTCTTATCGCTTAGTTGCTTTTACTTTTATTACTTACTGAGTTGGCGTACTCACATTACTCCCTGCACCCATGTGTGCAGATTCAGGAGTCTCAGGTCACGCTAGCGAGGGTTGATTTGCCTCCAGCAGGCTGTTTGGAGTTGACTAGGTAGCGGTTCGGCGTTCGCAGCCCAGTGCTTCTCCCTTCCTACTTTTTATTTCATTTGTCCTAGTTCGTATTAGATGATGTTGTCTTTTCATACTCTTAGATGGATTTTAGATGCTCATGACTGGTGACACCCCGATGTCGGGCTGTGTTTTGTTTCCGCACTTTCTTTTACTTTGTTCTGTTTTGGGATTTATTACTTATTAATAACTGCTTATGAATTACTTTAACTTTTAATTGGTTTTGGGAGTTTGTCTCGGCTGGCCTTGTTTCACGAAAGGCGCCATCACGACCGGTTCCGGTTTAGGGTCGTGACATACCAACTCGAACGTGATACTTAAGGAAAATGAACTCTGGAAGGGACTACTCAAATCACGCAACTAATATGAAATTTCCTTAGAAAATGGGAAACAAAACACATATAAACAGACATAGGGAACTGTACTAAACATCACACCGTTGCGGCATGCAACCCGATCCAAACAACATACCCGTGGCGGCGTGCCACCCGATCCACACATAAAATTCACGTAAGAAGATACTCACCGAGCTAAATCGCTCGTTACTACAAAATACCGAATATCGGCCACAAGCACGCTAAGTGCATAATACCATCCCTGGGGAGACAGATAGCGCCATAAGCTACAAAACTCTAGCACACCCGAAGTGCAATATATGATCTGAATCTCAAGAGCCATCCTGCTCACATAACACCATCGCTACACGGAACCTCAACACATAAGAAATTTACCAAGCTGTTTCAAAACTCACACTGAACAATATAGCATTACATGAAGTAGCCGACGACGAAATAACATCCAACGTCTGAATACTTCTCCATAAGGGGCGCTATGCTGAAATGAACACATTCGGCCTGATATAGAGCCCATACTAATATTTAAATCCATTCACAGACCTCAAGACGATTCTGATCGTACCGAACTAGGCCAATAATCTTTCCTGGGTCCATAATAACCCCTTTTCACATAAGAACAACCATCATCACCGGAGCAATCCTCCACAGTCCACAACCCAATAAACCGAGCGCCTTCCAAGCATAAATCCTCAAATTAACTATATCACCACAATCTTCATACTTGGTTTCATTCTTCAATCAATCAAGTGACTGCAGGTCACACTTATACAATCTTCCCGTGAGATACGCTTCCACGATCTCATGCACCAGGTAACAAGTCTACACTTTCATACCACCGGCCACACAAATGCTGTAAAGCAAATCGAGAATCTGTAACCAGGATGCAAAGCCTCTTTCACAAAACACCGATCTCAGGTGACGCTGAAGACAATGCCAGCTTACTGTAAACATTCAAATCCCTTTCATTCTCATCCGAGCTCGTGACATCCTTGTCAACACAAAACCGCAACCTTGATCCTCACTTTCAAATTCCATACCATTCACTGCACCTAACATGCCAACATGCGATAGTACACGATTTTCATCATAACTCCTTAACCACTAATATAGTAAACACTTCATCACCTAGAACTTAACTCATTCCGAGAGAACCATAGCAACACGCAAGTGAATTCTCATAACCGTAGAAGATGCAAATCTTTAAGTAGTGGCCTAAGCCACCATAGCCCTTTCCGGGATCCACCTACACATAGCAGGCCATAATACAAGAATACTTCCGAATAAAATCAATTACGGCGGCCGACAAGCCTCACACGTACCATCACAAATCAATTGCATAACTTAATCACGCTGAAGGAACTGATCACTGCCACCACTATGCCAATTCAACCATGGCTAACCAATCCAATCTCTTCCAATCTATCCTTAATTGTCTTAGAATAATAATAAATTCATTCAACACATAACACACTCAACCCGAGTGGCCTTGTAACACGAGACCATGCTGTCTCAAATCCCATGAACCACCTCATACCTTCCTTGTGCGCATATTCGCTTCTCGACTGGTACATCCATTCTGATAATTCCTCTACGAATCCGAAGTCTTTTTCTCCTTTTCCTCCCAATGCTACACTGCAAGTCAAAACATCATAGAACATTCTGAGCCTCTTATCATAAGCTGCTTCACAAGCTTGATTCCTAAACATACTGTGAGCTTGAATCCTTGGGCACCACATTTTCAACCTTTGAATTCGGTAGGACCGTTGTTGAGAGTCATCCACTCTAGCATGGTCCCGAATATAATCCACTTCGAGGCTCCGCTGGCACATGAACACCCATCTCCATAGAGCACCCGACTGAATCACTTCCTTGTAAATCACTTCCGTACGAAACACAAATCTTGAGTCTTACCAAAGCCTGAACATGAGCCAATAAGGTCAACCATAGCACACCTTTATCAAATCCTCTACTCAAATTACCACTTATATTATTTTCCCTTAGCCAAAATAGCCCATCAATGTGCTAATAACCAGAAATCTCACAAATACACGACCATGCAATCCAACCGTAGGCGGTGGGACTCTCCCACTTAGCTTGAAGCCACTATTACACAACTTTGGAATCTACCAAAATTCTTTATCTCTTATTGACATAACCTTGCGCAATTAAACCGCCAGATTCCTCGAAATCTTTCTGTCAGCATTTCATGAACACTCTGAATCTCTAGCAACATTCACATATTAGACCTCTTACCGGATATCCAGTAAAATCCTTCGCAGGAGCTTCATCAACCGCGCGACCGCTGACCTGCTCATAGGAGATAACCCACCAGAGCCCGTGCTCATTCACCGGCTGCACAAGCCCATTAACTCCTCACGGGCAGCAACTAAATGTGCGACAATATCTTCCAATTCAAATTTATGTTGTATCCTTCTTCATATCAAGCTGCTCATCTCCGTCATGTCAAATCTTCCGCCGTTATGCTAGCCAATATTTCAAATTAAGCTCGTAGACCTAGTTATTGTCCACCATAAATCCCAAATCACTCTAAACTTTTCCTCAAGGTGTCTAGTTATCCTGCCACTGGATCCACGTGCTGCTCTACCACTCTCCCACTTTGGCCAGACCCTCTCCTTTAAGCGACTATTCCACTTCCGCTTCTTACACTTGGCCTTCAAGAAATTTAACCACCGCATGACACTTTCCACATGTCCTTCATCATCCTTCGCCGCTCAGCTGATGCCTTAGATCAAAAATCTAACTCAGTAGCCCTTGAACCAATAGACCGCTACTAACTTTAATCCTCTCCGGAGATCATTTCTTCCCGAGCCATCAACACTATAAACATCGATTCAATCCTGAACCACCGCACCCCGCGATCTCTGACAGCCGCTTCTCCATTGCTATCTTACAATATCCTGCCCCAAAGGCGAATTGTAAAAGGTCTTAACACCGGCAAACTTAGTACATTCAACAAGGACAGTGGCACCTCATCACAGATGAAGATTCCACCACGCTTGCAAATACCAAGCCTCGTTACTCCATCAACCCAAATCTGAACATTCTTAGCCCGATTGCCTTTCCCCCGCCGGGAATAAAATACCGAATCTCTAAATCATGCACTGAGTAAACCTCCCTTCAAGCCATTCACTGCGCCGACACGTAGGCAAGCATCCTACCATCACATCAATACTGCGCGATAACCGTTCCTAAGTACCATGGCAACTTGTGCCTAGCCTTAGAGCTCTCAGAAGTGTAGCTACTGAGCTGAAACGACAGAATATCCTTCCACAAGGCGACGACAATGGCTCGAACAACCACGCAGGGAGAAATATCCCGCACCACATTCGTAGTACCATTACAATTACTCACTTATCGATTCGTGACCGGCGCTTGACCTCACATAAGATTGAACGGAAAGGAAATGAAGGCATAAGCCTCAAAGGGAATCAAATCGCACGATGAGGAAATCAAGAAGGGAAGTGCTCCTAACAACCCTGTAGCCTCCCGAAGATAAGTACAGACGTCTCCGTACCGATCCGCGCGACTCTAGTAGACTTGCTCATGACTCGTGAGACCTAAGGGAACCTAGTTCTCTGATACCACGTTGTCACGACCCAAAATCCACTAAGGGTCGTGATGGCGCCGGACACCATTGTCATGAAAGCCAACACCAATTTACTAGTAATTTCTTGTTTTAATATTTTCGAAATTGTTTGTTTAATACATTAGTCAATAAGTAATGAATTTCACTTAATAGATATTGAAGTCTTTAACAAACATAATATTAAATAATCCCATATTCATCCCAGAACCCGGTGTCACAAGTGCACGAGCAATTACTAAGAAATCGAATAAAGTACAATAACTGTACGGAATACAAATTGGACAGGAAGTAAATACAATACACTAAAAGAGACTACACTAGCTGCGAGTCGCCTCGAGAAATGCAGCTCACCTAGTCTCTGTATCATCCATGCTGCTACGCTCAGTAGGCCACTAGAAATACATGTGCCTGTGCAACAAAAATGCAAAGCAAGTGTAGCATGAGTACGAAAACAATGTGTACTCAGTAAGTATCCCGTCTAATCTCGAAGAAATAGAGACGAGAGGTCGACTTCGACACTTACTAGTGGTCCAATAATGTTAAATCAATAATATAATAAATCGAGGATTTTCATAAACATGATTGTAATTCAATAGAATGAAGCAAGTAAACAATCCTTTCTTTTATAGGAAATTCCACAAATTCCCTTTCATCATTTATACATTTATTTTCAAGCCGGGAGAAACAACATCAACTTCAATAAATTTCAAGGCAAGCAACACAAGCATGAGCAAATCATGCCGAGGTCGTACGGCCCGATCCAACAATATTTATACTGTGCACTGCCAAAGGGTCGAATGGTGCGAACCATAGATGCATCTATTACCCCGCTCGCGAATCATGCATGCGACGCGATCAAATATAAATAAACAATCCACCTGCTCACAAATCATACATGGGACACAGTTACACATAGAAGCACATATTCAAGCAGTCAATCAAGACATTCATCAAGGAAACAATTATTCAAGGAGGTGTAAATTTCCCTTTTTACAAGTCAATAAAATGAAGTTTAACTCTTTTAGAAAATCATTTGCCACTTCGATATGATTTAAGCAATTTAAACTATCAATGGTTGCATTTATTACAAGTAAGCATGCTTTTTGGTCCTAGACTACCCGGAAATAAGCATAATAGTAGCTACCACGGACTCTCGTCACCTTGTGCGTATGTAGCCCCCACAAATAACAACACATATTCAATTAATTCACCTATGGGGACAATTCCGTCTTACAAGGTTAGAAAGGAGACTCACCTCACTCCGAAGTTCCATAACCAGCATTCCACGCCCTTTCGAAGACTCAAATCGATGCACAATGCTCCAAAACTAGTCAATAATTATGCAAATCCATTAATATATGTTCAATTACTCATAATAATCCAATTTATAACAATTCCTAACCCCGACCGAAAAGTTGACAAATACGCCCTCGGACCCACGTGCCCGGATTCCGAAACTTTTCGAAGATAAAGTTTACCCATAACCTCACGAACTCAAATATATAATTTACTCTGAATTTCATACCCAAAATCGTGGTCAAAATCCAAAAATACAAATTCTAGGTCTTTCCACCAAAACCCCAAGTTTCTACCAATTTCCATACTTTAATCATCAATAAAACCATGTATTTAACTTACAAGAGTGGGATTAACTTACCTCATGATTGATGATGAAATACCTCTCTTCAAAGGCTCAAAAATCGCCCAACCAAAGTGAAAATGTGTGAAAAATGAGCCAAAACTCGTTCTTTAAAGAATACACTACCCAGCCCGACCTCTCGCACCTGCGGTCCACCTGCTGCTTCTGCGGCTTCGCACCTGTGGAAATTTCTATTGCAGGTGCGGTCTCAGCTAACTCGCCCACGTTCGCTTCTGCGGGGCCAGGACCACTTCTGCGGAAGCTGCGTCGCACCTGCGCCCCCAGCCAAGCCTAGCCATTTTCCACTTCTGCGACACCAATGCCTACACCAGATACCAGCTGCTTCAATCCTTCTTCAAATTCCAAATTTGATCCATTAACCATCCGGAATCCACCCGAGGCCCCCGGGACCCCAACCAATCATACCAACCAGTCCCATAACATAATGCGGACCTGCTTGAGGCCTCAAATAATATCAAACAACGCTAAAATCATGAATCGACCTCCAATCCAAGCTTAATGAACTTTAGAATTTTAAAATTCTACATTCGATGCCGAAACCTATCAAATCCCGTCCGATTGACCTCTAATTTTGCACACAAGTCATATTTGACATTACAGACCTACTCCAACTTCCGAAATCAAAATTTGACCCCGATATCAAAAGGTCCACTTCCGGTGAAACTTCTCAAAAACCTTCAAATTTCTATCTTCAGCCAAATGACTCCAAAATGACCTACAGACCTTCGAATTCACTTCTGAACGCGCTCCCAATACCAGAATCACCATACGGAGCTATTCCCAGAGTCGGAATCCCAAATGGACATCGATAGCATTGAAATGCACTTCAACCCAAATTTATGAAATTCTTCCGAAAATGCTAACTTCCACAATAGGCGCCAAAATGCTCCCGGGTCACCCAAAACCCAATCCGGGCATACGCCCACGTCCGAAATCATCATACAAACCTGCTGGAATCTTCAAATCCCGATTCTGAGGCCTTTTACCCAAAAATCCAATCTTAGTCAATTATTTCAACTTAAAGCTTTCGAAATGAGAATTCTCTTTCCAAATCAACTCCGAACTTCCCAGAATTAAATTCCGACCACGCGTACAAGTCATAATACCTGAAGTGAAGCTGCTCATGGCCTCAAACTGCCGAACGACGCGCTAGAGCTCAAAACGACCGGTCGGGTCGTTACAATCACTTTTAGCCCACACAAGAAACTATTTACCTTCGGTAGCCGAAAAAGTGCATAAAATTTGTATAATTTTGTATATAACACACACACACACACATATACATATATATATATAGATATATACGTATATACATTTTTTGGCTATTATTTTGAGAGTGGCTATACAATATCTTATTTCAAAAATAAAAAGATCACTGCTCGAGTCCTTTAGTCCAATTCTCCCAATGTAATTAAAATTTAAAAAAAAAGGACGAGAAAAAAAAAGAAAAATTAGAAATCAAATCAACACTTACACAATGTAAAGAGTGGGTGAAAAAAATACATAAACCGCAACAACATAGCAAAATGAAGAATAGCAGAGATAACATCAGATGAGATAAGTATGATATTTGTCACGACCCGGATTTCCTACCGTCGGGATCGTGATGGCACGTAACTCTTAGAATGATAGGCAAGCCAACAGATACAGTTCTATCACACCAATCACTAACCAAAACAGTAATTAACAATAATTTAAACTAAATCAATAAGAAGTACGGAAGTTCTATGACAGTTTAAAACACTATTACACGACTACTCAAAGATTTGGTGTCACAATCCACGAACTTCTAAGAGTTTATACAAATACTGTTTTAAAGAAAATGCATCTGTTCTCCAAATGAAGAAAAACAGGATAAACTAAGATAGAGGGACGGGGACTCTAGGGTCTGAGAACGCTGGCAGATCTACCTTGGGTCTCCTGATGGACTGAAGGCAGCAACCCAACTCTAATCAACGAGGTCCGACACCAAAAACTACACAGAAAGTGCAAAGTGCAGTATCAGTACAACTGACCCTATGTACTGGTAAGTGCCGAGCCTAACCTCGGCGAATTAGTGACGAGGCTAGGACACGACAAATAACATAAACCTGTGCAGTTAAATAATATACAAGGCAATAACAATAACGAAAATTCAACAGAAAATAATGGGAAGAGGAAAACAAGCTGAGGGGATCGCAAAAATCAGAATCACAACAGTAGAGAATTTAACAGTAGGTACACCTTGAACTATTAACAACAAGTAAATACAGTAACGGAAAAATGCACAGCATCACCCTTCGTGCTTTTACTCTCGACCTCACCATATAAATCAGGTATGAGGGGCTACACGTGACATTAGCGCGTAGTCATCGTATCCTTACTACCCAATTCCCTCCCCTTGGTCATAGCCTAAAGCGTTCTAGCAACCTTGAAAATGTCTTATGCGTGCACTATGGAGGTATTTAGGACCTCTATTTTTTGGACAGTTCTAGACCTTCCTAAGGTTTTAAACGATAAAAGTCTAGGCGTCAATCAAGAATAATTAGGATTTCATTTAAAGAGAACAAATTACAGGCCCACAGTTACCTCCACAAATATAACAGGTAAATGCACGTCTTCTGACAACAGTCATGTATTTTAAGAGAAAATCCTAGAACATGATATCTAAGGGAGCAGGGATTATACAGTATTCAATTAGGACGAAGTGTAAGAATCCTATTTAGCTTGCCTGCTGATTTAGACCTACTAAATCTGAACATTTTTAAATAACAAAACACAGCTTCATAATTGCAGAATTTAAATCGCCCTAGAGGCTTGCCTAAACGCAGAACAGTGATGTCCTAAGAGCAAGATATCTACACTGATGCAGTAAAACAGTGAACAGTTTTTAAACGGACACTTGAGATCCTAAAGACATGCTTTCTAGCGGAAGTAAATTAAGGCATTGTTTGAAAAACTCATTAAAGAGGCGATAGATTAATTAAGGAAGTACAGAATGAACAAAACATGAATCAAACTTATTTGTTTAACTAAACTGATTTTAATTTCTATAGGCTGGATTTTGTAAGGCCCCATGAAAATTTCTACTCAAAACTCGAGAGCTCGTAATGCCAAGTTAGGAATACGAGTTAGAAATTTGTTTAACAGGTATGCGGACCGCATAGTCGCCGCAGAGTGAAGCAGGTCTGGGTCAATTTTGAGGTCAACTATGCGGCCACTTATGCGATCGCATAATCGATATGCGGGCCGTATAGTCATCGCATAATCCCCTTTGAATTCTGTAAGGGGCAGTTCTACTTTGCATTATGCGACCGCAGAATAGGTATGCGGACTGCATTTCCGTCGCATACCCAGACAGTGTGTTCAAGTTTTGGGACCATTTTTGCGGTCCATTTTGCGGGCCGCATGTCAGGTATGCGATCGCAGATCTAAGTCGGGGCTCCTATTTTCTAATTTTTAAACCCGGCTCCACCCCATTTAAAACACCCCATCCGACCTTCTCTATGTTATGTTTACTGAAATTAGAGTGAGAAAAGGAGCTTCTAGAGAGAGAGGGAGTGACCTTCATCTAATCCCCACCCAACTCTTACCCCAAAATCTTGAAGATTGTCAAGAGAGTTGCTAGGTCTTCACCCTAAAAAGGTAAGAACATGTTCCATAATCTCTAATTCCGAAATTTCTATTTAAACTAAGTGATTAACAATTGAGTTCTTGGATAAAAAGGGCAAATAACCTTGCATGCATAAGAGATAATGGGGTATGGGGAGGATGAGAGCTAAAGAGACAACAATTGGAGTATAACATTGAAGAAATCTCTTTCAAATAGGGACCTAAGATCACAATGCACACTTGGTGCTTGATAGTATACCTGAACGAGCTAAAATCTTAACCATGTCTCTAATTCTTGGTTCGATTTGTAATTCATATACTATAGATTAAGTGCTAAGAGACCCGAAATTTTGAAAGAATTAAGGAAAGCTTTATTGAGGTATGTATGGCTAAAACCTCGTCTTTTAGAAATTGAGCTTCATCGGTGTTTGTGTGAATATGGTAAGATTAAAGTTGAATTGTTGCGTTGCTTATTATTTTACATGAATTGGTGTTGTAACCTTATATGCGTGAAAGATGTGTCTCAACATGATCAACGTGCTATCTTGATAACTTGAAAGGGGCAAAGATATGAATTATGTATTGAAATGATTAGACCTTAAATTTAGATTGAACTTGCATTGTTGTGCCACCTACGGGAAGTCTTATCTATGCTTACAATTTAAATTGCTCTTGTGTGCACCTACTGTCCTAAATGGCAAAGCCAATATTGAAATTGGGTATGATGTGAAATGCGGCCTAGTGCCAAGAATGATGTGATAAGTTGTGGCCCCAAGTGCCTATGAAATGATATATGTGAAATGAAATGATTAATGAGAAGGGAACAATGCCTTGGTAAGGCAGCCTAGCCGATCGGGCCGAGATCGGACTCCACTCAAGTTAGCGGTGGTATTGTGAATGAATTCCGGAAAAAGGGAAAATGAGATTGTGAGTGAAGTATATGTCTCAAATGAGGCAATCTAGCCGATCGGGTCGAGATCGGACTCCGCTCAAGATAGCGGTGGTGTTGCGAACAATGATGAATAGTGTGAAATGCCCCAAACTAAAAGCTATGGAAAAATGATATGAAAGTTGTATGATTCTTTTATTTGAAAATGTGGTAATCGTTTGAGTTATACTTGTAATTTCTTATTCTTGTACGAAAATTCTTTCTAACTAGATGGTGTTTAGTTATACATACTAGTACTATTCCATGGTACTAACGTCCCTTTTGCCGGGGGCGCTACATTTTTAAATGAATGTAGGTAGCTCTATAGCAGACAGTGCCGATTGCGCATAGCGGAGTGTCCTCCTCTTGAAGTCTTGGTGAGCCCCTTTTTCCTTCAAGGGGGTTATGTTGCACATCTTTTGTTGTTGACTTCCACTTTTTAGGTTTAGCCGGGGCCTTGTTGCCGGTGTTGTCTTAATTTATCTTTTGTATCCATAGAGGCTCCGTAGACGTATGTGTGGGTTATGTATGGGTGTTGGATGGGTCTATGAATTATGTCGTAACTCTAAACTTTGTTTTCTCTAAATTGTAACTGTATAAAATCTTGGAAACTTAGCCATGATTAAAGATTTGTGATATAAAAATAAACTAAAAATGTTGAATGCTCAAGTTTGCTATCGTCTAATTAATCGAAAGCCGGATTCCTTAATCATATTGAGTTGGGTAGAAAGTGTCAATAAGGCTTGCTCAGTTGGGTTCACTCGATTGAGCGTCGGTCGCGCCTCCCAAGGTTGGGGCGTGACAGATTTCTACTAGAGTTGATTTTAATTCCTATAGGCATAGCATTTAAGAACTGATTTTTGAACTTATAGGCATGATTTCTAGTGAGACGAATGTAAATACATACTGTAACAGGAACTGACTCCATCACTTTACACTCTATTGTCATGATATCTAATTATAAAGTCATTTAGATCCTATAGGCATGGTTTCTAATATTGTAGAGCAAACATAGCAAACACATTCGAATTAACATAATCTTAAAGGCATGGTATCTACCCAATTTACCCAACATGTATATAACTACCCACCCCTTTCCACTAGTCACCCCAATGTTGTTTACAAATAATTATTACAGACTAGCTGAATAAATTACATAAACAAATAAAGTAAAAGAAGAAGTTAACAATAGGGAGCCTGAAGCAGGCCCAAATGACTTCCCAAGCCGCCAATAGTCTCAAATGCCAAAGTTCCATAGACAGTATCATGTATAGGTGTGTTAGAGTTCCCTAAGGACCTCAAGGATCCCGGGCAGTGCTCACACCTAGACCTTTTCTCAAACAATAACTGATTTAGGTGCAGTGTGGAAAGGCCAGCTCTGACATGCCAGAGTTCAAAGAGATCTCAAGGATCTCAAGGCAGTACACATGCCAGAGGGGCAGAACCTAATATTCTAAGAACAAGGTGAAAGTGCTTGACATAGTTTTGTTTTGAAAATAGTACAGAGATGACTTCAGAAGTAGAAAAGTTTTCAGAAACAGGAAGTAACTTAGTGGTAAAAACCAGTTTGGGAAGAGTATCAAGCAGCAGACAATCAATTGGTCATAAGAGTCATTCAGAACACTTAACAAACAGAACTCCACATGGGGTAAAGGGATTGTGGCACATAAGAATCACCTTAGGGTACAGGGATAGGAAAAGGAGAAACATATAGTCACAAACCACATGCAACACTTTGGATCTTAAAGACTCGGTAAATAGTCAGGACATTAATAACAGCTGACCTATCATGAATAGGGTTAAAAATATAGTTTAGACATGCCAAGTGATGAAGTAAACAAGAAGGAGTGCAGAGTGTAAAACATGCATTGAACATGACAAAGTTTTAGACATGCTGAGCAAAGAAATAAACAGGAATACAAGTTGAAATCACAATTGATGAACTAGTGCAGGGATAAAACACATATGGTTTGGTTCTCAAAACTTAATTAGAGACATACCAGTTAAGGAGTGCAGACACAGAGTATAGAGCAGGTAGTGCAACAACTAGCCTTGGCTTACAGCCGGCTAGTTCAATGGAAGTAGCAAGTGACAGAAAAGAGAAGAAAGCTTTAAGTATAAGAGAGAGTTTTTGAACAAGTGTTCGTTGTGTATCCCCAACTTAAAGTGAGAGAGGGGTTTATATAGTAATCAAAAGCTTGACACATAAGGTTAGAGATCAATTAAGTAGTAAATCAGGGAAGTCACACGTAAATCAGCAAGATCTTCCCTTAATCAAGGGACAGTTCAATCAACAGTAAAACATACTAAGTATTTAAGGAAAAGAATAAAGTAAAGTTTAGCATAAAGTAGGTAATTAGGGGTAAATGCACATCAGTTTAATTAAAGAAACAAATCAATAATAATCAGCGGAATACAAACAAGGCAAGGAAAAACAATTAAGGCAGGCAAATTCAATCAAATTGAGTAAAGGGGTAAGAATCAAACGCTAAATGGAAAGGGTTCAAATTAAACCACAAAATAAGGGATTCAGAGTAATCAAGGGTTCATCAAGTCATGAAAGAGACATCATGCTTAGCATATAAAAATGAGGTAGAGCATGAGTAGTCAGGAATCGATACATAATTTTAACAAAACAAAAGTTAAAAAAACACGTATTCAAGGAGAAGTATACAAGTCTTGCATGAATGGTCAGTGTGAACACAAGTACATAACATCAGTGAAAGGTCGAACTAGGAAAATTCAGTAGAAGCATATTAGGACAAGAAAATCACGAGAAGTCACAAGAACCCAAGACAAGAACACAATTAGATGTACCAATATCCAGAAGCCAAACGAAGAACACCAAAAATTAGGGTTTTCAGTACAAACGGGATAGGGTTGTAGCAGGTTCATAAAAGTAATCAAAATGTATGAGAAGCCGAAGTTTAACACAAAGAATCATCAAACAAAATTTTAAAAAGAATTTCCGCAAACCCTAATTTTAGAAAAGATGAAAATCACTTGAAATCTTACGATTATTGTAAAGAAACTCAAGGCTATTGTAAAACTCACAGGAAACAAACTCAAATCACCTTAGATCTGTACGGATCTGGGAGGTTTTAGAAAGAAATTAGGGTGTCGAAGAGAACTATACAGAGATGAAGAAACCTGTTTAGAAAACTATAGATCGTAGCTAATATAAGACGATCTCACTCAAAATCACACCGGAATGGCCTGGAACAGGCAAGAGATGAACCCTAGATGCAAGTCGACATATCCCTGGTCCCTTGAGGGCCTTAGAGATGGCAAGAAGGACATGAGAGAGGCCATTGAAGGCCTGAGAGGTGGTGAGAGGTCGCCGGAGATAGCCATAGATAGGGGTCAGTGAGATTGGGGATTAGGCTTAGGGTGAGAGCGTTTGAGAGCAGAGAGGATTTTAGGGCGACGGTGTAAGGTGGGAAATGGTTAGGGTTTGGGAGGGGGGGTATAGGTTAGTTTATTTTAGGTAATGGAAGATCTGGATCGTTGATCAAAATGATCAACGGCCAGGATCTAACAAGAACCGGGTCAGGTAGATTTGTTAGGGTCAGACGGTTATTGGGCTTGGGTAATTTAATCAAAATTGGGCTGGGTATTGGGGCTGAAATTGAAATGCAATTAGGCCATATTTTAAATAGCCATTTTAAACACTATATAATTTATAAAAATAGTAAATTATTTCTAAAAAATAATTTTGTGTACTAAAATGGTTTAAAAATAGTTATTTAACATTTTAAAAATATAAAAGACCATTTTGTGCATCAACAATGTAATTATGCATTAGTAGGGCTATTATTGCAAAGAAGTGCAATTTAGCCTAAAAATATAAATATAATTACAAAAATGCACTGAAAATGTTTAAACACTATTTGGGCATAAATAAATAATTTAGATGACTAAATCACCATAGAATAACTTGAAGGATAATTACTGGATATTTTATAAATAAAAGATAGGAAATAAATTAATTTTTGGAGCTCTTAAAGCAATAGAAAAATTATTATAAAAAACGCTTATGCATGCTTATAAATGCATATGTACTATTTAGAATGTATATCTGTATTAAAAATATATGGGGAAAAATTGAGTATCAACAGCTGCCCCTCTTTACACGGGAAGGATGAAAGAGTTTTCGGGTAAAGAAATGATGGCCAATTTTGACCGAATGGCATGTTTTGAAAGATAAAGGCCGGACTCCAGTCTTGAGTTGCCTACATATCCCTGATTTTACAGGAATCAGGCCATGTGTTGTTCTGGATTTATTGGCGGAATATACCGATAAAATCATTGCAAGAACGGACACAAGGTGCGAGAGCGTTTATGGTGAGCGGTTAAAGTTTGAGACAGTAAGAAGGAACTGGAGCGAGGTCACTCCTGACGGTTGCTTGCTGGTCAGCTGCAGATAAATAGATGCTACAGACATATATTTGTGCGGAAATTTAAACATGATGCAGATTCTCTTTTGGACCATGAAGGTTGTCGTTGGACGGTTAAGGACGACGTCCTTGGACCATGGTATCCTGGGCCATGAATTGTTTAGTGAAGGACTCGCAGGCTATGAGATGGTGTTCTCGGGCCATGAAAATGGTGCCTCTGAACCATGACGCCTTTGAATAATGATATGCAAAGTTTGAGGGATCCTCAGGCCATGGTATGGTGTGTTCCGGCTATGAGGATAATGCCTTTTAGACAATGACGCCATTGGATAGATTGGCGATATTTCAGCCCATGATTATGCAACGATGTTAACAAGACAAGGCTTAGTCTTGTGAAATGGAGGGAAGAGCTTAGCCCGATTGAAAGCAAATAGATAGTGCTAGAAACAGAGCAATATTTGTACAAAGAGGGACAGTGCTTAGTCCCATGCGGATGGGGAGGCAGTGATTAGCCTCATGCATGTATGGAGACAAGGATTAGCCTCATACAAATATGGAGTCAAGGATTAGCCTCATGCAAGTGTGGAGGCAAGGATTAGCCTCATGCAAGTATGGGGAGGCAAGGATTAGCCTCACGCAAGCGGGGGAGGCAAGGATTAGCCTCATGCGATTAGGGAGGCAGGGATAGCCTCATGCAAGATAGGGGAGGCAAGGATTAGCCTCATGCAAATATGGAGGCAAGGATTAGCCTCATGCAAATATGGAGGCGGGGATTAGCCTCATCCAAATATGGAGGCAGGGATTAGCCTCGTGCAGCTATAGAGTCAAGGATTAGTTTCATGCAAATATGGAGGCACGTATTAGCCTCATGCAGCTATGGAGGCAAGGATTAGCCTCATAGAAATATGGAGGCAAGTATTAGCCTCAGGCAGATATAGAGGCAAGGATTAGCCTCATGCAAATATGGAGGCGGGGATTAGCCTCATGCAAATACGGGGAGGCAAGGATTTGCCTCATGCAAGCGGGGATGTTGCCTTATGAAAATAGGGAGGCAAGGATTAGCCTCATGCAAGTAGGAAGGCAAGGATTAGCCTCATGAAAATAGGGACGCAAGGATTAGCCTTATGCAGGATATGGGGAGGCAAGGATTAGCCTCATGCAAATATGGAGGCAAGGATTAGCCTCATGCAAGTATGGAGGCAGAGATTAGCCTCATGCAAATATGGAGAGGCAAGCCTCATGCAAGCGAGGGAGGCAAGGATTAGCCTCATGAGATTCGGGAGGCAGGGATTAGCCTCATCCTTATGGGAAGGTAGGGATTAGCCTTATGCAAATAGGGAGGCAAGGATTAGCCTCATGCAGGATAGGGACGCAAGGATTAGCCTCATGCAGATAGGGGGGAGGAAAGGATTAGCCTCGTGCAAGTAGGCAAAGGCAAATAGGAGGAGCATATGTCTTAGCTGGAGATATGTTCGGTGTCGGATGGTCCGATCGATAGTGATCTTGTTACGTATATATTTGCGGACGCTATTTCTACGTCAGATGTACCCGCGTTCAAAGAAAAATTGTAAGTTTGTGGGGGGAGGTTGGTTCGTGCCTTTGTCTGCTGGCCTTGCTATAATCCGTATTGGAGGCCTTTCGAGTTTCCCTGGGTAACACCTTACTATTATGGAAAATAGAGTTTTCGAAAATACGCAATTATTGATAAAAATAGAGTTATTTAGAAACGTATTGAAATATTAAGTATTTTTAGATGAACTAGTGACGGTAACACATTTCAGAGACACTGCAGCTTCCTTATATTAGAATTTTGAGGGTCTTCCTCAAAATTCTGCCCCAGTTTGGTAGATGACCTTTCGGCCGCTTGCGAGTAACGAGTCTTGTTGAACCTTCTTTGGAATGTTGAGAATCCTTCTCAAAATTCTGCCCAGTTTCTTAATTGATTTTTGACTGTTTGACATATGTTGGCGTTGGCTGGACTTGCTTCGGAATTTTGAGGGTCCTCCTCAAAATTCTGCCCCAGTTTCTGATCTTGGGGGAAATTGAAATTTTATTATGATATGACCGAACCCATAAGGCTGCCTACGTATCCCCTCTTAAACGCGAATCAGGTCAAGCATAGTTCAGTTTACATCATTTTGTGAAAACATAAATAGTTACACATAGTATCGTTTGACTACATCTGAGTTGATCGGTTTTGGCCAAATTTCTCCATCCATTTCTGCAAGTATGAGTGCTCCTCCTGTTAGCACCCAGTGAACCATGTACGGATCTTGCCAGTTGGGAGAGAATTTCCCTTTGGCTTCATCTTGATGCGGGAAGATCATCTTCGGCACCAGCTGTCCGGTGCAAATTGTCTCGGTTTGAACCTTTTGTTGAAAGCTCTGGACATTCTATTCTGATAAGGTTGACCGTGACACACTGCGTTCATCCTTTTTCCATCGATAAGGGCCAATTGTTCGTAGCGACTTCTTACCCACTCTGCATCGCTGAGTCCAGCTTCTTGTATGACTCTTAGAGAAGGAATCTCTACCTCGGCTGGGATGACGGCCTCGGTACCAGCATGTAGGGAGTTGCTCCGGTTGATGTACGAACTGTAGTGCGGTATCCCAGTAAAGCAAAAGGTAGCTTCTCGTGCCATTGTTTGTGGTTTTCTACCATCTTCCTTAGTATCTTCTTGATGTTTTTGTTGGCGGCTCTTACGGCTACATTCATATGAGGTCTGTAGGCTTTGGAATTCTTGTTCTTGATTTTGAAAGTTTCACACATAGCTTTCATCAGATCGCTATTGAGGTTGGCGACTTTATCAGTAACAATAGACTCAGGAACTCCGAATTAGCAAACAATACGGTCTTTGACAAAGTCTGCGACGACTTTCTTGGTTACAGCTTTGTAAGATGCAGCATCTACCCATTTTGTGAAGTAATCAATGGCTACCAGAATAAACTTGTGTCCATTTGAAGCAGCGGGCTCAATCGGACCAATGACATCCATTCCCCAGGCGGCGGACGGCCAAGGTGAGCTTGTTGCATTGAGCTCATTTGGCGGTACTTTTATCATATCAGCATGCACTTGACATTGGTAGCATTTGCGGACATACTAGACACAATCGGTCTCCATGGTCATCCAAAAGTAACCGGCCCTGAGTATCTTCTTGGCTAAGACAAAGCCACTCATGTGCGGGCCAGAGGTCCCAGCATATACCTCCTCAAGTAGCTTAGAAGCTTCTTTTGCGTCGACATATCGTAGCAATCCTAAATCAGGAGTTCTCCTGTACAAATTTCCTCCACTGTGGAAGAAGTGATTGGACAATCTCCGAAGTGTGCATTTTTTTGTGTGGTTTGCATGCTCCGGATATTCTCCTTTCACCAAATACGCTTTGATGTCGTGGAACCAAGGCTTTCCATCTGTTTCTTCCTCGACGTGAGCATAATATGCCTGTTGATTATGGATCCTCACCGGAATAGGATCAATATAATTCCTGTCTGGATGCTGCATCATGGATGACAAGGTGGCCAATGCGTCGGCAAACTCATTCTGAATCCTAGGTACATGCCAAAACTCTATCTTGGTGAACCTCTTTCTCAATTCCTACACATGGTGCATATATGGTAATATCTTGGAATTCTTGGTGGCCCACTCTCCTTGTACCTGGTGCACAAGCAAATCTGAATCACCGATCACTAGCAGCTCCTGAATGTTCATGTCGATTGCCATGTTGATTCCTAATATGCAGGCTTCATACTCCGCCATGTTGTTAGTGCAGGGAAATCTGAGTTTAGCAGTTACCGGATAATGTTGACCTGTTTCTGATACCAAAACTGCTCCAATGCCCACTCCTTTGAAATTTGCAGCTCCGTCGAAAAGCATCCTCCAACCATTATATGCTTCAGTAATGACTTCTCTTACAAATGACACCTCTTCATCAGGGAAATACGTTTTCAAGGGTTCGTATTCTCCTCCCACCGGATTTCAGCAAGATGATCCGCCAATGCTTGTCCTTTGACCGCCTTTTGAGTTACGTAGACGATATCGAACTCACTCAACAGTATCTGCCATTTGGCCAATTTTTCGGTTGGCATGGGTTTCTGAAATATATACTTCAAAGGGTCCATCATGGATATGAGGTATGTGGTGTAGGCACAGAAGAAATGCCTCAACTTCTGGGCCGTCCAGGTCAAAGCACAACAAGTACATTCTAGCAGAGAGTACCGTGCTTCGTAAGGTGTGATCTTCTTACTCAAGTAGTATATGGCTTGCTCCCTTCACCCTGTCTCGTCATCTTGTCCCAGAACACATCCGAAGGCTCCATCCAATATAGATAGATGGAGCAGCAAAGGTCGTCCTGGATGACAATGAACCCCAATAACATTCCTGCGGGAACCCCGAATGCACATTTGGTGGGGTTCAGTTTCAAGTTATACCTCCGTAGTCTATTGAAGAACTTTCTCAAATCTGCTATGTGGTCTGCAGCCCTCTTGGCTTTGATGATGACGTCTTCCACGTATACCTCTATCTCCCTGTGTATCATATCATGGAAGATGGTTGTCATGGCTCTTATGTAGGTAGCCCCAGCATTCTTTAGACCAAAATGGCATTATCTTGTAATAGTACACCCCCTATGGTGTAATAAAGGCTGTTTTCTCCGCGTCCTCTTCGTCCATCCAAATCTAGTGATAACCCGCGAAGCAATCTACAAAAGATTGGAGTTCATGCTTGGTGCAATTATCGATCAAGATAATAGGCGGGGGTATCTACTCCTCATCTCCCACTCGGTCTCCCAGGTAGCCTCCTCCACGGGCCGACCTCTCCACTGCACTTTCACCGATGCAACATCTTTTGATCTCAACTTCCGAACCTGACGATCCAAAATGGCTGCTGGCTCTACCTCATAAGTCAAGTCACCCT
Source organism: Nicotiana attenuata (assembly GCF_001879085.1). NCBI lineage: Eukaryota > Viridiplantae > Streptophyta > Magnoliopsida > Solanales > Solanaceae > Nicotiana > Nicotiana attenuata. Next base: position 22,146,739 of record NC_031996.1, on the reverse strand, counting down.
CCAGCTGAAGTGTACTGAAATCTAAAACATGGGACGTGTCCCCAATGTACTTCCGGAGCATGGACACATGAAAAACTGGATGCACGCCCGACAAGCTAGGTGGCAAGGCAAGCTCATAAGCCACCTCCCCGATCCTCCTAAGTACCTCGAAAGGTCCAATGAACCGCGGACTCAGCTTCCCTTTCTTCCCAAATCTCATAACACCCTTTGTGGGTGAAACCTTCAGCAAGACCTTCTCACCAATCACAAAAGATACATCTCGAACCTTCCTGTCTGCATAGCTCTTCTGTCTCGACTGTGCTGTACAGAGTCTCCCCTGAATCACCTTCACCTTCTCCAATGCATCCTGAACCAAATCTGTCACCAACAATCTAGCCTCACCGGGCTCGAACCAACCCACTGGAGATCTACACCGCCTCCCATATAAGGCCTCATACGGCACCATCTGAATACTGGATTGATAGCTGTTGTTGTAAGCAAACTCTGCAAGTGGCAAGAAATCAGCCCAAGAACCTCCAAAATCAATAACATAAGCACGCAACGTGTCCTCCAATATCTGAATAGTACGCTCGGACTGTCCGTCCGTCTGAGGATGAAACGCTGTGCTCAACTCCAACTCCACTTGTGTACCCAACTCCCGCTGAAAAGTCCTCCAAAACTGGGAAGTGAACTGAGTACCTCTATCCGAGATAATAGAAACTGGGACCCCATGCAACCGAACAATCTCTCGGATGAAAATCCCTGCCAGCCGCTCCAAAGAATAGGTAGTACACACCAGAATGAAGTGCGCGGACTTGGTCAGCCGATCCACAATCACCCAAATTGAATCAAACTTCCTCGAGGTCTGAGGGAGACAACTCACAAAATCTATAGTAATCCTCTCCCACTTCCACTCTGGAATATCCATCTGCTAAAGTACACCACCCGGCATCTGATGCTCGTATTTCACGTGCTGACAGTTGAGACACCGAGCTACATAACCCACATTATCTTTCTTCATTCTCCTCCACCAGTAGTGCTGCCTCAAATCCTGATACATCTTCGCGGCACCCGGATGAATGGAATACCGCGAGTTGTGGGCCTCCTCTAATATCAACTCCCAAAGCCCATCCACATTGGGCACGCAAATCCGGCCCTGCATCCTCAACACGCCATCATCATCAATAGTCACATCTCTGGCATCACCATGCTGGACCCTATCCTTAAGGACAAGCAAATACGGATCATCATACTGGCGCTCTCTAATGCGGTCATACAAGAAAGACCGAGAAACCACACAAGCCAACGCCCGACTAGGCTCCGAAATATCTAACCTCACCATCCGATTGGCCAAAGCCTGGACATCAACTGCAAAGGGCCTCTCCCCAACTGGAATGTATGCCAAACTACCCATACTAACCGCCTTCCGGCTCGAAGAATCAGCCATTACATTGGCCTTCCCCGGGTGATACAGAATGGTAATATCATAGTCCTTGAGTAACTCAAGCCACCTCAGCTGCCTCAAATTAAGATCCTTCTGCTTGAACAAATGCTGAAGACTGCGGTGATCAGTGAATACCTCACAAGATACTCCATATAAGTAGTGCCTCCAAATCTTCAAAGCATGAACAATAGCAGCCAACTCCATATCATGTATGGGGTAGTTCTTCTCATGGGGCTTCAACTGACGAGAAGCATATACAATAACTCTACCCTCCTGCATCAACACACATCCGATCCCAACTCTCGAAGCATCACAATATACAGTGTAAGAACCTGAAGCTGATGGCAGAACCAACACTTGAGCTGTGGTCAAAGCTGTCTTGAGCTTCCGAAAGCTCTCCTCGCACTCGTCCGACCATACAAATGGTGCACCCTTCTGCGTCAACTTGGTCAAGGGCGAAGCAATAGATGAAAAACCCTGGACGAACTGGCGATAATAACCCGCCAAAACCGAGGAAACTCCGAATCTCCGTGGCTGAGGACGGTCTAGGCCAACTCTGAACCGCCTCTATCTTCTTTGGATCAACCTGAATACCATCGCTGGACACCACGTGCCATAGGAAAGCCACAGAACCAAGCCAAAAGTCACACTTGGAGAACTTTGCATAAAGCTTCTCCTCCCTCAATCTCTGCAATACCACTCTCAAATGCTGTGCGTGCTCCTCCTGGCTACGCGAGAACTCCAGGATATCATCAATAAAAACAATAACAAATGAATCCAGATACGGCCGAAATACACTGTTCATCAAGTGCATGAACGCTGCTGGGGCATTAGTCAGCCCAAAGGACATAACCAGAAACTCATAGTGCCCATATCTAGTCCTGAAAGCAGTCTTTATAATATCTGAATCCCTGATCTTCAGCTGGTGATAGCCTGAACGGAGATCAATCTTGGAGAATACCCTTGCCCCCTGAAACTGGTCAAACAAATCATCAATACGAGGCAGGGGATACTTGTTCTTCACTGACACTTTGTTCAATTGCCTGTAGTCAATGCACATTCTCGTTGTGCCATCCTTCTTCTTCACAAATAGGACCGGTGCACCCCATGGTGACACACTCGGACGAATGAACCCCTTATCTAGGAGTTCCTGAAGCTGGTCCTTTAATTCTTTCAACTCCGCTGGTGCCATACGATACGGAGGAATGGAAATGGGCTGAGTGCCCGGCACCAGGTCAATACCAAAATCAATGTCCCTGTCCGGCGGCATACCCGGCAGGTCTGCAGGAAACACATCGGGAAACTCCCTCACAACGGGAACAGACTCAATTCTAGGAGTCTCAGCTCCCACATCTCTAACAAACGCCAAATAGGAAAGACAACCCTTCCCAACCATACGCTGGGCCTTCAAGAAAGAAATAACTCTGCTAGGAATATAGTCAGTCACACCACGCCACTCGATCCGCGGTACACCCGGCATAGCCAAAGTGACTGTCTTAGCATAACAGTATAGAATAGCATGGCACAGAGATAACTAGTCCATGCCCAGGATAACATCGAAGTCTACCATGCTCAATAGCAATAATTCAACTCGGGTCTCCAGACCCCCAATAGTCACCAAACACGACCGGAATACGTGGTCTACAACAATAGTGTTGTCCACCGGGGTAGATACATGAATAGGTAAGGCAAGACACCCTCGGGATGTACCCAAATGATGAGCAAAATATGAAGACACATATGAATAGGTAGAACCGGGATCAAATAATACTGAGGAGTCTCTGTGACATACTGAAATAATACCTGTAATGACCGCGTCTGAAGCAATGGCATCTGTCCTGCCCGGCATAGCGTAGAAATGAGCCTGGCCACCGCCTGATCGATCTCCACCTCTGGGACAACCCCTGGCTGCCTGATCTCCACCCTTAGCTGACTAGCAAGAGTCGAGGGCTGACCCCTCTACTGATGATGTCTGCCACGAAGGCGAGGGCATTGCCTCCTAAAATGACCCAACTCTCCGCACTCATAGCAGCTGCCCGGTACTGAAGATGGGGACTGATGAGAACCTCTCTCACCGGAGTGACTAGCAGATGCACTCGGCGTAGAAGAACCCTGAACTGATGGGGCATGAGATGAACTCTGAGCTGGGAGGGCGCTGAGTGAAGTCTGACCCTGCTCGGGCCCATGATGACCACGGCCTGAAGATCCCCCACGATACTCTGGACGAGCTGACTAAGCAAGCCTGAAAGAGTGACCTCTACCCTGCTGGAACTGACCCCTCGAAGGAGCACCACTGTAACTGCCTGATCCACGAGGCCTCTTAGCCTCCCTCTCCTCTCGCTTTCTACGGCGAACTGACTCAATCTCACGAGCAATGTCTACCACCTCCTCAAACGTAGCACCCAGTACTCTCTCTATAGTCATCAGAATACGGAGATGGTAGTTAAGACCATCCACAAATCTCCTGATCCTCTCACGATCTGATGGATCCATCCAAGTAGCATGACGAGCCAGCTGGGAAAACCTCATCTTGTACTGAGTCACTGTCATATCTCCCTGTGTCAGCCACTCAAACTGCCTACGCAACTCTTCCCTTCGGGACTGAGGTATATACTTCTCCAGAAAGAGAGTGGGGAACTGCTGCCATGTAAGGGGTGCTGCACCAACAGGCCTACGCCTCTCAAAATCCTCCCACCAGGTAAATGCAGCTCCTAGGAACTGGAAAGTAGTAAAAGCCACTCCACTCGACTCCAAAATCCCTGCGGTGCGAAGCATACACTGACACTTGTCAAGAAAACCCTGGGCATCCTCGCCCTCAGCACCACTGAACATCGGAGGCTGGAGCCTACCGAATCTCTCAAGACGACGCTGCTCATCGTCTGGCATAGCTGGAACCACATAGTCTGGAACTGGTGCAACTGGTGCAACCGGCTGAGCTGGGGCTGCTCCCGGTGTGTGCAATCCCGGAACAACCTGCTCAGGTGTGCAAGCGGCAGGGGTCTGACTGCCTCTCCCGGCCTGCGAAGTAGGTGTTGCAGTAGTGGCTGAGACTGCCTGAGCCAGGCCAGTACAGACCGTCAAGATCTGTGCCAAGGTCTCCTGAAGACCCAGAATCACAATAGGCACAGCCGGTGCCTGAGCAGGTGCTGCTGGAGTCTCCACCGCTGGAGCCTGATCCTGTGCTGGGGAAATCATAGGATTAGCAGGTACTGCCCCGGCTACTCTACCCCTGCCACGACCACGACCGCGTCCACGGCCTCTGGCGGCCTCAGTAGGTGGCACTGGTGGTCGTCCGTCACGTTCGGTAGCTCGTGTTCTCACCATCTGTGAGAGAATAGAATAACAAAGATTTAGTTCACAGTTCAACAAAACCGCACGACAAGAGTTTCAAGAATATGAAGTATTCCTAAAGGTTCTGCAGCCTCTCGAGGATAAATACAAACGTCTCCGTACCGATCCGCGAGACTCTACTAAATCGGCTCATGATTCGCGAGACCAAGTAACCTGGGCTCTGATACCAACTTGTCACGACCCAAACCCCGATCGTGATGGCGCCCAACACACTACTAGGCAGGCCCGACCATTTAAAATAACAATTTAAATGCGGAATCACTAAAATAATTTCTAACCTCCAAAAACCCCAAAATAAAATACTAAATAGCCCGCAGATCTGATGTCACGAACATGAGCCTCTATTACAAAATATTCACCTAATCACAAGTCGGTCTAGGAAAGAAAATACGAATAAAAGGATAAAGATAGATGGGAGAGATCAAGGCTGCAAACGCCATGCAGCTACCTCAATACTCTCGGATAAACGCCGCTCAGCCAACAAGTCCTCACTCACCCTGTGGTGTACCTGAATCTGCACACAAGGTGCAGGGAGTATTGTGACTACTTCCAACCCAGAAAGTAATAAATATAAATAATGTTTGAGGATAATAAATCCCAAATAAACACAAGGTAAAGCTATAAATACAGTAAAACAGCGAGGACAATTATAATAATACCACAACAGATAAAGAATAAATGACAATTAAAATATGCAATGCAACACATAAACTGGTTCTCTACAGTACCCCGCTGCGGCGTGCAGCCCGCTCCATTTATTTAACGTCGACGGCGCTCAGTGGGGGTGTGCAGACTCCGGGAGGGGCCCCTTACGGCCCAAGCGCAGTAATAAGTCTTATCGTGGCATCAAACAGACCCTCGGCCTTATATCAATATCAATATCATACCACTGCGGCGTGCAGTCCGATCCCATACTCAGTCCAGAATCACATAAGCCTTTCGGCACAATAATATAAAAATATTCAGCCCAAACTTCATTTAAAATATTACTTTAGTTTCTACTTTTAGAAAAATGGCTGAGTTTACAAAAACAGTGCTAAATACCAGGACTGAGTTCAATATCTAGAAATATGGTAAGAAACCAGTAAAAATAATCCCTGAAGGATTCAAGTAGTTGGCACGAAGCCCAATTATGACAATTAATCCATTTTTATAAGGATATCACAAAACTACAATCAATTAGGTAGTAACTTTATTAAGCGGGACGGACCAAGTCACAATCCCCGACGGTGCTCTACCCCAAGTCCGTTATCCGGCGTGCAAGTCACCTCACATAGCACTACATTGTGCAAATTCGGGGTTTCAAACCATCAACACAGCATTTACATTTATTACTAACCTCAAGCTGGCCAAAGTCCTAGCTTGCTATGCCCTTGCCTTTCGAATTAACCTCCTCGTGCGTCGAATCTGACCAAAACCACAACGAATACGTCACAATAGGCTAAGGGAACATAACCCAATCGAAAAGACTCGAAAAATATCGATAATCAGGAAATTTGCAAAACCCGAGCCCCGGGCCCACTTCTCGAAAAATTAGAAAATTAACATCACCGGATTCCTCATCTCGACACGAGTCTATACATACCAAAATCTCTCAAATCGGACCACACATGGCCCCTCAAATCTCAAATTTAGAATTTCAAACTCAAGCCCTAATTTCTTACTATTTGGCTATATTCTCATGAATTTCAAGGATGATTTTGCAATAAAATCATGTTTTTAACTCATAAAACTTACCTTCAATCGATCCCAGTTGAAACTCTCTTCAATCCCCGTCCAAAAGCTCTCAACAATGCCAAAAAATGGTGGAAAAATGGGTTGGGTTCGCGGATGAAATGTTTTAAAACATTCTGCCCAGGTCTGGCCCATCCTTCTTCGCGTTTGAGTACAGTATCTCGCGTTTGCGAAGGCCAATTTCCAGCCCTTCGCGTTCGCATAACAAGTCTCGCGTTCGCGTAGGCCAAATGCCCCCAGCCCCAATTTTCCTTCTACGCGTTCGCGGTTACTCCCCCGCGTTCGCGTAGCACCTTGACCCACTCCTTCGCGTTCGCGACTCCCGGGCCAACATCACAGCCTCCCATTTTCCTCTTCGTGTTCGCGAGACTCCCCTCGCGTTCGCGAAGAAGGAAACCATATACCAGCAACCAGCAGTCAACAAGTCCCAAAAATGACCCGTTGGGCATCCGAAACACACCTGAGGCCCCCGAGACCTCAACCAAAAACACCAACACATCCTATAACATCATTCAATGTTGTTCCAATCATAAAAACACCTCAAACAACACTAGAACCATCATTTCTCATCGAATTCAAGCCTAAGTTCTTCCAAAACTTCTGAAACACGCATTCGATCAAAGCCCGAACCAAAACAGCTCCGAATGACCTGAAATTTTGCACACACATCGCAAATCACCTAACGAAGCTACTGCAACTCTCGGAATTCCATTTCGACCCCCGGATCAAAATCTCACCTATCGACCGGAATTCGCCAAAATCCTAACTTTGCCAATTCAAGCCTAATTCTACTCCGGACCTCCAAAATCACTTTTGATCATACTCCTAAGTCACAAATCATCCCCCGAAACTACCTGAATCATCGGAATTCATATCCGATCCCTCTAACACAAAGGTTAACGTCCGATTGACTTTTCCCAACTTAAGCCTTCTTAAAAGAGATTAAGTGTCTCATTTCTTATCAAAACCATTCCAAGCCGACTCTAACACATCAAATAATGATAATGAAACATGAAGAAGCATAAAATAGGGGAAACGACGTGACGATGGGTTGGGTCGTCACAACTACACATGCCAGAGGGGCAGAACCTAATATTCTAAGAACAAGGTGAAAGTGCTTGACATATTTTTGTTTTGAAAATAGTACAGAGATGACTTCAGAAGTAGAAAAGTTTTCAGAAACAGGAAGTAACTTAGTGGTGAAAACAAGTTTGAGAAGAGTATCAAGCAGTAGACAATCAATTGGTCATAAGAGTCATTCAGAACACTTAACAAACAGAACTCCACACGGGGTAAAGGGATTGTGGCACATAAGAATCACCTTAGGGTACAGGGATAGGAAAAGGAGAAACATATAGTCACAAACCGCATGCAACACTTTGGATCTTAAAGACTCAGTAAATAGTCAGGACATAGATAACAATTGACCTATCTTGAATAGGGTTAAACCTATAGTTTAGACATGCCAAGTGATAAAGTAAACAAGAAGGATTGCAGGGTGTAAAACATGCATTGAATAGGACAAAGTTTTAGACATGTTGAGCAAAGAAATAAACAGGAATACAAGTTGAAATCACAATTGATGAACTTGTACAGGGATAAAATACATAGGGTTTGGTTCTCAAAACTTAATTAGAGACATACCAGTTAAGGAGAGCAGACACAGAGTATAGAGAAGTGTAGTGCAATAACTAGCCTTGGCTTACAGCCAGCTAGTTCAATGGAAGTAGCAAGTGACAGAAAAGAGCAGAAAGCTTTAAGTATAAGAGAGACTTTTTGAACTAGCATTCGTTGTGTGTCCCCAACATGAAGTGAGAGAGGGGGTTTATATAGTAATCAAAAGCTTGACACATAAGGTAACAGATCAATTAAGTAGTAAATCAGGGTAGTCATACGTAAATCTGCAAGATCTTCCCTTAATCAAGGGACAGTTCAATCAACGGTAAAACATACTAAGTATTTAAGGAAAAAACATATTAAAGTTTAGCATAGAGTAGGTAATTAGGGGTAAATGCACAGCAATTTAATTAAGGAAATAAATCAATAATAATCAGCGGAATACAAACAAGGCAAGGAAAAACAATTAAGGCAGGCAAATTCAGTCAAATTGAGTAAAGGGGTAAGAATCAAACACTAAATGGAAAGGGTTCAAATTAAACCACAAAATAAGGGATTCAGAGTAATCAAGGGTTCAGAAAGTCATAAAAGAGGCAGCATGCTTAGCATATAAAAACGTGGTAGAGCGTGAGTAGTCAGGAATTGATACATAATTTTAACAAAACAAAAGTTAAACAACACTTATTCAAGGAGAAGTATACAAGTCTTGCATGAATGGTCAGTGTGAACACAAGTACATAATATTAGTGAAAGGTCGAACTAGGAAAATTCAGTAGAAGCATATTAGGACAAGAAAATCACGAGAAGTCACAAGAACCCAAGACAAGAACACAATTAGATGTACCAATATCCAGAAGCCAAACGAAAAACCCCAAAAATTAGGGTTTTCAGTACAAAAGGGCTAGGGTTGTAGCAGGTTCATAAAATTAATCAAAATGTATGAGAAGCAGAAGTTTAAACACAAAGAATCATCAAACAAAATTTTAAAAAATTCCGGAAACCCTAATTTTAGAAAAAATGAAAATCACTTGAAATCATACGATTATTGTAAATAAACTGAAGGCTATTGTAAAACTCACAGGAAACAAACTCAAATCACCTTAGATCTGTACGGATCTAGGAGGTTTTAGAAAAGAAATTAGGGTGTCGTAGAGAACCATACAGAGATGGAGAAACTTGTTTAGAAAACCATAGATCGTAGCTAATATAGGACGATCTCACTCAAAATCACACCGAAATGACCTGGTCCCTTGAGGGCCTTAGAGATGGCAAGAAGGACATAAGAGAGGCCATTGGAGGCCTGAGAGGTGGTGAGAGTTCGCCGGAGATAGCCATAGATGGGGGTGAGTGAGATTGGGGATTAGGGTTAGGGTGAGAGCGTTTGACAGCAGAGAGGATTTTAGGGCGGGGGTGTAAGGTAGGAAATGGTTAGGGTTTGGG
>NC_031996.1:22083601-22137154 GCF_001879085.1 Nicotiana attenuata | reverse complement strand
GGTTTGGGGGGGGGGGTATAGGTTAGTTTGTTTTAGGTAATGGGAGATCTGGACCATTGATCAAAATGATCAACGGCCAGGATCTAACAAGAGCCGATTCGGGTAGATTTGTTAGGGTCAGACGGGTATTGGGCTTGGGTAATTTAATCAAAATTGGGCTGGGTATTGGGGCTGAAATTGAAATGCAATTAGGCCATATTTTAAATAGCCATTTTAAACACTATATAATTTATAAAAATAATAAATGATTTCTAAAAATAATTTCGTGTACTAAAATGGTTTAAAAATAGTTATTTAACATTTTAAAAATATAAAAGACCATTTTGTGCATCAACAATGTAATTATGCATTAGTAGGGCTATTATTGCAAAGAAGTGCAATTTAGCCTAAAAATGTAAATATAATTACAAAAATGCACTGAAAAAGTTTAAACACTATTTTGGCATAAATAAATAATTTAGATGACTAAATCACCACAAAATAATTTGAAGGATAGTTACTGGATATTTTATAAATAAAAGAGAGGAAATTAATTGATTTTTGGAGCTCTTAAAGCTATAGAAAATTTATTATAAAAAATGCTTATGCATGCTATAAATGCATATGTACTATTTTGAAAGTATATATGTATTAAAAATATATGGGGTAGAATTGGGTATCAACAATTATGGGCCGTTATTATGATCAATGATGTTGCTATTGGCATATGTATGATGTGTTACGTTATATGGTTGTACCTGGTGGGTGTAGGCATCCATTGTGGCAGCTGGTTGAGGTTGATACCATGTGTCGGTGTGGGAATCGGGTCTTTTTGAAATGATCGGAAGGAGAGAAATTTGGTTCTATGGTTATTAGTGTGTGTGGAAGGAATAATTTTTAGTTGGGATGGTGTCGTCGAGCCTATGTAGATTTGGGTGGCGTGGGATCACCCGCAAGTAAATGTATGGTAAGTTCATTCAGATTGAGGACTTCGAAATGGTTCTTGGAAAGTTCAAGGACGAACGCTTGTTTAAGAAGGGGAGAATGTAACGATCCGACCGGTTATTTTGAGGATTAACGTCTCGTTTGGTGGTCTCAATCAGCTTCGTATTATGTGTTATGATGTGCGTGCATAGTTTTGTTCGGATTTCGCATGATTCGTTATTGATTTGGAAAAAGAATTCTTGTTTTAGAAGCTTAAACGATAAGAGTTAACCGGAGTTTTACTTTTGTGTAGACGACTCTGAAACGGCGTTTTGATGGTTCCAATAGCTCCGTATGGTGATTATAGTCTTAGGAGCGTGCTCGGATGTTGATTTAGAGGTTCATAGGTCATTTCGGCATGAATTGGCGAAAGTTGGAAAAAATGGAAGATTTTGGAAAGTTTGACCGGGGGTTTACTTTATTGATGTCGGGGTCGGATCCCGGTTCCGGAAGTTGGAATATGTATTTATTGTCATTTATGACTGCTGTGCAAAATTTGAAGTTAATTTGGAGTTGGGTTTGTATGAATCGGCACTAGTTTTGGAATTCGGAAGTTCATGAGTTTCCTAGGCTTAAATTGATGCACCATTCATGATTCTAGTGAGGTTAGAGGCAATATGTGGCTTCGAGCAAGTTCGTATCATGTTTTGGTACTTGTTAGTATACTTGGTTGGGGTCCCATGGGTTCACCGGGTGAGTTTCGGATGGGTTTGGATTGTGTCGCGCTCTAATTTGATATTTCATCGTCGTTTCTTTTGGCATAAAGGGTACCACATTGTGCAAACGACCTTTGATTTGTGATTCAATTGAACCAGCAGATCCGTATCTAAATTACAGAACCATAGCAACAAGAATCGTCGCATTCTGAGGTCGTATGAGAGAGTTATGCCCATTTCCGTGACGGGAAAGACAGCTGTTTTTCTGGTGTTTGAGGGAACAGAGGCAAAGCACGAGTCAAATGCGATTTATAAATCTTAGGTGTCAAATGCCACTTGCTGGGAGAGGTTTCACCATTTTTAACATATTTTGTTGTAGACCTCGGATTTGAGCGATTTTTGAGGGGTCCTTCACGTGTTTAATTGGGACAAGCGCTCTATGTCCTAAATTAATTACATTTAATGATTTCATACGTATTTATATCATTAAATAAGTGAATTTAATGGAAGAAAATGAAAAATTTTTGTAAAAATCTTTCAAAATGTAAAATGACGATTTGAAGGGCGATTCGATATCGAAAATTGATAATTTTGGTGTGGTTGAACTCGTATAGGAATGGGTTGTCGGGGTACGAGGTGCGGGCACGGGATTGACTTTTTAGTTTTTGTTAAAGATTGAATCTTTATTATCTGGAATTGTTTCCTATGAGTTTTATTTATGATTTGAAGTTATTTTGGCTAGAATTGAGCCGTCTGGAGGTTGTTTCACTCGAGAAAGTCATTTTAGAGTAATGGTCTAGCTTATTTGAGGTAAGTATCTTGCCTAAATTTGTGTGGGGGAAACTACCCTTAGGGTTTGAGTCATTGTGCTAATTGTGTCATGTGAATGCCGTGTACGCGAGCTAACAAGTACGTACTCAGGCTTATTTGTGAAAATTTGATCGGTTAGGGCTCTTAGGTTCATATGTTCATTCGATGTGAAGTTATTTTAGCATGTTAAATCCTCCATTTACTAAATTCACCCTTACGTATCTTATTTGAAATTTATTGATTCATGTTCTAAAATTGTTGCCAATTAAACCCTTACGTGCCTTAATTGAAGTTGTTGCTTCTTTATTGCCTTTTTGTCCTTTCCATAGTTGTTTAACTTCAATTGATGTTATTATTATTTCTTCCGTAATTACTTAACCTTAATTGAAGTTGCTATTATTTCTTCCGTAATTACTTAGCCTTAATTGATGTTTTGTTATCCCGTTTATTGTTGACATATTCTTATTTGGGGTCATTGATTCATGCTATGTCTCTTATCGTCGAACTGCACTTTTGTGTAATCATTGTTACACATTATCTCTCCCTTGTTGAGCTATTCTTGTTGAGACCATTATTCCCTGTTGCGTCTTTCCTTGTGAGCTCGTTCTTCCGTTTCTTTGTATCTTATTGTTGTTGTTGCTGATGTACTCGTTGTTGTTGAGCCGAAGGCTATGCATGGTTGTGGTATTGAAACTGTTTTGAGAAAACAATGTGGCATATGGGCACATGTTGTAAAAGTCATTTTATTGTGTTGTTATGTTTCGGCACACGTGGTATTGTCGGGAATGACTTGAGATGACTTGTGATGGCCTGGGGGCATTGTTATTGTTGATATTTGTGCAGTGGTGTGCCTACCTTGTGTGATTTATACCATGTAGATTTTGGGGCGATTGTTTCTTACGTGCCATTCATTGTCTCTACTCTTATTTGTTGACTTGAATTGTGGTAGAACACTTGCACAAGCACACACATATATAAATCATCCATATCGGTTAAAGAAAATGAATACTAATGTTATTGACCATTTACATGTACTCTCGTATACTTGCCTTCTGTGTGAGAGCTATCCTGTTGGCACGTGAGTTGTCCGTGCAGTCATGAGCCATTGTTATTTTTGGCACCTGAGTTGTCCTTGCGGATATTAGATATTGTCACTCTCTTGGAACATGATTCATCCGTGCGGTTACGAACTGTAATGTGGGCACAAGATACCAAGTGATTAGGGTTCATGAATTGGGACCCGTGATTTGTGACTATGAGGCTTGGTACCTCGTGGAAATTCTTGAATAAATCTGGTGTAAAAGCGGTTGTTCTTATTGAGTTGTTACTTATTTCCCTTTATTTGGTTTCACCGGACTTAGACTGTGTGCAGCTTACCCTGTAGAATTATTACCCGCTTGCTTCTTGTTGCAAATTATTGTTTCTAGGGTTTCATTGCGAGTATTGTTTTTTGTTCCTTACCATGCTTAGCTTTTTATTAAAATTGTTTCCCCGTTAGTTCACTTTCTCACTTGTTCAGGTTGTTTAGTCCAGTAGGTGTCTTGACTGTCCCTCGTCACTACTCCACCGAGGTTAGTGTTGATACTTACTGGGTACCGCTGTGGTGTAGTCATGCTACGCTTCTGTACTTTTTTGTGCAGATCAAGGTATTTCGGGGTTGGTTGATCACTAGGTAGTTGTTTGGGCTTTGCTGTGGAGACTCAAGGTAAACCTGTTGTCGCGTTCGCAGGCCTCGGAGTCACCTTCTTATATTGTACTTGTACTGTTTATTTCTATTCCGAAACAGTTGTACTTGGAAGACTTTCTAATAAACTCAGAAGAGCTTATGACTTGTACTACCGATTTTGGAATTGTAAGTTTTGTATAGAAAAATTTATATTCATGCTTCATAGTTTTTGAGAGTTTGCCATTAAATCAGTAAGTATTAAGCTTACCTAGTCCCTCAGACTATGTGCCATCACGACATCCTGCAGAGAGAAATCGGGGTCGTGACATCCACATAAACATGGCAGCCAAAATAACAATTCATACAAAGAAACATAAAAATTACTAAGTTTGGTGGAAGAAAGATGAAACACGGCCTTCACGGCGGTTCTGTGCTCTCCCTTAGTCAAAAGTTATATAAATAATATGTTTAAGGACTATTTATAGGTGTAGGAAAACGTCTAGACATTATAACCAGGTCTAAAACCAAAAAGGAGATAAAATAGGCTCGAAATCCAGACACAGCGCGTCGCCACGCATAATGCGCGAAGCACCTCGCGCTGGACCTCGCGTCGCGAGGCTAAACGCGAGACAAACTATTTTGCGTCGCCTACTGCTGTTCTACTGCTTTTGAAGCTGCTCCAACTTACTACTTTAAATGCAAAGTTGTCCCTTCTTTCTTTGTTCACTGTTGCTGCTTTAGGTAGTCTCATCCACATTCCTTCTTCCTTCTTTTTGTCTTCATTATGTCTTTGTTAAAAAAGCTTTAAAATCTTTCCAACCAACTTCTCTCAATATTCTATTTGACAAAGTTCAAATCACAATTCACGTGATACACCTCAGCTTGATCTAGTTTCATTATTTTTGCTTTAAATATCATCTCAAACACACCTATTTAATCAAATAACACTCAATTAGTATAATATGAATAATCAAGCTAAGTTGAACACATTAGACATCAACTATAATAAAAGATCAGTAAAAATACGAGTTAATTAATATTAAAACTGTAACGACCCGATCGGTCGTTTTGAATTTTTGTACTTTGCTTGCCACTTCTCGGCATGACTTGCCCCGTGTATGTATATTATGACTTATGTAAACCGTTGATTTTGATTTTCAGGGTAATCGGAATGAATTTGGAAAAACATTCTCAGTTTGAAACTTGAAATTTGAAAGGTTTGACCAAGATTTGACTTGTTTGTATATGATCTCGGATCGGAAATTTTATGATTTGATTAGCTCCGTTAGGTGATTTGGGACTTGGGAGCGTGATGGGAATGCATTTTGGAAGTCCGTGGAAGGATTAGGCTTTAATTGGCGAAGTTGATATTTTGGCGATTTCCGCTTGGTAGGTGAAATTTTGATCCAGGGGTCGGAATGGAATTCCGAGAGTTGCAGTAGCTTCGTTATGTCATCTGGGATGTGTGTGTAAAATTTTAGGTCATTTGGATGTGGTTTCGTTGGGTTTTTTATCAAAAGCGTATTTCGGAAGATTTTAGAAACTTAGGCTTGAATCCGATGTGTTTAAGGGTGATTTGATGTTGTTTGAGATGTTTTGATGATTGGAACAAGTTTGAATAAGGTTTTAGGATGTGTTCGTGCCTTTGGATGAGGTCCTGGGGGCCTCGGGTCAGTTTCGGGTGGTCATTCGGATCATATTTGGAGTTTGAAAGTTGCAGAAATTGCAGGTTCAGTGTTGCAGAAAAATTGCCCTTCGCGATCACGTAGGGTGTATAGCGATCGCGTAGAAAGATTGAGGAAGGCCAGGAAATAAGTCTTCGCGTTCGCGAGAGGTGCTTCGCGTTCGCTGAAGGTTGGTAAACAGTGCATCACGTTCGCGTAGGTGTTATCGCGTTCGCGAAGGTTTGGGTGGAGGAAGGCATCGCATTCGTGATGGGTGTCACGCGTTCGCGTAAAAATGTGGTCAACGCGAGTTCGTGCTTCGCGAACGGGAGGGTTTGACCGCGTTCGCGAAGAAGGAAAGTCAGGCCTGGGCAAAATGTTTTTAAGTCGTCTTGTCCGCGATTTTGGGTCTATTTTCACCCATAGTTGATCATTTTGAGAGCTTTTTGAAGGAGATTAAAGAGGTATTCAAGGGGAAACGACTTGAGGTAAGATTTTTGGACTTAAAATTCGATTATTATATGAATTCCACCTAGAAAATCATGAAAACTAAGCCAAAAATTGTAGAACTAGGGCTTGAGAAATTGGACTTTTGGTTTGGGATTTGAAGGGTCATTTGTGGCTGGAATTTGATGTTCTTGATATGTATGAACTCGTATGAGGATGAGGATTCTATCGATGTGAAAATTTCTGAATTTCGAGAAGTGGGCCCGGGGCTCGGGTTTTGCTAATTTCGGGATTAGTGCACGTTATTGATTATTTTCGCTTGGGCTTTGTTCCCTTGGCATATTTTGATGTCCTCATTCTGATTTTGGTTCGACGCGCGTGGAGGCCGATTCAAGGGGCAAAGGCGTCGCGAGCTACAAATGTAGCCGGTTCGAGGCGAGTAATGGTTGTAAATGATGTTCTTAGGGTTTGAACCCCGGATTTGCACATCGTAGTGCTATTGGGGATTGTGACTTGGTCCGTCCCGATTGATGACTTTACCGCGTATTTGATTGAAATCTATTTGCTATCATCATTATTTGGACTGAATGCCATATTTGGGCTCCGTGCCAATTATTTGAACCCTTCGGGGATTGTTGTTGATGTTTCCTCACTGTTTTTGACTTTGTACTTGAACTCAGTCATGTTATTTCCACTATTTTCAAAACTCAGACCATGTTTACTCTGTTTAATACTCAAATGATATTTGAATGATATTTTGGGCTGAGAAATACTGTTTTACTGTTGCCCGAGAGGCTTATGTGATTTTTGACTGAGTAAGGCCGAGGGCCTGTGTTGTGAGGATATCTTTGGGATCGGGCAGCACGCCGTAGCTGTGATACATATCTCTGGGATCGGGCTGCACGCTGCAGCGGTGATACACTGATTTGATTATGAGCCCGAGGGCCTGAGATTGTACGCCACGAGGTGGCTTGATATTGATATGAGGTCGAGGACCTCTTTATGATGCCACGAGATGGCTTGATATTGCACTTGGGCCGAAAGGGGCCCCTCCAGGAGTCTGCACACCACCAGTGAGCGCGGGTACCCATTGTGATGTGTGATATAGCCCGAGGGGCTGGTTTTGTTCTATGTGATTGCCCGAGGGGCTGGTACCGTTCTGAGATATTGTCCGAGGGGCGGAGTTGTTGGCATTGTGCCCGAGGGGCGAACCTAATGTGCTTATCTTTCTTATTTGCCGGTCATTTACTTGCTTAATTGTGTATTTGTGCCCGAGGAGCGGATTTCTGTGCTTATCTGCACTAGTTGTTCTGCATTCATTTGCGTAACTGTCGAAAAAGGTATTTTCAAAACGGTTTAAACTGAGCTAAGATGTTTTAAAGGATTTTACAGCTTCATTGCTTCTCTTACTGGTTTTAAAGGATTTTACAGCTTCATTTCTTATCACTCAGTCTTTAATTATGATTATTACTCACTGAGTTGGAGTGCTCACTTTACTCCATGCACCTTGTGTGCAGGTTCAGGTATTTTCTGAGCTTGGTAGCAGTTGTCAGTGGAGTTAGCAAGGTAGCTGCTGGCGTTCGCAGCACTGTTTTCCCTCTCTTCATTCTATTAGACTGTACTGAGTATATTTCATACCTTGTCAGTTGTATTTAGACTTAGTAGATGCTCATGACTAGTGACAACCCGGTTTGGGCTGTGTTTGGGTTGTACTTCCGCATTGTTATGATATTATTCGCTGTTTAGCGTTATTAAATCATGTTTTAGCCTGTTGTATTGTTGTTTAGCTATTTAACTTCGAATTGGAAATGTGTCGGCTGGCCTTGTCGTCACGAGAGGCGTCATCACGACCGGGTCTGGGTTTAGGGTCGTGACAAAAACATAAGGAAATATGGCCAACATCATATATAGAGAAGGGAATCAAGCAAAAAAAAAAACAGAATAAAGATTAATGAATTACTAAAAATACTATGAACGCGTACCCAAAAAAAAAGAAAGTAGAAAAGAAAGATACCAAGTCAAAAAAGTAAGATTGGAAAAAAGAAGATGCAGAAAGTAGTAAGATAATTCAATTTGAAAACTTAAAGGTGAAACAGAGAAAGAAAAGGACGAAATAAAATAATTAACAATATAAAAGACGTGAGAAAAGTGAGAAACCAATCGGTGTCAAGTAAACTAATATAAAATCATTAGTGTAAAAAGGAAACGAAGTTGTATATTAGCAAAATAATTATTTATATGAAGGAATATGATTCCAAATAGACTAGAATATCTGCACAAAGAACCAAACACTAAAAAGAGATCGATATTTTTATTTTTGTCTGAAAGGAACAAGGAGAAGGAGTGTCATGACTCGAATTTCTCACCGTTGGGACCGTGATGGCGCCTAACATCGCACTTGCTAGGCAAGCCAACGCTAGAGTTCCATTTACCTTTTTCCTTTACATTAAATAGTTACAATGAATAAAACGAAATCAAATTGAAATGAATGTGGAAGCACATAATTTACTAGTTATCCATATGCTATTAACAAATACTGAAAACTGTTACCACCCAGAAACTGGTGTCACAATCTACGAACACTCTACGAATACTACAAGTATGGGCTTGAAAGAAAAATACATCTGTCTCAAAAGAAGATAAAATAGAAATGAGGAAAACATAAGAGGGGACGCCTGCAAGACTACCTTGGGTCTCCTGGATGAATGCCTGCAGCCGACCTCTCGATCAGCCACAACCAGCTCCAAAATCTGCAGAGAAAGTGCATAGTGCAGTATCAGTACAACCGACCCCATGTACTGGTAAGTGCCGAGTCTAACCTCGACGAGGTAGTGACGAGGCTACGGCGGAGCATATACAATATAACCTGCAACAGAATACAATATAGCAAAAAGGAAATACGGAATGAATTGGAACAGTAATTTGCAAAAAAGTAACAACGGAACCCAAACATCTTGCCAGTACTCAACTATAACCAATCCTTAAGAGAGTTGCAATACAATGGAAATAAATCACATCAGAAGAAGGATTCATCAACAACAAATGATGCGGCGTTCATCCCGATCCCACCATATAATTAGTAACAATATGAACATTCACCCTTATTACTCCTTGTTGCGGCGTGCAACCCGATCCCACCAGTCCACCCTTACTACTCCTCAATATATCTCCCTTATTCCTCCTGTTGCGGCGCGCAACCCGATCCCACCAGACACTCACATTTCACCCTTATTCCTCCTCAACATATCACCCTTATTCCTCTTGTTGCGGCCTGCAACCCAATCCCACTATATCAGTACCAATCACACAATAAGAATAAGTATTTCACAATTTAACTCAAAACCCTCCACAACATTTATACCTCAAACCAAAGCAACGGAGGTCTATACAATTATGAAAACTTCATCAATTAATACTACACAGCGAGACCAACCAAATGTACCAAGAAATACCGATAAACCAACTTAAACCGATATTTTGATGCCATGAACTACGGAGCAACTAATAAATAAGAAAAGAACATCTAACAAGAAGCAATTAAACATGGAAGCATCAATAAGCATGTAGCAGCTAAGACAGGAAGACAACATATATCGAACGGGGAAGAGAAACAAGCTAATCAATTAATTTGGCGCGCATAGGTACTCGTCACCACACTTATACGCCACACACATGGAATTTCACATAGCAGTTAAGTCGGGGATCCCTAATCCCTCTAGTCAAAGTTAGACCAAACACTTACCTCAATCCGATGGACAATTCAAAGCTCAATTACCGTTTTACCTCTCGATTCCACCTCCAATCCACTCGTATCTAGTAATAGTTACTTAATAACATCAATTTCCGCTAAAAGAAATCAAATCCAATGCAAAATTATAAGTTTCCCAATATTTTCCCCAAGAAGTCAAAAACCTGCCCCAAGCCAGCTTGGTCAAAACTCGAAATTCGGACAAAAACCCGATTACACATTCACCCCCGAGCTATACAATTTGTTTTGGAATCCAACCTCAATTTGAGATCCAAATCCCTAAATTTCAAAATTCTTAAGTTCTACCCAAAAACACCCAATTCGACCATGAAAAAACTCTAGATTCTGGGAAGAAATCTTGTAAAAAGATGAAATAGATTGAAAGAAATGAGTTAAGAATCATTTGTCTATGAATTGGGGAAGAACTAGCCCTTCGAAAATCGCATATTGAAGTTTAGGTTTTGAAAAAAAAGGAAGAATGAATGAGAAATACTGTCCAAGTCCAAAGTTATCAGCTGCAGATGTCGCATTTGCGACCTGAGCTTCGCAAATGCGAAGGAGCCATCGCAAATGCGAAGCCCTTCACAGTCCTGCTGCGTTCAGAAATGCGAAGGAATGTTCGCAATTGCGAACATGAACCTCCGCAAATGCGACAAAAGAATTGCATTTGCGATCACTGCCCCTTCCCGCTTCACTTCGCAAATGCGAAGAAGTCTTCGCAATTGCGATAACTGCTGGCCCAGCCTTCCTTCGCAAATGCGATGAAGGCCTCGCAAATGCGGAACCTGAGATGTTCGCAATTGCGATGCCTGTTCTCGCAAAAGCGACATCATTGGCCTACCACAGGTTCAGCTATACCAGCAAAATTTCCTAAGTCCAAATTCACTCCGTAACCTATCTGAAACTCACCCGAGACGTCCGAGTTCAAAACCAAACATGCACACAAGTCTTAAAACATCTTACGAACTTGCTCGCGCGATCAAATCGCCAAAATAACATCTAGAACTATGAATTTAGCATCAAATTGCATGAAATTTTCAAGAAAGCTTCAAAACTCTATTTTCTCAACCAAGGGCCGGAATCACGTCAAATAAACTCCGTTTTTCACCAAATTTTACAGACATGACATAAATATCATAATGGACATGCACCAGGCTCCGGAACCAAAATACGTACCCGATACCATCGAGATTAACTATTAAGCAGTTTCTCAAAACCATTTTAATTTTAGTTTAACAATTTTTATCAAAAATTTATTTCTCGGGCTAGGGACATCGGAATTCGATTCCGGGCATACGCTCAAGTCCCATATTTTACTACGAACCATCCGGAACAGCCGGAATACGGGTCCGGGTCTGTTTATTCAAAATGTTGACCGAAGTCAACTAAATTTAACTTTTAAATGTAAAAATTATTATTTTCTCAAACTCCACATAAAGGCTTTCCGGAAACGCGCCCAAACTGTGCACGTAAATCGAGGAGAACTAAAAAAAGGGTTTTAAAGGCCTCGGAACCCCGAATTGGGCTCTAAAACACAAGATGACCTTTTGGGTCATCACATTCTCCACCTCTAAAACAACCGTTCGCCCTCGAACGGACATAGAAAAGTACCAGAGCTAGGGAACAGATGGGGGTATCTGCTCCGCATATCGGACTCGGACTCCCAGGTAGCTGCCTCGACAGGCTGACCTCTCTACTAAACACGAACCGAAGGATAACTCTTCGATCTCAACTGGCAAACCTGCTGGTCTATAATACCTACCGGCTCCTCCTCATAGGTCAAATCCTTGTCCAACTGGACAGTGCTGAAATCTAACACATGTGACGGATCGCCGTGATACTTTCGAAGCATGGCACATGAAACACTTGATGTACTGTTGATAAACCTTGGGGTAACGCAATTCTGTAAGCCACCTTCCCGACTCGATCAAGGATCTCAAAAGGCCCGATGAACCTAGGGCTTAACTTGCCCTTCTTCCCAAATATCATCACGCCCTTCATGGGCGACACCCGAAGCAACACTCTTTCTCCAATCATATATGTTACATTACGAACCTTACGGTCGGATAACTCTTTTGCCTGGACTGAGCTGTACGAAGTCTATACGAATGATCTTAACCTTATCCAAGGCATCCTGCACTATGTCTGTACCCAATAACCGATCCTCCCCCGGCTCAAACCACCCAACCGGCGATCGACACCGTCTAGCATATAATGCCTCATAGGGAGCCATCTAGATGCTCGACTGATAACTGTTGTTGTAGGAAAACTCCGCTAACAGCAAGAACTAATCCCAAGAACCTCCAAAGTCAATAACACAGGCGCGGAGCATATCCTCCTAGATCTGAATAGTACGCTCAGACTGTCTGTCCATTTGAGGATGAAACGATATGCTCAACTCGACCCGCGTACCTAACTCACGCTATACTGCCCTCCAGAAATGCGTGGTAAACCGCGTACCTCGATTAGAAATAATAGACACGGGCACACCATGAAGACGAACGATCTCACGGATAAAGATCTCTGCCAACTGTTCCGAAGAATAGTAAACTACCACAGGAATGAAATGTGGTGACTTAGTCAGCCTACCCACAAAAACCCATACTGCATTGAACTTCCTCTGAGTCCGTGGGAGTCCAACAATGAAGTTCATAGTGATACGCTCCCACTTCCACTCAGGAATATCTATCTTCTGAAGCAAACCACCAGGTGTCTGATGCTTGTACTTTACTTGCTGACAATTCAAACACCGAGCTACATACGCAACAATATCCTTCTTCATCCTCCTCCACCAATAATGCTGCCACAAGTCCTGATACATCTTAGCAGCTCCCGGATGAATAGAATACCGGGAACTTTGAGCCTCCTCCAGAATCAACTTATAAAGCCCATCCATATTAGGCACACAAACACGACCCTGCATCCTCAAAACTCCATCATCTCCAACCGTAACCTGCTTGGCATCTCTGTGCCGCATTGTGTCCCTGAGGACAAACAAATGAGGGTCATCGTACTGTCGATCTCTAATACGCTCAATTAATAAAGACCGAGTGACTGTACAAGCTAGAACACGGCTGGGCTCTAAAACATCCAACCTCACAAACTGATTGGCCAAAGCCTGAACATCTAAAGCAAGCGGTCTCTCACCAACTGGGATATACGCAAGGCTGCCCATACTAATTGACTTCCTACTCAAAGCATCAGCCACCACATTGGCCTTTCCGGGATGATACAAGAAAGTGATATCATAGTATTTCAATAGCTCCCAACCACCTTCTCTGCCTCAAATTGAGCTCCTTTTTCTCGAACAAATACTGCAAACTCTTATGATCCATGAACACCTCACACGACACGCCATATAGATAGTGCCTCTAAATCTTCAGCGCGTGAACAATGGCTGCTAGCTCCAAGTCATGAACTGGATAATTCTTCTCGTGAATCTTCAACTATCGTAAAGCGTATGCAATAACCTTGCCACCCTGCATCAATACCCACCAAGTCCGATACAAGATGCGTCACAATATACTATATAGGGCCCTAAACCTGTGGGCAACACCAACACCAGCGCCGTAGTCAAAGTTGTCTTGAGCTTCTGAAAGCTCGCCTCACACTCGTCCGACCATCTGAACGGGGCACCCTTCTGGGTCAACCTGGTTATCAAGGCTGCTATAGATGAAAACCCCTCCACAAACCGACGATAATAACCGGCCAAACCTAAGAAACTCCGGATCTTTGTAGCTGATGTAGGTCTAGGCCAGTCCTTGACTGCCTCAATCTTCTTAAGATCCACCTGAATATCCTCTGCTGATACAACATGACCCATGAAGGCAACTGAACTCAACCAAAACTCACACTTCGAAAACTTAGCATATAACTGGTTGTCTCTAAGAGTCTGAAGAACGATCCGAAGATGTTGCTTATGCTCCTCTTGGTTGCGGGAGTAGATCAAGATATCATCAATAAAAACAATCACGAAAGAATCCAGGTAGGGCTTGAACACCTAGTTCATCAAATCCATAAATGTTGTTAGGCATTTGTCAACCCAAATGACATCACTAGAAACGCATAATGCCCATACCGAGTCCGAAAAGCTGTCTTAGGGACATCGGATGCCGTAATCCTCAATTGATGGTAGCCAGATCTCAAATCGATTTTTGAAAACACCTTGGCAACCTGAAGCTGATCAAGTAAGTCATCAATCCTCAGCAATGGATACGTGTTCTTGATGGTGACTTTGTTCAACTGTCGATAGTCTATACACATCCTGATCGAGCCATCCTTTTTTCTTTACAAACAACACCGGCGCACCCAAGGGCGAGACACTAGGTCTAATAAAGCCCTTATAAAGCAAATCTTGCAATTGCTCCTTCAATTCTTTCAACTCTAGCGGGGCCATGCGGTACAGCGGAATAGAAATGGGCTGAGTGCCCCAAGCCAAATCAATGCAAAAGTAAATATCCCTGTCAGGTGGCATCCCCAGCAGGTTTGCAGGGAACACCTCTAGGAACTCCCAAACAACTAGTACAGAATCCATAAAAGGAACCTCTGCACTAGAATCACGAACATAAGCCAAATAAGCCAAATACCCCTTCTTGACCATACGCTGAGCCTTCATATAAGAAATACCCAACTGGTAGAATGACTAGGAGTCCCTCTCCACTCCAATCGAGGCAAACCCAACAAGGCTAAGGTCACGATCTTGGCATGAAAGTCTAATATAGCATGATAAGGTGATAGCCAATCCATCCACAAAATGACATCAAAATCAGCCATATCGAGAAGTAGGAGATCTATGCTAGTCACAAGACCCCCAGTAACAACCACACACGAACGATATACACAATTTACAATAATAGAATCCCCCACCGGTGTGGACACATACACGGGAGCACTCAAACAATCGCGAGGCATAACCAAATATGGAGCAAAATAAGATGACACATAGGAGTATGTAGACCCTGGATAAAATAGAACTGAAGCATTTCTACTGCAAACTGAAACAGTACCTGTGATAACAACATCGGTAGACTCAGCCCCAGGCCTGGCTAGGAAAGCATAACATCGGGGCTGGGCCCCACCACTCTCAACCATATCCCTGGGACAACCTCCTGCTAGCTAGCCTCCACCTCTAGCGGCCTGGCCTCTACCTCTAACGGCCTGACCTCCACCTCTAGCGGTCTGACCCCTACCTCTGGCTCCCTGACCCCTACCTCTAGCTTGCTGAGCGGGCGGTGCCGGGATCATGGCACGAGAACCCTACTGCTATGACTAAACACCCACTAATCTCGGACAAGTCCTCTGAATATACCCATACTCACCACACTCGAAGCATCCATCCTGATACTGCAGCTGAAGAAACTGAGATTGACCCTGGCGGGCCGGCTGAGCGCGATAATAAATCTAAAGAGGAGGTGCTCTGATAGGAGATGGCGGTGCGCTATAAGCTGGCTGCCCTGAATGAGGTACATAAGGACCACGACCCCCTAATGCTCCATGAGATGTCTGAAGTGCTGAACAAAACGGCCTGGGAGAATGGCCCCTACCAAAAGTACCTCGAACTCCAGATGAGGCCCCAGTGAATCCATTGGAGTGACGAGGCCTCTTGTCAGACCCCTGGCCACTCCCCTGAGCTAAAACCATCTCAACTCGTCTGGCCATATTTGGCTACATCCTGGAAAGAAATCTCACTCCCTGTCTCCTAAGCCATGTGCAATCTGATAGGTTGAGCAAGTCCCTTAATAAACCTCCTCACCCTCTCTCTCTCTCTCGGTGAGAAGTATAAGAAGAGCATGACGGGCCAAATCAACAAATCTGGTCTCGTACTGAGTGACGGTCATAGAACCCTGTTGGAGGCGCTCGAACTGCCTCTGATAGTCCTCTATCTAAGTGATAGGAAGATACTTCTCCAAGATAGCTGAGAGAATTGGTCCCAAGTAAGAGCTGGCGACCCAGCTGGTCTGGCCAAACAATAATCTCTCCACCATTTCCTGGCGGAATCTGACAGATGAAAGGTAGAAAAGTCGACCCCATTGGTCTCCACTAACCCCATGTTACATAATACCTCGTAACAACTGTCCAAATAGTCCTGGGGATCCTCTGAAGATGTACCGCCATAGGTAGTGGTGAAAAGCTTGGTAAACCTATCAAATCTCCACAAGTCCTCAGAAGACATAGCTGATCTATCGCCGGCCTGTGCTACAACACCCGTCGGAACTACCCCAATTGGCTGAGCTGCTGGAGTCTGAAACTGGGGAGACATCTGCTCCGGATGAGTAGCAGGAGTTTGTCCTCCTCCCCCGGCCCGAGAGACGGCTGGTGCTACCGGAAGTATGCCGACTTGAGTAACACTCTCCATAAGGCCCACTAGACGGACCAAAGCATCCTAAAGTACCGAGTAGCGATGAACCCCTCTAGGACCTGAGCGGGCCCCGCTGGAACGGTCTGGGCCGGAGCCTCCTCATCGAACTCTACCTGAGGCTCCGTCGCTGGTGCTGCTACTCGAGCGCTAGGCTGAGCCCTGTCCCTGCCTCGACCTCTAGCACGGCCTCGTCCTCGTCCTCTGCCCCTCGTAGGAGCTGCCACTGGGGCTTGGGCTGCTGATCAGCTGATGAAGCGGTACATGTTCTCGCCATCTGTGAGAGAACAAGAGTAGAGAGTTCAATGAGCATTGAGAGACCAAATCGCACGACAGAGAAGAATAGAAGTAAAACTATTCCTAACGCTGTAGCCTCTAAGGGATAAGCACAGACGTCTCTACACCGATCCCTCAGACTCTACCTAGCTTGTTCGTGAATTGTGAGACCTAGGCAACCTAGTGCTCTGTTACCAACTTGTCACGACCCGAATTTCCCACTATCGGGACCGTGATGGCGCCTAACATCGCACTTGCTAGGCAAGCCAATGTTAGAGTTCAATTTACCTTTTTCCTTTACATTAAATAGTTTACAATGAATAATACTAAATTAAATTAAAATGAACGCGGAAGCACATAATTTACTAGTTATCCATATGCTATTAACAAATACGGAAAACTGTTACCACCCAGAAACTGGTGTTACAACCCACGAACATTCTACCAATACTACTAGTATATGTTTGAAAGAAAAATACATCTTTCTCAAAAGAAGATAAAACAAAAATGAGGAAAACATAGGAGGGGATGCCAAGGCCTGCGGAGGCCTGCAGGACTACCTTCGTCTCCTTGGTGAATGCCTACAACCGACCTCTCGATCAGCCACAACCAGTTCCAAAATCTGCACAGAAAGTGCAGAGTGCAGTATCAGTACAATCAACCCCATGTACTGGTAAGTGCTGAGCCCAACCTCGACGAGGTTGTGACGGGGCTACGGCGGGGCATATACAATATAACCTACAACAGTATATAATAAAGAAAAAGGAAATACGCAACAAATTGGAACAGTAATTTGCAAACAAGGTAACTACGGAACCCAAACATCTGGCCAATTCTCAGCTATAACAATTCCTTAAGAGAGTTGCAATACTAAGGAAATAACACCAGAAGAAGGATACATAAACAACAAATGATGCGGCGTTGTAACGAGCCGGCCGGTCATTTTTGGAATTTACGCCTCGATCCCCCATTAACTGCTTTCCCTAAGTTCATTTCTGCTATTTTGGTTTGCCGGGACGTTCGGTGTTGGGATTCGGAGTGTTTTGGGACACTAAGTCCCTAAATGAGAGCTTAAGAGTTGGAAAATGGTCCGTAATCGGAACAGTATGAAGACGACCTCGGAATGGAAATCTGATGGTTCCGTTAGCTGCATTAGGTGATTTCGGGGTTGGGAGCGTGTTCGGAATGTATTTTGGAGGCTCGTAGCTCATTTAGGCTTGAAATGCCGAAGTTTGAATTTTTGAAGTTTCCGGTCCGATGGTGAGTTTTTCTATCCGAGGGTCGGATTGGAATTCTGAAAGTTGCAGTAGCTCCGTCATGTCATTTGGGATGTGTGTGCAATATTTCAGGTCATTCGGACGTGTTTTGGTTAGGTTTTTTTCATCGAAAGCGTATTTGGAAGAAACTTGTGGTTCTTAGGCTTGAATCTTTGATTTAATCGGGTTTCCGGTGTTGTTTTAGGTGTTTTAAGGATTGGTGCAAGTTTGAATAAGGTATTAGGTGGTATTGGTGCTTTTAATTGAGGTCCCGGGGGCCTCGGGATGATTTCAGATGGTCGACGGGAAGAAATTCTAAAGTGTGCAGCAGCAGATTTTGAGTCTTCTGGTATTTCCGCTTCTGCGGCTTGGGAACCGCAGAAACGTAGCCACAGAAGTGGCTTCTTCATCGCAGAAGCGATTCCAGGCATCTCCACAGGAACCGCAGAAGCGGTCCCTTCCTCCGCATAAGCGGGACCGCAGAAGCGGGATTTGTACCGCAAAAGCGGAGTCTGGCCTTAAGTGAAAAACCGCAGANNTGCCTCGCATTGATGATCTGTTTGACCAGCTTCAGGGCGCACAGGTGTTTTCTAAGATTGACTTGCGCTCAGGTTACCATCAGTTGAAGATTCGGGAGTCAAATATCTCGAAGACTGCCTTCAGGACTCGATATGGCCATTACGAGTTCCTTGTCATGTCATTTGGGCTGACCAATGCCCCTGCAGCTTTCATGCATTTGATGCACAGTCTGTTCAGGCCATATCTTGACTCGTTCGTGATTGTTTTTATTGATGATATTCTGGTGTATTCCCAGAGTCGGGAAGATCATGAGCAGCACCTGAGGACCGTGCTACAGACCTTGAGGGAGAAAAAGTTATATGCAAAGTTCTCAAAATGTGAGTTTTGGCTGAGTTCTGTGGCATTCTTAGGCCATGTGATTTCTAGTAAGGGTATTCGGGTGGATCCGAGGAAGGTAGAGGCCGTGCAGAGTTGGCCCAGGCCGTCCTCAGCTACAGAGATTCGCAGTTTCCTTGGCTTGGCGGGTTACTACCGTCGTTTCGTGGAGGGATTTTCATCGATTGCTGCCCCTATGACTAGATTGACCCAGAAGGGTGCCCCATTTCAGTGGACAGAGGAGTGTGAGGCGAGCTTTCAAAAGCTCAAGACAGCTTTGACTACAGCCCCAATCTTGATGTTGCCTACCGGTTCGGGGTCTTATACTGTCTATTGTGACGCCTCGAGAGTTGGCCTTGGAGCAGTGTTGATGCAGGACGGTAGGGTGATTGCCTACGCGTCCAGACAGTTGAAGATACATGAAAAGAATTACCCTGTCCACGACCTTGAGTTAGCTGCCATTGTTCATGCCTTGAAGATCTGGCGTCATTATTTATATGGAGTGCCTTGTGAGATCTATACTGATCATCGGAGTTTGCAGCACTTGCTCAAGCAAAAGGATCTCAATATGCGTCAGAGGAGGTGGTTAGAGCTGCTGAAGGATTATGACAACACTATCCTATATCACCCGGGCAAGGCCAATGTGGTGGCGGATGCCTTGAGTCGCCGGGCGGAGATTTTGGGGAGTTTGGCATATTTACCAGCTTCAGAGAGGCCTATGGCGATTGATGTTCAGGCCTTAGCCAGCCAGTTCGTGAGATTGGATATTTCGGAGCCTAGTCGGGTTCTAGCCTGTGTGGTTTCCCGGTCTTCTCTATTTGACCGTATCAGAGAGCGGCAGTATGATGACCCTCATTTGCTTGTCCTTCAGGACAGGGTCCAACGTGGGGATGCCAGAGATGTGACCATTGGAGATGATGGAGTAATGAGGATGCAGGGCCGGATTTGTGTGCCCAATGTTGATGGCCTTCGAGAGGTGATTCTAGCAGAGGCCCACAGCTCGCGGCATTCCATCCATCCGGGTGCCGCGAAGATGTATCAGGACCTGAGGCAGCACTATTGGTGGAGGCGGATGAAGAAGGATATAGTTGGTTATGTGTCTAGATGCCTCAACTGCCAGCAGGTGAAGTATGAGCACCAGCGCCCGGGTGGGTTGCTTCAGCAGATAGAGATTCCGGAGTGGAAATGGGAGCGCATCACCATGGATTTTGTATCTGGACTTCCACGGACCTTGAAGAAGTTTGATTCCATTTGGGTTATTGTGGATCGGCTGACCAAGTCCGCTCATTTCATTCCTGTGTGTACCACTTATTCATCGGAGCGGTTGGCGGAGATTTATATCAGGGAGATCGTCCGTTTGCATGGTATTCTAGTTTCTATCATTTCAGACAAAGGTACTCAGTTTACATCGCGATTCTGGAGAGCTGTGCAGCAGGAGTTAGGCACTTGGGTGGAGTTGAGCACAGCATTTCACCCCCAGACGGACGGACAGTCCGAGCGCACTATTCAGATTCTTGAGGACATGCTCCGTGTGTGCGTGATTGAGTTTGGAGGGTCTTGGGATCATTTCTTGCCATTGGCGGAGTTTGCTTATAACAACAGTTATCAGTCCAGCATTCAAATGGCGCCATATGTGGCTTTATATGGCAGGAGGTGTAGGTCTCCGGTGGGTTGGTTCGAGCCGGGTGAGGCCAGGCTATTGGGTACAGAGATGGTTCAGGATGCATTGGAGAAGGTCAAGGTGATTCAGGACAGACTCCGTACAACCCAGTCTAGGCAGAAGAGTTACGCGGACAGGAAGATTCGTGATGTTTCATATATGGTGGGTGAGCGGGTTCTGCTTCGAGCCTCGCCTATGAAGGGCGTCATGAGGTTTGGAAAGAAAGGGAAGTTGAGTCCGAGGTTTATTGACCCTTTTGAGATCTTGAGGCGAGTTGGGGAGGTTGCCTATGAGCTTGCCCTACCTCCCAACTTGGTCGGAGTTCACCCGGTATTTCATGTTTCGATGCTCCGGAGGTATCACGGTGATCCGTCGCACGTGTTAGATTTCAGTTCAGTCCAGTTGGACAAGGATCTATCCTATGTTGAGGAGCCAGTGGCTATTTTGGGCAGGCAGATCAGAAAGTTGAGGTCAAAGAACATAGCTTCAGTAAAGGTTCAGTGGCGGGGTCAGCCGGCCGAGGAGGCGACTTGGAAGACCGAGGAGGATGTAACGACCCGGCCGGTCATTTTTGGAATTTACGCCCCGATCCCCCATTAACTGCTTTTCCTAAGTTCATTTTTGCTATTTTTGTTTGCCGGGACGTTCGGTGTTGGGATTCGGAGTGTTTTGGGACACTTAGTCCCTAAATGAGAGCTTAAGAGTTGGAAAATGGTCCGTAATCGGAACAGTGTGAAGACGACCTCGGAATGGAAATCTGATGGTTCTATTAGCTCCGTTAGGTGATTTCGGGGTTGGGAGCGTGTTTGGAATGTATTTTGGAGGCTCGTAGCTCATTTAGGCTTGAAATGCCGAAGTTTGAATTTTTGAAGTTTCCGGTCCGATGGTGAGTTTTTTTATCCGAGGGTCGGATTGGAATTCCGGAAGTTGCAAAATTTCAGGTCATTCGGACATGTTTTGGTTAGGTTTTTTATCGAAAGCGTATTTGGAAGAAACTTGTAGTTCTTAGGCTTGAATCTTTGATTTAATCGGGTTTCCGGTGTTGTTTTAGGTGTTTTAAGGATTGGTGCAAGTTTGAATAAGGTATTAGGTGGTATTGGTGCTTTTGATTGAGGTCCCGGGGGCCTCGAGATGATTTTGGATGGTCGACGGGAAGAAATTCTAAAGTGTGCAGCAGCAGATTTTGAGTCTTCTGGTATTTTCGCTTCTGCGGCTTGGGAACCGCAGAAGCGGCTTCTTCATCGCAGAAGCGATTCCAGGCATCTCCGCAGGAACCGCAGAAGCGGTCCCTTCCTCCGCATAAGCGGGACCGCAGAAGCGGGATTTGTACCGCAGAAGCGGAGTCTGGCCTTAAGTGAAAAACCGCAGAGGCGGTTCGTGGTCCGTAGAAGCGGGACCGCAGAAGCAGTTCCTTGTCTGCAGAAGCGGAAATGAGTGTTCAGAAATATCAATTTCGAGGGTTTAATTTCACAAGCTTGAAAATCAATTGGGAGCTCGGGAGAAGGCGATTTTGGGTGGATTTTGAAGAGAAAATCACTGGGTAATGTTTTCTTGACCCTATTTAGTTGTATTCCATCAATATATAGTTAAATCCACCATTAGAAGATTGGGGAAAATTGAAAGAAACTTTATAGACCTAATTATTGAGTTTTGAGTGGGCAATTGACCTCCGATTTGGGACATTTTTATATGGTTAGACTCGTGAGAGTACGAGGGTTCTAAAAATCTGAAAATTATTCGATTCCGAGACGTTGTCTTGATGGGGGTTTTGGCCATTTTACCTATTTTCGCATCCTAGCTTTAAATTTAATAATGGAATCAGTTGTTTGCATTATTACTTACGATATGTAATTGAATTGAATAGATTTGGGCCATTTGGAGTCGGATACTCGTGGCAAAAGTGTGATTTCGAGTTGATTTTGGTGCCGATTCGAGGTAAGTGGCTTGTCTAACCTCGTGTGGGGGACCTTTCCCCCTTAGGATATGATATGTGGTAATTGAGTGCCTTGTACGTGAGGTGACGAGCGCGTACTTGAGCTAATTGTTGAAAAATCCGGTTTTTACTTAAGATATTGAGACTGAGTTTCCTTCATATTTGGCTTGTTTTACTTGCAGTTATAACGTGTGTTAGATTAGAAAAGCATGGTTAGTTGATTTAACTTGCCTAATTGTTTAAGTTGCCTTGACTTTACTACGTGATGTATGCTAGGCTTGTTCTACCTGATGTTTGTCTTTTGTACTTCATCTCTGAACATCTTCTGGTTGTGGTTGCGCATTTACACTGGGACTACGGATGTGGGATTCCAGTAGCTCCCCCCTTGGTTGTTTACTTTGGGACTACGGGTTCGATTCCCGGTAGATCCCCCTGCACTTTTACTTTGGGACTGCGGGTTAGATTCCCGATAGATCCCCCCCTGCACATTTATAGTTGGACTACGGGACGGTATCCTCGGAGATCCTTCGGATATACACATATGATGGACTACGGGACGGTATCCCGGGAGATCCACTGGACAGTTGAGAAAAGGACTACAGGACGGTATCCTGGGAGATCCTCATTGTTACCATTGGTATTGAGCTGTACTTACTCTGTGGTTGTTCCGTTCTCGTGTATTTGCTATTGCCTTGTTTAACCTGTCTTACTTTGCTGTTGTCTTTATTATTTCTGTCAGATTATCATACTGTAAATTACTGTTATTACTATATCTTGTCTCAGTATGGCCCTGACCTTCCTCGTCACTACCCAACTGAGGTTAGGCTTGGCACTTACTGAGTACCGCTGTGGTGTACTCATGCCCTTCCTGCGCATGTTTTTCATGTGCAGATCATCCAGGTACCTCTACTCAGGCGCACTATCAGTGAGGCATGAGGACTACGGAGACTTCGAGGTAGATCTGCTGCGTCCGCGGACCGGCGAGTCTCCCTCTTATTCTATCTTTAGTACTTAGTTTTTCCTTCTTTCGGTTGTTCGAAAATTCTGGAGTTTGGAACCTTTACTATACACTTCTGTAGCCTGTGTTGCCCGTGAGTTTCCGGGTTTTGGGAATTGTTTTAGACTTGTGATATTGAGTTGTACTTGCCAAGCGACATTCAATACAGTTTCCTTTAGATATTTGATTTGATTTTCTCTATTTTTCCGCAATTATTATATTTCCGCAAATGTTAGGCTTACCTGGTTATGGAGACCAGGTGCCTTCATGACGTGTTCACGGTTGGTGAACTAGGGTCGTGACAGGTGTGCATCCCGATCCCATCATATAATCAGTAACAATATGAACATTCACCCTTATTACTACTTGTTGCGGCGTGCAACCTGATCCCACCAGTCCACCCTTACTATTCCTCAACATATCACCCTTATTCCTCCTGTTGCAGCGTGCAACCCGATCCCACCTGTCCACCCTTATTACTCTATGTTGCGGTGCGCAACCCGATCCCGCTAGACAATCACATTTCACCCTTATTCCTCCTCAAAATATAACCCTTATTCCACATGTTGCAGCGTGCAACCCGATCCCACCATATTAGTACCAATCACACAATAAGAATAAGTATTTCACAATTTAACTCAAAACCCTCCACAATATTTATACCTCAAATCAAAGCTACGAAGGTTTATACAACTATGAAAACTTCATCAATTAATACTACACAGCGAGACCAACCAAATGTACCATGAAATACCGATAAACCAACTTAAACTAATACTGTGATGCCATGAACTACGGAGAAACTAATAAATAAGAAAACAACATCTAACAAGAAGCAATTAAACATGGAAGCATCAATAAGCATGTAGCAGTTAAGACAGGAAGACAATATATATGGAACGGGGAAGGGAAACAAGCTAATAAAATAATTTTGCGGCGCATAGGTACTTGTCACCACACCTATACGCCACACACATGGATTTTTACATAGTAGTTAAGTCGGGGATCCCTAATCCCTCGAGTCAAAGTTAGACCAAACAATTACCTCAATCCAACGGACAATTCGGAACCCCGGATTGGGCTCTAAAACACAAGATGACCTTTTAGGTCATCACATTGAGAAAGAGTAATGGACTCAAATATTGGATATGTTTATTAATAGCTTGTTTTGATGGTTGTTATCAGTTGTATTGCATCATATTGTTACTTTATATATAATGTTTGTTTTTAAATTTTATTGTATTGTATTGTTAAATCTGCCGTTAGGTAATGACGAAAAGTACCACTTTATGGAACGACCGATTTGGTGTGATTGTGTTGTTATTGCTCTTCCTTATTATTCAATAATCATATTTTATCATTTACCCAACCTTTTTATATAATAATTCTATCTCGTACCTTACTTTTTTTTTTTAAAATAATATTGCAAGTTATTCTTCATAATATTGGTCCATGACATCCTGAAACGACGACAAACAATACAATCTATGAAAATATTGTATAAATCAAAATGATACAGTACTACACAATACAACACTCAGTACATTACGAAACAATACATAATAGCCATCCAAAGAAGCTGTAAATCATAGAGCCTAGCTATTTTCAAAATTCAAAATCCATAGCTAATTACAATACCAATAAAGAAACGGATAAAAAGCCAAATATATCCCTGTACTATCAGGAAAGGTTTAAATGTACCCCTTGTTATACTCTGAGTCCATATATACCCCTGTCATTATACTATTGGTTCAAATATACCCTTGTTCCGTTAAGTTTGTCCAAACTCCAAAGTGGACATCCAATCCTATGTGGCACTGACATTTAATGAGGTGGATGCCACATGGATTGCCACCTCAGCGCCCCTAACCCCATTTCACCCCTCCCTTTTATTTTTTTTCCACTACTAAAATTTTTTCTGCTCCACAACTATTTCCACCATTACCGCTACCATGAAAAATATTGTATTTTAAATTTTAATCTTTTATATATAGATTAGGGGCGCTAAGATGGCATGTCATGTGGCATCCACTTCATCAAATTATCAGTGCCACGTAGGATTGGATGTCCACCTTGGCCACATATATATATATATATATATATATATATGGCCCTTTGCCGGTAAAGAAAAGATAAACTACATTAAAACTACTAAAATTGATAAATAAATCTCAAATGGTTTGAAAAATATTATTGGGCCAGATCCATTATTACTTCAATACCACACAAGAGGGAGGGTGATTTGTGTGGTGTCCAATTTTTTGCATGCATATAATATAGAAGGACCTATTTCTTCTATGTATTCCTCATACTACTGTTGTGTAATAATAAATACAGAAAGTAAAGAACACAAATTTACGTGAAAAACACCTGGCTCAAAAAGTTAAAAAAAACCACGACTTACTACTCAGTAAAAATTTTCCCAATACTTCGCTAAATGGTTGAGTCAAAACAGCATTTATAAAACTCTTTGTACACCTAAGGATTACCTCTAACCCTTTGTGGAAACGAACCTCAAACAGTTGCGACAAGTTCAAGTTAACTCTTGCTTGGATACTACACTCACAATACCTATTACAATAGCTTCTATAGAAAGCCAACAGGTACGAATCAAAAGCCCTACTACAATGAGACTAGAATAAAATACTGACACTTGGAACTAATTCTTCTATCTGGTTCAGGTAGTTTCAGGTTCGCACACTTGAATCACATATGAATTGCTTGCAAAATGCCTTGCTATTTTGCTCTCAACTCTCGTTTAACTTCAGCATTTGTGCATCCCCTATAGAAGAGAACATCCTGAAATATATAGAGTTGGTAGAATAGGAAATAACTAGAAGTCTAATTCTTTACTCTTCCTTCGTAGAAGAGCTCTAGTTATCTTCAACTTCTAACTCCTCCCTTATCTAGGATAGAGTTACTTTCAAGTATGGAGTCCTTCTCCTTATCAATTATGCAACCTTTCCATTCAAGAGATATCAGATATAACCACTTAAGCTTATCTCCTTCATGTGGATGCCTTGTGCTCGAATCTGCCCGTGTCTGTGTACACTATATATGGACCTGGTTCATATTTGAGTTCCTTTGTCAATCATCAAAAAAACATAACTAGGCCAACTAATTCCCCCTTTTAGATGATGACAAACTCTGTGCTTTTCATAAGCATATCAACACAATGTTAGAACACTTCCCATTTTAAAGTCACAAATCAT
Source organism: Nicotiana attenuata (assembly GCF_001879085.1). Lineage (NCBI taxonomy): Eukaryota > Viridiplantae > Streptophyta > Magnoliopsida > Solanales > Solanaceae > Nicotiana > Nicotiana attenuata. The sequence goes on along the minus strand of NC_031996.1, from coordinate 22,110,617 downwards.
CAAGGACCAGGTTCTTAGGTTGTAAACATCACAGTCCAAAGTAAAAAAGCACAACCTCTATCTTCCCCCTTTTGGCATCATCAAAAAGTTGCATAACTATGTTAGAAATCACTCATGGCCACTGGGCTACTTCAAATGCAATCATGGAGTCAAGCATCATTTATCAATCTAATGATACTAGCTACCTAAGAAGCATCAACAAACAGTTAAAGCACAAAAACATTTGATTATCATTGATACTAGTCATCCACAAAGCAAAAAGAAAAATAAAGGTACTGGATAATGAGGAAAAAGAACAACAACAAAAATCCCATCCAGGTCACTGGTTTGTCTAACTAGGCTAGGAAGCTCTCAAGGCTGGGAAAGACCAGGTTCTTGGTTTCTGGCCTAAAGCAGCTTCAACATATCATGAAGAATGCCTTCATGATTGCCCTTCTCCTTTGCAAGCTCAGCCCTGAGAGCATTCCTCTAAATTTCTACTTTAGCCAACCTCTTCTTCAGTCTCTCAATCTCAGCATCCTTAGCCCCAATCTCTTGCACCAAGGCTCTCACTTTGCTATTCACAGGCACCTTCTCTGATGAACTAGGTTCTTTGGGAGCAGTATGGACTTCATAGTCACGTGCAGTCAAGGTGTTTGTCCCAAAGTGATCTTTGCTTGTACTAACATCCCATTTCTTGAGGGGTACCTTGAAGTGAGCAAGTATAGCCGTGAGAATGAACCCACAGGGTATGATATGAGTTTTGGTGCCAGTTAAAACCCTATCAAGAATCTGGATGATTAACCCAGGCAAATTGATCTGCCTCACCCAATCCAGGCATTCCATAAGGACGAGGTCCATGAAGGTGGCAATGTGCCTCATTTCCAGCTTGGGCAACATGACCTTATTAACAAATTAAAACAGCACTTTGTGGGCAAGCTTCATCTCACTTTTGTACACATCCTTGGGCTGAAGCTCTTCCTCATTATCAGCAAATTTTCTTATTATGGCAAGTGGGGTGGGGAGGTTTTCTAGGCTTGGACATTTTAGCGTTTTGTAATTATTTTACACATCAGCAGGTACTCCTAGTATCTCTCTCAATTCCTTATTATCAAAGCTCGCAGTCACCCACTTCACCACACTGGTGACTTTACCATTTTTGATCTCACAATTTGCCATGAACTCCACAGTCTCAGTTTTGGCAAGCCTTCCATCTATCTGAAGGACCATGTCCTTCCAACCCTTCAGTTGTAGTTTTCCCAACAGCATCACCATGCTTTCCTCCTCCAAGTCGCTGAGGAGTCTACCCTTCAAGATGGTTCTTTTCCCAAACTTAACCTTCTTGTCATCCTGTTCATCAGATTCCTCTTCTTCTTCACTTTCCTCTCCCTCTACTATTTGCACTTTCCTAGACTTTCTGACAGACCTGGTTCTTTTTGCCAAGGTAGAAGGCTCTGCATCAGGAGTCCTTGAAGGTGATACCTTTTTGGAAGTCTTTCTTTTCTTTGCCTTTGGAGTCACAACCTCCACCTCCTCTACCATGTCTTTGTCACGAAGAACCAGGTCCATCTCCTCAATTTCAATAGCCTTAAGATGCTCACTCACTTTCTGCTTTCCCTTTGCAGCAACTTTTCATTTACTCTCTTCTAGGGCTCTTTCCGGTTCAGCCTCATTCTGCTTCTTCAGACTCCTTGTAGCTCTTCCTCTTGTAGGAGGAGTCTCTATAGGGATAGAAGCGGCATCCTTTCTCTTCTTGTTTTCCCTAGCATTTATAGGGATTTTAACTCCTGAATTCTTCTTCTTTTTCGGATTGCAGCTGTTAGACACCCGTTTTAGCAAGTCTTCAAGGGGTTCCAACATAAATGGAACAGGTTCTCGGAACCTCTTCCTCAACCTAACCAACCCCTCAGATACACTAGCATCACCAGACCCACTATCCCCTTCTTCTCTCCAAATTTCTTTCTCCTTGGTAGCATCCTCATTCCACAACACCATAGCCACAGTTTCCTCAATCAGCTCAGCAGGAGTAGGTGAAGATTCAGCCATTCCTTCTTTTCCCTTTACCCTCATATCACCTTTAGCACCCTCACACTTTTTTTCTTTTTTCTTTTTTATCTTTACCACCAATTTCCCAGATTCAGTGGTTTCAACCCCAGCTATAGTTCCAATCAACATAAATCTGTTCTCCAGATTCTCAACAACTCCAAATATTATATCAGTCACAATCTTAGAACCAGAAGTTACCTGCTCTATTTTTTATGAAGCAGTTTCTTCTCCCTCAGTTGTAGACTTAAATGATTCTTCAGATTTCTGGGTTTCTTTTTCTTGACTTGCCCTCAATTACTCATTAATTTTCTTGATTTGTTTTCCTCCAGCGGCTACTTTGTGAGCAAGCATCTTGAACCTTCCTTTCTTAGAGATGGGTGTGGTTGAAGGTGTGATATATGGTGTAGTTGATGATTCTTTGGGTGGTGATGAAGGATTTTTAGAAAGGTCAGCCGTTGATGTGTTTGGATGTGTGTGTAGAAGAGACGAGAGAAGATAGACAGATAATTTTGATGGAAGGAGAGTTTAGAATGAAAAAATGGATAAGTCCAAATTATTTTAAGGAGGGAGAGTTTAATTGGGTAATGGCAGCTTTTCAGAAGCTCAGGAGTCTAATCAAACTGGGAGTCAATTTGAAAAGACCTTTGAGACTTCCCTAGATTCTAGGCAATTATTGTGCTGGGTACTCTTTTTGGGTGAAACTGGTTCTTTTTGTAACGGATAAGCTTGAGGAAGGTTAAGATTACATGGGACTCTCCTTTTGATCATGATACAAATACAATTATTTCAAAATATGTTGAGTGAAGAGTACATACAATGTAATCTTGATGAACCAGGTTCTTCACTGAGAATTCTCTTATGTAAGTCTGAATTTTCCAAAAAATGAAGATAATATCATTAGAGATTAATGAGACATTTTAGCACATGGCACATGAGTATACTCGTGAAACTATAAGACTGAGCCAAATCTAACCTAATTATGTATAAAATTCACAAATTATCAAACCAAATTTTGAGTTAGAATTGGTTCCTTTTAGGTGATCTTAACCATCCATAATTCTAATATGTTCCTTTCAAAGTGATCTCTACTTAAAGCTTTTGTGAAGATGGCAGTTATTTGCTTGTCAGTTGCACAAAATTCCACAGTGATCAAACCCTTTTCATAGTTTTCCCTCAAAAAGTGATGCCTAACATCTATGTGCATAGTTCTTTTGTGATGAGCCGATTTCTTTGTCATACTAATAGCACTGTTATTGTCACAAAAGATGGGGATACAACCTACATTAATTCCAAAGTCCATTAATTGATGATTAATCCATAACAATTGAGCACAACATGAGGCAGCAGCCACATACTCAACTTCAGCAGTAGACAAGGCCACATAATTTTGCTTTTTGGTGGCCCAAGACACAAGGCATGAGCCAAGAAAGTGTGCCATACCTGAAGTGCTCTTTCTATCCACAAGTAAACCTGCATAATCAGCATCAACATATCCCACTAAGTTGAAATTACTTCCTTTTGGATACCATAGACAAAGGTTAGTGGTGCATTTTAGATATCTCGAGATCCTCTTGACGGCAGTCAAGTGAGACTCCTTTGGATTTGCCTGAAATCTAGCACAAAGGCCTACACTGAAAACAACGTCAGGTCTACTAGCAGTGAGATATAACAAAGAGCCAATCATTTCCCTAAAACATCTTATCAACAGATGAACCAGGTTCATCTATATCCAATTTTGTGGTTGTTGCTATATGAGTGTCAATTTCTTTGGAGTCCTCCATTTTAAACCTTTCAAGCAACTCTTTCACATACATCTGCTGATGGATCATAGTCCCATTTGAATTTTGTTTAATTTGTAAGCCTAGAAAGGAATTAAGCTACCCATCATACTCACTTCAAATTCACTCCCCATTAGTTTAGAAAATTATTTACTTAACTTATTAGTAGTTGCCCCAAAGATTATATCATCAACATATATCTGAACTACCAAGAGATCTTTACCTCTTTATCAAGAACAGAGTATTGTCAATTTTACCTCTCTTGTAGCTATGCTCAAGCAAGAATTTTGACAATATTTCATACCATGCTCTTGGAGCCTGCTTTAGCCCATAAAGTGCCTTGTCAAGCTTGTACACATGATCAGGACATTCCTTGCTTTCAAAGCCCAGAGGTTGCTTGACAAACACTTCTTCCTTTAGATAGCTATTGAGGAAGTCACTCTTGAAATCCATCTGATGGAGAGTGAATTTCATGTAAGCTGCAAAGGCTATAAGGAGTCTTATTGCTTCCAATCTTGCACCTGCAGCAAAAGTCTCATCATAATCTATACCTTCCTCTTGACTATATCATTGGACCACAAATCTTTCCTTGTTCCTTGTAACTATTCCATCTTTGTCAAGTTTGTTTCTGAAGGCCCATTTTGTGCCAATTATAGATCTGTCCTTGGTTATTGGTAATAGATGCCAAACTTAACTTCTCTCAAATTGGTTAGGTTCATCTTGCATTGCATTCACCTAGTCTGAATCCTGCAAAGCCTCAGCAACATTTTTAGGTTCAATAAGAGATAAAAAAGTATCAAAAGCACAATGAATCTTAAAAGAAGATCTGGCTTTGATTCTAGAGGTTGGATCAGTGATTATGTTCTCAATGGGATGAGAACTGTTACATCTCGCGTTTCTTATACGTTAAAGTTTCGTCTTCAGTTAATTGACATAGACTCTGGGATGAGATTATCTTGAGGTTAGCATATTTATGCTATTTATAACAAGCGATAAGTAAGTGCCATGAAGGATAAAGGGTACACAAATTAAATTCACATGGGGAATCAAGAATATAGACACCCCTAGTATTTCTATGAATATAGTCATTTATGAAAGTTGTGTATTTTGATCGTTTCATTTGTATTATTTGGATCATGCCAAAAAATGAAAGAAGGGATAGCCTTAACATACCTGGAGTAGGGAAAAATTCTGTATGATATTCTTGGAAAAGGTAGCACCGTACTCCCTTAGAATTGCAAAATCTTACGTTGCTAATATGTGAATAATTCTCGCTGGAATTATTAAAACTTGTAGGAATCACGTTGCTTAATGTAAGATTTAGAATCCAACTTAAGTGTTTGAAAATGAAAAGTTGGAAACTTATCAGTAATGGCCAACGTTGCCCACTTCTAATTGTAGTGTTATTTTGTAGGAATTTGTAAGCACTCACTTGCTAATGTGCAAAGCTCACATCTTAATTGTATTAACAATGTTGGAACCTTACTAACTTTTCCCAAGGCTACACATTTGATTTGTATTGAAAGTGTTGGAATTGATGTGTATTGAAATCCATACATTAGGTTGCCACCTAATCCCAAATGACCCTTAGTCATTTGTTAGTTAGCTCCTTGCTACCACGTGAGGTGGTGTGAGAAATGTTAATATTTATCCACTTATTAGGTAACTAGGTAATGTCCCGTTACCCGGTAATTAACATATTACCCGCATAGTAAAGAATTGTCTCGAGTTACTTAAAATTCTACTCATTTTTAATATACTTTATAAATCATACTATCACATTCATATGATACCTTGTATGGTACTAGTCCATAAATATCGGGTATTATAGCTCGGACCATATTTTATCCCAAATCGACAACCTTCAACGAAACTCATTTTCTTTAATATATCATCTGTTCAAGGGTCTCAGAAAAGTACGTATTTGATAAAGTTTATTCGAAAGGTATATTAATTTTTATGGTATTCCAAGAAAATCTTATTAACATATTTCTTATGCATGTCATGCATTGCATAGACGATATGATGGGATTCCCCCAGAGGCTTGATGATGTTATGTACATTTATAGCTATGCATGACAAGACATTTATATGCACGTGCATGACACTATAAATGTTGCAGAATTTACAAAGTTATTCAGACTTATAGGTGGATTTCTTTATTCCATATTTTATCTATGTCTTTTATGTACTAATTTTAATGCCTTACATACTAAGTACATTATTCGTACTGACGCCCTATTTCCTGGGGCCTGCATTTCATGCCCGCATGTGCAGGTAGGCAAGCTGATGGTCCCCTTCTTAGGATCCTTGATCAGCGAGAGTTGGCGTGCTCCACTTGATCCGGAGCTGCTTTTGATTTTGGTATGATATGCTTGTATACATATATGGGTATGACGTGGCTCAGTCCCGTTTTTGTACAGTTGTATTTCTATTAGAGGTTTGTAAAAATTTATGTATAGTTGGATAGTATGTGGCCTTGTCGGCTTCCAATTTTGGATATGTAGTTGTCTATAGGAGCCTTGTCGGCTCGCCCAACATATTCCGCACGTATAAGTATATATGTCTTTTGGACAGGTTTTCCTCACGCAAGTTATTCTCGTAATTCAGCATTTGTTATTCATGTTTATATCTTAGTCACATGCTTATGAGTGTTCGATAGGTAGGACTCGGGCACTCATCGCGGCCCATCGATTTGGGTCGTGATAAAAGTGGTATCAGAGCAGTTCTATCCTAGGGTTGTCTACAGACTGTGTCTCGTAGAGTCTTGTTTATGGGTGTGTTGTGCACCACACTTATAAACAGGAGGCTACCGAATATTTAGGATGGTTACTTTTTTTCTAATCCAGATGGTGCGATAGAACTGAGTCATAAGTACCCACTCCTAATCTTTACATTATTTATGTTTTAGTGATTCTTATTACTACTAGACGACAGGCGCAAGCCGCTGGATGGGTCAGAAGGCTACGAAAGTGTTAGAAGGAGATATAAGTTACACTATGGAGCCAGACCCATTGGAGATCATGTTTTCTATTGAGGAGGATCCATCCGAGGATCCATGTGAGTCATCCGTTCGAGCTATTTCAATCCTCCGGCAGCAGATGGGGTGAGAGGAGTTCCGACATCACCAAGGCCCTTAGTTTTATTATAACATCCCGTTGATCAGGGTATGAGGGGAGTAGTGCACGGATTGCCACAACCGGGTTCCCCTCAGGCTCAAAACTATGTCAGGGTAATTGCGGACACCAGCTCTTCTGAGGTTCCAGATAGTCCACAGTCTTGGGAGTCCGTCAATCAAGGTTCGTCTGTGTATGTTATGAGATATGTAGAGGAAAAGGATAGTAGTCGGGCCAAGAGGAGGAAGGTAACTAATAAGGATATGAAGATTCCGCTTCCAAGTGTGTTTGATCGAGGCTCTCATATAGGACGAGGCATGGACCCTATACTGTAGACTTCCTCCAGATGTCAGCTTTTGGTTGGTGAGTTCGACCTCTTCTTGGAGTATTACCAAGTCAGGGTTCTGAATAGGTTAAGTTTTTTTATGAGGACGTAGGGAGTCCCGTCCCCACTTGTAAATATTATGGTTATATTTTCTTAAAGGTTTTGCAGACAGTATCTTGTATATAGTTTTGGGTATGACATGTCTATGGCCTTGTCGGCCCTTATGTATCCATATAAACTTTTTTCTTGAAGGATTTCTGCGAGTTAAGTCCTAATATTGTTACGTATATATATAGATGTGCCCGTAATGGCCCGTGATAAGTTTGATAACAAATAAGGATAAGGTACGTGGCGCTTGGTTGGGTAGAATTTGATAATGGGTGTGAGCACGTGATTTCTGCCCTATATAAAATACTCCTACAGAATCCCAAGGAATTATATTTTTTTCTTTTAATTGTTATCCATTTTAGGAATTATTGTAGAATTTTCTTAATTATTTTCATTTTTTCTGTGCATGTTTAATTTTATTAAATTCATGAAAATACAAAAATACTTTGCATTTAGGTTTTAATTTTACATTTTTAGGTTAATTGGTAAATTAGTTGTTTTACAAAAATAAAAAAATCACAAAAAATAACTCATTTTGCATTTTAACTTTTTAATTTTAAATTTTATAGTTTTTCTTTTAATTTAGGAGTTAATTAATTTTTGTAAATACTATGAAGGGTAATTAGTTTAATTTGGCAAATTAATTTAGTTTTAAGAGTTAGTTTAGGTTTTAAATTAATTTGGACAAAAAAAGGAAAATTGAAATTGAAAAAGAAAGGAAAGAAAATGAAGAAATGCTTTGATTTTGGGCCAATTCGTACCAGCCAAAGTGATTATCCCCAAGGCCCGTTCAAGATCCGGCCCAACTCCACCCCATACCCGGTCCAAATCCCCACTATGACCAAACAATACCGTTCTGAGACTCTTTATCCCAGTCGTTGATTTCCATTCATCGAACGACTGGGAATAGGGTTCCCATTTGTATTTAACTGTCCAAATGACCTTACCCCCCAGTTCCAAACGGTCCCCATTGTCATCGTCTCCATTCAGAAACCAAACCCTAGCGCCGCCCTAACACCCTCCGGTGGCGGCGCCACCCCAAACCGCCCCCAAATTAACACCACATCACCCCTATACCTTCCTCTTCCTAAACCCCAAAACAACTTCCCTCGAATCCCTCTCCATTTGTTCGAATCTTAAATCTAAGGTTGAAACCCTAAAGCCCCAAATTTTCCCCCGACTTTGGATCTAGAGCATGCAAAGTTAAGATGGTCGATTTTGCAGGAAACTGACGTTACCCGTTTGTTCTTGACAAGAATGTTGACGTCAATTTTGGGTTCAAATCGAGATGGCCGGAGTTTCTGAAAGTCAAAGTACTAGGTATTCTTCTCTTATTTTTCCCCTCTGCCTATCTCTTTGATTTTTTTTCTTTTGTTCTACGTTTTTTCCCTTTTCTTCCACTTTTCTCTAATCAAGTTCACTGATGTTCCTTGTATTCTTGTTTTGTTTCTATATTTATTCATTGTTTTACGGCTCTTTTCTTCAATCCTTAACCTCTGCTCACGAATATTTTTCTTTTTTGGTTTATCATGTGTCTATAGGTTAATTTATTATCTAGTTTGTTTTGATTAGGATAAAATTCTTTAAAGCAATCATCAGGCCCGCTGTTTTCATGTTAATTACTTGTTTCAATTGTTGATGCATTTTAGTGTAGTTTGGCCTGAAAGTCGGTCACAATTTGCTTGTTTTTATTTGATAATTAAAATCAGTTAAATTCAGGGGCTTTTCTCAAAGTCCACTGCCCTGTTTTTCTTTCATTGTGATTTGTTTGGCCCTATTGGGTTGAGTAAGCCCGAGTTTTCTTTCTTGGTTTGGGTTTTATTTCAACCTGACCCATGTTAGTTTACAAGGGTAAATAATAAGGGTTATAAGGGTAGTTTAGGGAAATTAGTTAAGGGAATCTTGTTTAACTGATTTGGAAACTTACTGGAAGGTGGGGTTTAGGACCGACTTAGCAAACAGGACCAAATTCAGGGTCTAAAGTGAACAAATTGGAAATTGGGGGAGGGGTAATGGTTAAATTGCAGAACCAATTCTCCTTCCCTAGAAGTCCTCTATAAGAGGCCTGTTTTCTTTCTTCTCAAGTCAGATTTTAGAGAATTATAACACTGAAAACTTTAAAAACGGCTGAGTTCTAAATACTGACATCTCTTGCAATTTTGGTGAAGAAGTTAGTTTTTGGTTTCCTGTTCTCTTTTTAATCTCCATTGTTGAAATCTTCGAAGCACTTCTGATTCATTCTGGTTTAAAAATGGTCCAAAAGAGTTGATATTGCTGTGTTGGGAGCTGTTGATTCACTTGTTCTGTTGCTGCTGCTGAGCTCTTCATTTTCTTTGTTTTCTTTTGACATCCAGGTACACTTTTTTTGGATCCTACTGAATTTGAAGCTCGATTTGAAGCATGAAATTGAAATGTGGAGTTTAAGCACAACATCAACTTATTTGATTAGAATTTAGCCTTATTTTCTACACTACATTGTTCTTTTACTGTTTGATTCATTGTATTTTGCCTGTGTTGATTGATAGTATCCTTCTAAGGGTTGTATTAAGTCCCTACTTAGCATGTGAGTCCAGTATTATTGTCAAGTATGTTGTAGCTGGAATTTGGGCCTTGTCATTTGGACTTTTATCATTGTATATCTGATCCTGGACTGTTGTGATATGGACATAACTTAGACGGATAACATTTAAAGTTGTATGGCGATGTTAGGTCATAGGTCGATTTCACTATGACTTTGTTGCTCTAATTTTGGTTTTCAAATGACTTCAATGGTTTATTGTTTGTTTTGTAAATGCCAGAGACAAAAGTCTGAAGCCTTTACTGTTAGACATTCTGCTGAAAAGCATCAGTTTTGAATATTAAATTAGTTTTTGGGTTCTACTTAGTTTTGATGAAATCAATGAGCATTCATTTCTTCTTTAAGATCTGGAGTTGGACAGGTTTAAATCCATGCTACTATATGTATTCTTTTGAAATCATTTTAGTTTTTTTTTGGCTGAGAATCGAATTCTCCTATGTTGAAGGATGAAATAATTGGTGACATTAAGGTTTGCATTTTGTTATGGAATGTGATTTGGGCTTAAAAATGTGTTATGCATCTGTGTGGAACTTGCAAGAATTGCTGGTGTCCATTTTCAATCTTGAGATTTTTGTGAAGAAGTGTAATTTCTTTCAACCAATTGTGCTGAATCACGAAATTGGGCCTTTGGCATTGGCCCAGCTCTGCCAAATGCCCTTCGCTGGTCCAATATGCATTCTGGGCTTCTTGTGAGCCCGGTTGTCCCTTGTGCTTCAATATGGACCTCCTTTTCAAAGGCAATTGGGCCTGCTGCCAGATTGGGCTTTTCAAATAACCAAATGCTGATTTCTTTTAACACCAAGCCTTATTTTATTAGCTTTAGTTTGAACATTAGCTTTAAAATAAATTAGAATTTCTCTTAGTCTTTTAATCAATTAATTAGATTCTTTTAATTAGATCGAGGTGCGCCGTATTAGCCAAACATACAAACTATGGCCCTCAAAAACTAAATTTAGAAACCCTTTTTCTTAATAGAATAATTCGAGGCGTGCCATGCCGAATAAAATCCCAAAACCCATGGCCCTCATTTAATTAATAATAACTCTTTAAAATTGAGGTGTGCCATTATTAAATTTTCCATGGCCTTTGCAAACCTTGTTATTAATTTGAAATTTTGTAGTTGATTTAGGCGCGCTATTTAAATTGATTTCCTTTATTTGTTAAATTCGGGTGTGCATTTCATGTGACCCAATTCCAATTCTCAACAATGTTAAATAAAATATGCCGTGGACCGCGGGTGCATTTCATGTGACGTGGTTCAAGGCATGTTTTAAATAACGTTGAATCTTCCTAAAATAATTGAAAGCGGTTAATAAGTTAAAATGCACCATAGGCTAAAAGATGTATTAAAATCAGATAATCGGCCAGTTATATTAGTTTAAGCGACTGTGCTAGAACCACGGAACCCGGGAATGCCTAATACCTTCTCCCGGGTTAACAGAATTCCTTACTTAGAAATTCTGGTTCGCAGACTTCAAAAGGAAAGTCGAATTTTCTCGATTTGGGATTTAAAATAAACCGGTGACTTGGGAAACCAATTAAAATATTCCAAGTGGCGACTCTAAAAAATCAAATAAATAATCCCATTTCGAATAATGTCACTTCAATTGGAGAAACTCCCTTATATACCTTCAGGTGTGTAAAAAGGAGGTGTGACAGCTCTGGCGACTCTGCTGGGGATCCAAACCCAGAACTTCGGTTCAGGGTTTAAGAATTCAAGCTTAGAATAACTGTTATAGTTGGCTTGTTCTATCATATTTTTACATGTTGAGCCTAATGTGCTAATTGCTGCTTTTTACCGCTTTGGTATTGTTTGGACTGTATATAAATTGCTACGAAACCCTCTTCTCTCTGAGTCTTCTAAATCATCTGGGAAGTGCGCACTTCGTGTGACTTCTTTTCGGTTAGAATCTTATCCCACTTTTAGAACGAGGTTCGGACAAGTTGCAAAGCCGGTGAAGCTTCTGTATTCCTGGTACGCTGCCCCCCTCGGCTCGAGCTGTCCGCTCGGGTAAGCCAGGTCTAGAACAATACACCCAGGTTTTACACCTAGTATAACAAAGCCTCATGCCGGATCCCTAGTAGGAACGCTTGTTTGCATCACGTGCATTTGACTTTGGAGACTCAACACAGGGGTTGGGTCTGTCTAGGACAGGTGTACCCGAAATGAAAAGACCATCCTGATGCATTCTACTTGCTGCTTGTGCATTTATTTGCTTCGGATTGCATGCTGACCGGCTTATGAATAATAGACAAATTTGGGAAAAGAAAAATCAATTTGAGGGCTGAGAGAGATAATTACCTGTTTTTGAAAAAACCAATGTCCAAAAAGTACCGAAACTCTGCCAAAATTTTGAACAAAAAAAGAAAATTTATTTTTAAGAAATTTTGTATTAAACTGACCGAACTACGCAAGTTTGATTCTCACCGGATGTGGGATACGTACAACCCTCACCGGGTCCAACTCCATTTTTTCAAAATAACCCAAAAAGAACAAAAAATTTATTGTTTTGTCATAAATAAGTAAGGTGATGCCACTCTTGCCTAAATAGCCAAATGTCCCCAAAAGGGCGCCGGAAGGCTGTTTTTGCAAGAACAACCACCTATGGTCTCTTTTTCAATTTTTGGTCGTCTAGCAAACACAGCCCTAAAACCTTCTTTTCTGAAGTGCTGAAGGGCAGTATTTGCAAGGCCGAGCTTTTGTTTTAAAATGAAAAATTTTGAAAAAAAATAATTTTTTGATTGACAACATCTTCTTGAGTCAAAATAAATTATGATTTCTTATCCCATCACCCTAATAAATGTGCAGGATGAACACAAATGAAAATGAACCCTTCGCAGCTCTTGAGGAAATCCCCTTACAACTCCATATGTGGTGGAACGACTTAGGAAAAGTCAGCAGACAAACTGTGGTAAAAGTTTTGGGCGGTCTCATGGGACTTTTGAAAATCAAACCGAGGTTGGATGTGATTGAGGCTTTGATACCTTTCTGGGACCCAACTCACAATATGTTTCACTTTTCTGATTTTGAGCTCACCCCCACGCTGGAGGAAATTGCGGGCTATGCCGGTCTTTGTGGGAATCTCAGAAGTCGGTACCCGGTGTCGCCAAGAACAATGTCTCCTCACATGTTTCTAGATCTGTGGAGCATCAGTCGGGAGGTTCAGGATGGGAATTTATCCGAAGGGTTTTGCACATTCCACTTCTTGTACCAGCGCTATGACAACACCCACGGTTTTGAGGCACCGGGCAGTGGCCTAACTCATTTAGGAAACAAAGATAAATGGGAGGCACGGCAGGGTTTAGCTTTTATCGTGACATTCTTGGGCGTCATAATCAGTCCAAGAAAAGATTGCAACATAGAACTGGGTCTTGTGGGAATGGTCGATGTCATGACTAAGAAAGCTAATGGCACCCTTGTTCCAATGTTCTTAGCTGAGATTTACCGAGCTTTAACCATCTGGCGAGAAGGGGAAAAATTCTTCCAGGGCTGTAACTTGCTTCTACAACTTTGGATACAAGAACATCTTTGTCATCGCTTGGGGTACATGAACTACGACATGACTGGCTTGAATTGCATTGAAGAGTATGAAAACCGAGTGGCGGGTTGTGAATTTCCAGAAGGTACAGAGGCTTGGTTTGCGCATTTGAGTTCCTTAACTTCGGACAAAATTGAGTGGACTTTCGGTTGGCTCCCTGTCACTGAAGTCATTTACATGTCAGCCGAGGTGTGCTATCTTCTCTTAATGGGCCTCCGGAGCATTCAGCCATATGCGCCACACAGAGTGCTGCGGCAACTAGGCAGGTGCCAAACTATCCCACATGATGAAGATCTGAGCCGACAGGTTATTGAATTGGGTCCAAAAGTGTATTCCCAGAAGGAAAAGTTCGTCAGATTTGGAATGAGTGTAGATTTTTAGAGCCAAAGACTCGGGTGCGGGATCTATCTAATGGCAAAATAGAGCCTAATTACATGAATTGGTTTGGGAAAAGATTTCAAATCCATCGGGAGCCCAAACGGCCTGCTAAAAGACCCCACGTCCATCAAATCACAGACGATTCGCGGGGGCAATGGGATTGGTTGGAGAAAGAGCAAGCTACAAGGCCAAGATAAGTAAATTGGAGGGACAAATCAGGGATCTCAAATTTGACAATAGTATACAAGTTGCTGCCAATGAAGGGGAAAAGAAGAAGCTGGCTCAAGAAAACAAAGCCCTCCGCGCCCAGATCCAAAAAATGAAAATAGCTACTGAGAACCAGGATAGGAGCCGAACAGATGAAAGGCTTATAAGCGGTCTTAGAAGGAAAATACCAAAGTGTCAGGATGACTTGGAGAAGTCCGAGGGTAATATGGCAAGAGCCCAGGCATAGTTGACAAAGGTCGTAGAGGGTCGAGCAGAGTTTGCACGACAATTGAAAAGGAAACATGAGGGAACAATCACAAACCTGAAGAAAAGGCTAACTTCCCTCGAAAATGAGATGGCCAAACAAGCTAGGAGCTTTAAAGCGGAAAGAGAACACTGTTATGCATTAATGTCCCAGCTAGAGGAGATATGCAACAGCTACAAGGTCAGAACCATCATGATGCCCAAGTGTTAGAAGCTAGGTCTCAACAAATCGGGCGTTTACTCCAAAAAAAGGGTATCATCAGGGAAAGGGTTAGAGCAATCGCTGACTACATCGTCACAAAGTGCAATGAATGTGAAGATATGACTCAAACCACCTTTTTCTCCACAGTGATGACCTTTGTTTGACAAATCATGAATGACCTAGATCGTCGTCAAGGAGACCTTGCACATAGGCCTGCGGCAAGACCGACTGATGTCCCACGGGCCCCTGGAGTAGAAGCACTAATGTACTTTTGATTTTTATTTTTATTTCTGAGTCTGTATTTCAGTTTCTAGTTTTTAAAGTATGTTTCGAGTCTGTTTATAGTTTTAAATTCCTAGAAAGAGTATGATGGAGTCTTCTGTAATAGAGAACAATAGAGTTTTTATTAATGAAAATTGGAAAATCCCAAAAAATTGTTTCCTTATTTTTTGCATTTTTTCCTTGAACTACGTAATGATCTAATTCACGCGGTGTCGTGATACGTAGGCAATCCTCATCGGATCCGGTCATGATTTTTTAAATAACTCAAATAAAAGAGGAATCTAGGAAGGAATGAACCAAAAGAAAAACCAAAAAAAGGGGGTGGCGTCCATCTGAATCGTCCAATGAAGAATAAGAGGAGAGCAAAGCGCCAGGAAAAGAGAGCCAAAGAAAAACCAAAAGAAAAACGAGAAAAGCAAGAAAAGAGAGGAAAGAAAAGAGAGGAAAACATGAATAAGAGGAGAAACATTAAAGAGCCAAGGTGGAAAGAAAGGAAAATTGAGAAGCGTCAAAAGCCGGGATGAAGCACGCAACCGTTGCAAAACATGTAGAAACACGTTTAACTGTATAGGTGCATCACACCCCCAATGTGTGATTACCTATGTGTTAATTGCTTCAAACTAATTGGTTTGTTGTCTACTGTTGAGTATAGGTTCTATATTAAGGTGGTTGGTTTTGTGGTAATCTGGCTTCACATCCGTACTTCAAAAGATCAAAAGGAAGTGTTGAAATGTCGTCGGAAAGTCATCCGCCAACAGTTCCTATCCTGGAGGATAGCCTGATCTCGGCCATCCCAACTTCAGAGTCAGAAGCTGCTGAGGAAAACAGAATTCTGCGTCTCCGCATGATGGAAATGTGGGACGCCTGGTCCAATGGTAGAGAACCACCAAGTGCGATACCTGGATTCCCTGAGTTACTTCCCAGGGCAAGTGCAACTTCCGACGTCCCCATAAGTTACCCGAATACCCCACTTGGATATCTTACCATCTCAGCCCACTTTGCTGGAACACCTTCTGAGGTTCGCCCCCAGGTGTTAATTTCAGGTGCGGCCTCCAACATATTCACTGCGCCACCTTGTTCGATAACAGCACTACCCACTTTGCCCAGGCCAAGCTTTGATCCATCATCTTTCACCTTCCAAGGACCATCGTTTCCACTAGAACCTACGCAGTTCACTACCAATTCTTACCCTTAGCAACTGCGGTATGAGTTTACCGCGGGACAGGAGAAAACTATAAAGAACCCCGAGCAGGAGGAAATTACCCGAAAAATGAGGAGCATGGAGTACAGCCTTAAAAATATACAGGGTTTAGCGGACAAAAGAGCGTATCCTATGCTAATCTATGTATGTTCCCACATGTGCATTTACCCTTGGGTTTCAAGACTCCTAAGTTCGAAAAGTATGACGGGCATGGGGATCCCATAGCCCACCTCAAGAGGTAATGCAATCAATTGCGAGGGGCCGGTGGAAAAGAGGAGCTTCTCATGGCTTATTTTAGAGAGAGCTTGGTCGGCATTGCATCTGAGTGGTACATGGATCAGGATATATCTCGTTGGCATATTTGGGATGATCTGGCTCGTGACTTTGTTAGGCAGTTTCAGTATAACATAGACATAGCTCCCGACAGGAATTCTCTGTCAAACCTCAAAGAGAAGTCCTCGGAAAGTTTCCGAGAATATATTGTTAAATGGTGCGAACAAGCGGCCATGGTCAAGCCTCCAATGGATGAAATGAAAATGGTTAGTGTTTTTCTTCAAGCCCAAGAGGCTGGCTACTTTCAGAATATGATGTCTGCGATGGGGAAACCATTTGCTGAGGCCATCAAGATTGGTGAGATGGTCGAGAATGGTCTAAAAACAGGACGCATATTGAGTCAATCTGCTATAAGGGCTACTTCCCAAGCAATTCAAGGCGGGTCCGGAGGTGTAGCGAACAGAAAGAAAAAAGAAGAAGTGGCAATGGCAACTTCAAGTGTAAGAAAACCCCGTCCACCCAGACCTTACTTCCCTGCAAGAACCCCACAACATTATTATCTTCATCACGATGTGGCCTATGCTATGGCCCCTCAGCCGTACGCATTAATGAACGCCCAGCCATACGCTAGGCCGCAACGACAGTTCAACCAAAACCGAGCTCTATTTCCTAGAAATCAACCTCATCTCCAAGCCCAGTATAATCCCCAACCTCCACAAAATAACTTCCCCTACAATGCCCGTGCCCGAGAGCCACCCATGATAGCAAAATACACGCCTATTGGTGAGTCATATTCTAGCCTTTTTCCTAAACTTTTCCAAATGGGTTTGTTGCAACCCGTACCCCAAACCAGGCAGAACCCAGAGTCGCCTTCTTACCGACCCGGTACTCGATGTGCCTATCATTCTGGGGCGAAAGGACATGATACTGAAGATTGTTGGACTCTGAAAAGGGCTGTTGAAAACCTCATAGAACAAAAACGAATAGTGCTGAAGGATGGGGAAGTTCCTAGTGGGACCAACAACCCATTGCCAGCTCACAACAACAGGCCGGTCATTGGAATGATTTGCGAAGATAAGGAGTTTGATCCTGCTTTGAAAGCCATCATTGCAATCGCTGATGTCGAGAAAAAGCCAAAGGCAGCTGCAAAACAAGACAGAGGGAAGAAGAAGAGTAAATCCACCCCTTTAAAATACAAAAAAGACAGTGGAAACCAAAACTGGGGCAGTACCCCCAAAAGATGCCATTCTTTATCTCCCATGGGGTCACAGGAAAGAGCAAAAGACATTGAGCCTCCAAGAAGGTTTGAGCTTAACAAGGGACCCAAGATGTACGTACCTAAGGGGACCTATGTGGTACGGGGCCCAGTAATTTCACCAAGGCTGAATGAGCCCGTGGTTATTGGCCGCGCACCGCAGAGGCCCATGACAGACCCTACTGCCGTTCCATGAAATTACAACAAGGCGGTAGTAACTTACAAAGGAAAAGAGGTCTTAGGGGAAGCGAATGAAACTAAACCAGCTGAGAAATACCTTAACTTGGAGGATTTGAACAAAGCTAAGAAGAAACGCTTCCCGATAAAAAAAAACAGTTAGTGCCGAAGAAGCGGAAGAATTCTTCCAAAAAATGAAACCTGCAGACTATGACGTAATAGACCAACTTCGAGAGTCTCCTTCACAGGTCTCACTCCTATCTCTACTGGTAAGCTCAACCGAGCATCAGAAAGTGTTGATAAAAACCCTCAATGAGGCTTATGTCCCGATTGAAACCACTGTTGTACAACTGGAGAGGATGGCAGAAAGATTCTTCGCGATCAATCAGATTTCTTTCAGCAAGAATGATTTGCCCCCGGAAGGGGCCTCCCACAACAAAGCCCTTCACCTGAAAGTTAAATGCGAGGGGTATTATGTGAAAAGAGTCATGCTGGATGGTGGGTCCGGGGTTGATATTTGCCCTCTCTCAACTTTGCAAAGAATGGAGATCGGGACTGAGAGAATCACGCCTAACAACGTCTGTGTGCGTGCCTTTGACGGCATCAAAAGAGGCACCATAGGCGAGATCGATTTGATTTTGACTATTGGTCCTGTGGATTTCGAGGTGACCTTTCAGGTCCTAGACATGGATACTTCTTATAATTTCCTCTTGGGAAGACGTTGGATTCACGCGGCAGGAGCCGTACCTTCCACTTTCCACCAGATGGTGAAATTTGAATATGAAGATCAGGAGATTGTAGTCCACAGAGAGGACGAGCAGTCCATTTATCGGGACCCGTCAGTCCCATGTCTCGAAGCTAGGGAAGGAAGTGAACATATAGTCTATCAAGCTTTCGAGGTTGTGGTCGTAGACCAATATGAAGAAGGAAGCCCTTGCCCTCAACCCTTTCTCTCGAATGCGTTAATTATGGTCGCCAAGGAAATGATCAGGCATGGTTATAAACCCGGGAAGTGGCTCGGGGCATCACTGCAAGGTATCACGGAACCTATCACCCTACCTGCCACCAAGAAGTTCTTCGGTGTGGGTTTTTGCGCCACAGAAGCTGATGTGACATTGGTAAATAAACGAAAGAGCGATGGTTGGGTGTTACCTCAGCCAATTCCGCATCTCTACAGAACATTCGTCAGGCCCAAGTACAATGAAGAAGAAGAAGATGAGGCCTTCACAGCCGAGGAAATTGAAGAAATCTGTAGGGCTATGAGACATATGTTGTATGAAACCCACATGGTTCAGCCGGGAGAAGGCTCGAGCACCGCTGAGGTGCTATACATGGGGCCCAATGCAAAGTTGCAAAACTGGAAGGCTACTCCGTTCCCAATCAGGCGGGAATCCCATTAGTCCAGTCTTGCCACCTTTTCTGCATTAGGAGTTATTTCAGGGTGTAACTCAGATGTTTCTTTTAGTTTTCTGTCTTTAAATTTCAATGTAAATCCTGTTGTCTTCAAAATTCAATGAAATGAAATCAATATTTCATCGTTCATCTCTCTTTATTCTTTCTGATTTTTGTTACTTTTTCATATTTCTTCTTTCAGTTCTAATAATACGGCTTTAAATAACATGGCATGCTTGCAGACTTCATGCCCAGATCCAAAAACACTGTCTAATTGTGAAATAATGAATCAAGAACCGGAATATGATGAAGAAGGGGCTTTTTTGGAAATAAACCGAGAATTGGAACAATTTGAGAATAAACCTAAGATGAACTTAAATGAAACCGAGCCGGTTAATTTGGCTAGTTCTGAAGTCAAAGAAACCAAGATAAGCATTCACACGGATGAAAGAACCAGGGATGCATTGATCCAACTTTTGTTCAAATTTAAAGATGTGTTTGCTTGGTCCAACGATGACATGCCAAGATTAAGTGTCGATTTGGTGGTGCACAAGTTGCCGACCAACCCCGATTATCCTCTTGTCCAGCAAAAACAGAGAAAGTTCAAAACCGATATCAGTGACAAGATTAAAGAAGAGGTCACAAAACACGTGAAGGCGGGAGTGATCCGAGTAGTCCGATACACCACATGGCTGGCTAATGTAGTTCTTGTGCCAAAGAAAGACGGGAAAACCCGGATGTGCGTTTATTACCGAGATCTGAACAAAGCAAGTCCAAAAGACAATTTCCCTTTGCCAAATATCCACATCCTTGTTGATAAGTGCGCCAAACATAAGATACTGTCTTTCATGGATTGTTATGCAGGATATCACCAGGTGTTGATGGATGAAGAGGATGCGAAAAAGACAGCTTTCACCACACCCTGGGCACCTATTGTTATAGAGTCATGCCTTTTTGTTTGAAGAACGCTGGGGCAACTTATATGAGGCCATGACTGCCATTATCCATGACATGATGCACCAAGAAATTGAGGTGTATGTTGACGATGTGATCATCAAATCCAGAACCCAGAATGACCATGTTCGGGACCTGAGAAAGTTCTTTGAGCGGCTGCGCAAGTATAATGAAGCTAAATCCGGCGAAATCTGCATTTCGGGTTCCGTCTGGCAAACTTTTGGGATTTATAGTCAGTCGGAGGGGCATCGAGCTAGACCCAACAAAGATAAAGTCTATTCCGGATTTGCCTCCTCCCAGAACTAAGAAAGAGGTCATGAGCCTGCTGGGAAGGTTGAATTACATTAGCCGATTCATTGCTCAGTTGACTTCCACATGTGAACCCATCTTCAAGCAGTTAAAGAAAGATGCAGCAATTAAATGGACGGATGAGTGTCAAGAAGCCTTCGATAAAATCAAAGAATATTTTGTCGAACCCGCCAGTCTTGGTCCCACTTGAACCTGGGAAGCCTTTGTTTTTGTATTTGACAGTCTTGGAAAATTCCTTTGGTTGCGTCCTCGGGCAACATGATGTGACCGGAAAGAGAGAGCAGGCAATCTACTATCTGAGCAAGAAGTTTACCAGTTATGAAGCCAAATACACTTTGTTGGAAAGAACTTGTTGCGCTCTAACTTGGGTCGCTCAGAAGCATAGGCATTACTTGTTCTACACCACTTACCTCATCACCAGGTTGGACCCTCTGAAGTACATTTTCCAGAAGCCGAAGCCCACAGGGAGGTTAGCAAAATGGCAAATCCTGCTCACTGAATTTGACATAGTCTATGTCACCCACGCGGCAATGAAAGCCCAGGCTTTAGCAGATCACCTAGCTGAAAACCCCGTTGATGATGAATATCAACCTTTGAGTACTTACTTTCCGGATGAGGAGATGAATCCAATTGAGGTAACATCAGAAGACACCGATGCTTGGAAAATGTTCTTCGATGGAGCTGTGAACGCAAAAGGCATTGGAATTGGGGCAATCTTGATCTCACCCACGGGTCAGCACTATCCAGCCACAGCCCGACTTCGGTTTTTCAGCACAAACAACACTGCCGAGTATGAAGCCTGCATTATGGGTATGAATATGGCAATCGACCAAGATGTTGAAGAACTATTGATCATAGGGGATTCGGACTTGATTATCCGACAAGCTCAGGGTGAATGGGAAACTCGGGATGTCAAGCTTATTCCCTACAGACAACATGTGGAAGATCTTAGCAAGCAGTTCAAGTCAATTGAATTCTGGTACATTCCTCATATTCCCAATGAGTTAGGCGATGCGCTCGCTACTTTGGCATCGATGTTACCATATTCAGGCAATCTCCACATCGACCCGTTGGAAATCCAGATCCGAGAAAGGCATGGTTACTGCAATGCGGTTGAGATGGAACCAAATGTTCAGCCATGGTATCATGATGTCAAGAGATTTTTGAAAACGAAAGAATATCCCGAGCAAGCCAATGGAGATCAAAAGAGAACCATTAGAAGGCTTGTCGGCAGCTTCTTCTTGAGCGGCGAGGTCTTTTACAAAAGGACTCCAGATCTCAATTTGCTAAGATGTGTTGCACGCAGTAGTGTGTGGACCACACATGAATGGGTACGCTTTGGCAAAGAAAATCCTCCGAGAAGGCTATTACTTGATGACTATGGAAAAAGATTGCTTTGATTTCGTCCGGAAATGTCATCGGTGTCAGGTGCACGGTGACTTGATTCATGCACCGCCAACAGAACTGCATCCCATGTCAGCACCTTGGCCATTTGTCGCCTGGGGTATGGACGTCATTGGGCCAATCGAGCCAAAAGCTTCAAATGGGCATAGATTCATATTGGCCGCCATCGACTACTTCACAAAGTGGGTTGAAGCAATCACTCTCAAAGCTGTTACCAAGAAAGTTGTGGTAGACTTCGTGCACTCCAATATCATCTACCGTTTCGGTATTCCTGCAACTATCATCACAGATAATGCTGCAAATTTGAATAGTCCCTTGATGGGGGAGATATGTGAGCAGTTTAAGATCACGCATCGACTCTAGCCCTTATCGGCCCAAAGCCAATGGTGCCGTTGAAGCAGCAAACAAGAACATCAAGAAGATTCATAGAAAGATGATCCAGAGTTCTAGACAATGGCATGAGAAGTCGCCATTTGCATTGTTGGGATATTGCACTACTGTGCGCACATCAGTCGGAGCAACCCCGTATCTTTTGGTTCATGGCACTGAAGCCGTGATACCCGCAGAAGTTGAAATCCCCTCTCTTCGAATCATTGTTGAAGCTAAAATTGAGGACAGTGAGTGGGTCAAAACCCGTCTGGAACAGTTAACTCTAATAGATGAAAAACGAATGGCCGCAGTCTGCCACGGGCAATTGTATCAACAAAGAATGGCCCGTGCCTACAATAAGAAAGTGCGGCCTAGCAATTTTGAAGTGGGGCAACTCGTTTTGAGGGGTATTCTCCCTCACCACCAGGAAGCAAAAGGAAAGTTCGCTCCTAACTGGAAAGGCCCATACATTATCAGAAAATTGTTGCCAAAAGGGGCGTTGTACCTGGGAGACATCAAAGGAAATGACCCCGAAACAATTGTAAATGCAGATGCAGTCAAAAGGTATTATGTCTAGTCTTTCTGCAGCAATAACATTATCATATTGGGATGACAAAGGCTTTCATTCATGTTACCTCAAACACTCCAATCCTTTTCTAACCCTTTGAGCCGGTTACCTTTCTTTCAAATCAACAAAACAAAATGTTTACCTGTACTACATTCGACTTGATTTCGAAAGGATACGTAGGCAGCCTCTCTCTGGGGTTCAGTCACACCAAAACAAAAATCCAAATTCCCCCAAAAGTGAAACTGGGCCAGATGTTATAATGGTTCGACGATGATCCCGCCTGAATGGTTCCAAAGTTGTAATTCAGTCCAAATCATTTTTGACCAAACCCCGTTCAAGTCCTTCCGATCAATCGCTGAAATGTTCAAGGATCGGAAAATGCAGCTGCTTGGATCCGATACAGTCAAAATGAGAAAAATAAAATGAGAGAGTCTTATTGGTGAAAACCCAGACGGGCACCATGAGGCAACAGTAAGCAGAGAAATTGAAATGAGAGAATCTTGTTAGTGAAAACTCGTAAAGAGCACTATAAGGCGACGGTGAGAAGAGAAACGAGAGAGGTCGATTGGCGAAAACCTGCAAAGGGCACCGTTGATCGAAAAGAAGAAATCCCTCACCATCATTGGCACTGAAAGAGTCCTGGAAAGGTTTCTCGGTTTAAAAACATGGGTCGTAATGGGTTTATGAGAAGTTGGATAGTTGTGCAGATCGGGTATCCAGTCCAAGAAGCATGTCATGCCTATTGAAGTCTGCATGCGCTCCAGATAAGTCCTTCTGTCCTCCCCGAAAGGGACACTTCTCTTTAAATTCACTTTCTTGTCCTTGGTTTGCTTTTCTTTGAATCCCTTTCGGTCTAACTCTATCCTGAAACTAATACAACGAAAAGGTGGCAAGATTGGTTTTACAGGGTTCTACTTAATAATAGCCAAATCCAAAGAAAAGCACCCAGCCTCAGCGAGCGCATCAAGTCGATACTGATTGGCCATGATGGCCGATGCTTTGAAGTCAAAATTATCGAAAATAAAAGAAATCCAAAGTCAAGTGTCCATAGAGGCCAAATAAGATGAAAGGAACAAAGCCCCGTACGGGTGAACCGTCATGAGAAATTTTGGAAACTTGAGTTCCTCGGTTTTAGAAGAGAGATCAATCTTCAGAAAGCCAGCAAACAACAGAGATTCTCACCAAAAGAGTTGGGCCGAGATCAAGTGATCAAAACAATCAAGGCCACAAAACCAACCACTGTTTCAAATTAACAATTGTTATTTGTTTAACAACATGAAATAGGTGCAATCCAAAGCATCCTTGCAAGAAGCAGGTGCAACCAATAAGAAGAAAATGCGCAAAGGATAGAAACAGCTTTGCAGCAACAACCCATAAAAAGGGAAGTACCCTCCAAATTTTTTCCCGCATTTACTCGTTCCATGAAATATAAAATAAAAAAAAGAGAGAATAAAACAAAATGGAAAAAAAAAAGATAAGAAGAAAATTAAAAAAAAATGGTAGCTTAGGACCCCCAAACTCAATTTTTACGCTTTTCCGACATAAGGTCTCCACTCCCTATTTGAGATTATTTTAGACATAGGGTCTCCACTCCCTAGTCGCCTTTTGCCAACATAGGGTCTTCACTCCCTAGTTGAGTTTTATTTTAGACATAGGGTCTCCACTCCCTAGTCGCCTTTTCCAACATAGGGTCTCCACTCCCTAGTTGAGATTATTTTACACATAGGGTCTCCACTCCCTAGTTGCCTTTTGCCAACATAAGGTCTCCACTCCCTAGTTGAGATTATTTTAGACATAGGGTCTCCACTCCCTAATCGCCTTTTGCCAACAAAGGGTCTCCACTCCCTAGTCGCCTTTTGCCAACATAGGGTCTACACTCCCTAGTTGAGATTATTTTAGACATAGGGCCTCCACTCCCTAGTCGCCTTTTGCCAACATAGGGTCTCCACTCCCTAGTTGAGATTATTTTAGACATAGGGTCTCCACTCCCTAGTCGCCTTTTGCCAACATAGGGTCTCCACTCCCTAGTTGAGATTATTTTAGACATAGGGTCTCCACTGCCTAGTCGCCTTTTGCCAACATAGAGTCTCCACTCCCTAGTTGAGATTTTGAGATTATTTTAGACATAGGGTCTCCACTCCCTAGTTGAGATTATTTTAGACATAGGGTCTCCAGTCCCTAGCCCCCTTTTGACAACATAGGGTCTCGCCACCCTAGTTGAGATTATTTTAGACATAGGGTCCCCACTCCCTAGTCGCCTTTTGCCAACATAGGGTCTTCACTCCCTAGTTGAGTTTTATTTTAGACATAGGGTCTCCACTCCCTAGTAGCCTTTTCCAACATAGGGTCTCCACTCCCTAGTTGAGATTATTTTAGACATAGGGTCTCCATTCCCTAGTCGCCTTTTGCAAATATAGGGTCTCCACTCCGTAGTTGAGATTATTTTAGACATAGGGTCTCCACTCCCTAGTCGCCTTTTGCCAACATAGGGTCTCCACTCCCTAGTTGAGATTATTTTAGACATAGGGTCCACTCCCTAGTCGCCTTTTGCCAACATAGGGTCTCCACTCCCAAGTTAAAATTATTTTAGACATAGGGTCTCCACTCCCTAGTCGCCTTTTGCCAACATAGGGTCTCCACTCCCTAGTCGCCTTTTGCCAACATAGGGTCTCCACTCCCTAGTTGAGATTATTTTAGACATAGGGTCTCCACTGCCTAGTCGCCTTTTGCCAACATAGGGTCTCCACTCCCCAGTTGAGATTATTTTAGACATAGGGTCTCCACTCCCTAGTCGCCTTTTGCCAACATAGGGTCTCAACTCCCTAGTTGAGATTATTTTAGACAAAGCGTCTCCACTCCCTAGTCGCCTTTTTCCACTCCTTAGTGGCCTTTTGCAAACATAGGGTCTCCACTCCCTAGTTGAATTTATTTTAGACATAGGGTCTCCACTCCCTAGTTGAGATTATTTTAGACAATGGGTCTCCACTCCCTAGTCGCCTTTTGCCAACATAGGGTCTCCACTCCCTAGTTGAGGTTATTTTAGACATAGGGTCTCCACTCCTTAGTCGCCTTTTGCCAACATAGGGTCTCCACTCCCTAGTTGAGATTATTTTAGACATAGGGTCTCCACTCCCTAGTCGCCTTTTGCCAACATAGGGTCTCCACTCCCTAGTTGAGATTATTTTAGACATAGGGTCTCCACTCCCTAGTCGCCTTTTGCCAACATAGGGTCTCCACTCCCTAGTTGAGATTATTTTAGACATAGGGTCTCCACTGCCCAGTCGCCTTTTGCCAACATAGAGTCTCCACTCCCTAGTTGAGATTATTTTAGACAATGGGTCTCCACTCCCTAGTCGCCTTTTGCAAACATATGGTCTCCACTCCCTAGTTGAGATTATTTAAGACATAGGGTCTCCACTCCCTAGTCGCCTTTTTCCAACATAGGGTCTCCACTCCCTAGTTGAGATTATTTTAGACATAAGGTCCCCACTCCCTAGTAGCCTTTCGCCAACATAGGGTCTCCACTCCCTAGTTGAGATTATCTTAGAGATAGGGTCTCCATTCCCTAGTCGCCTTTTGCCAACATAGGGTCTCCACTCCCTAGTTGAGATTATTTTAGACATAGGGTCTCCACTGCCTAGTCGCCTTTTGCCAACAAGAGTCTCCACTCCCTAGTTGAGATTATTTTAGACAATGGGTCTCCACTCCCTAGTCGCCTTTTGCCAACATAGGGTCTCCACTACCTAGTTGAGATTATTTTAGACATAGGGTCTCCACTCCCTAGTCGCCTTTTGCCAACATAGGGTCTCCACTCCCTAGTTGAGATTATTTTAGACATAGGGTCTCCACTCCCTTGTGGCCTTTTGGTCATTTTCAATTCAAAAGCTTGCTCAACAACATCTTTACGCTCCAAATGCAATTTGCAAACATCAATTATTCCAATTTCTTCAATGTCTATTGTCGAGCTCCCTGTAGAGTTTTTCCAGAACTCCATAAATCGCGTTTGTTGAGCCATGAGCTTGCTACAAGTAGCTACATACTCGGGATTAATAGAATTTCTGTGGCTGTAAAATTTTTGAAATTTGTGGTCATAAACCTGCTATAGCAATTTTATGATTAAAAATGTTACCTATTAAGGAAATATTGAAAAGGTGTCAATCTTTTTTAAACTAATTAATAAGAAAATAGTGTCAATCTTTTTGAAACTAGAACCCATTAACTTAACAAGACTAGAACTCGAACCCATAAGCTCTAAATCCTAGGCTTCGCCTCTGCCGTCAGGAGCTTATCAACCTTGTCACACCACTATGTT
>NC_031996.1:22082813-22083387 GCF_001879085.1 Nicotiana attenuata | reverse complement strand
AGTCGCCTTTTGCCAACATAGGGTCTCCACTCCCTAGTTGAGGTTATTTTAGACATAGGGTCTCCACTCCCTAGTCGCCTTTTGCATACATAGGGTCTCCACTCCCTAGTTGAATTATTTAAGACATAGGGTCTCCACTCCCTAGTAGCCTTTTGCCAACATAGGGTCTCCACTCCCTAGTTGAGATTATCTTAGTGATAGGGTCACCATTCCCTAGTCGCCTTTTGCCAACATAGGGTCACCACTCCCTAGTTGAGATTATTTTAGACATAGGGTGTCCACTCCCTAGTCGCCTTTTTCCAACATAGGGTCTTCACTCCCTAGTTGAGATTATTATAGACATAGGGTCTCCACTCCCTAGTCGCCTTTTGCAAACATAGGGTCTCCACTCCCTAATTGAGATTATTTTAGACAAAGGGTCTCCACTCCCTAGTCGCCTTTTGCCAACATAGGGTTTCCATTCCCTAGTTGAGATTATTTTAGACATAGGGTCTCCACACCCTAGTCGCCTTTTGCCAACATAGGGTCTCCGACTCCCTAGTTAAGATTATTTTAGACATAGGGTCACCACTCC
>NC_031996.1:22076826-22078259 GCF_001879085.1 Nicotiana attenuata | reverse complement strand
CCTTTTGCCAACATAGAGTCTCCACTCCCTAGTTGAGATTTTGAGATTATTTTAGACATAGGTTCTCCACTCCCTAGTCGCCTTTTTGCCAACATAGGGTCTCCACTCCCTAGTTGAGATTATTTTAGACATAGGGTCTCCAGTCCCTAGTCCCCTTTTGCCAACATAGGGTCTCCACTCCCTAGTTGAGATTATTTTAGACATAGGGTCTCCACTCCCTAGTCGCCTTTTGGAAATATAGGGTCTCCACTCCGTAGTTGAGATTATTCCAGACATAGGGTCTCCACTCCCTAGCCGCCTTTTTCCAACATAGGGTCTCCACTCCCTAGTTGAGATTATTTTAGACATAGGGTCTCCACTCCCAAGTCGTCTTTTGCAAACATAGGGTCTCTACTCCCTAGTTGAGGTTATTTTAGACATAGGGTCTCCACTCCCTAGTCGCCTTTTGCATACATAGGGTCTCCACTCCCTAGTTGAATTATTTAAGACATAGGGTCTCCACACCCTAGTAGCCTTTTGCCAACATAGGGTCTCCACTCCCCAGTTTAGATTATCTTAGAGATAGGGTCTCCATTCCCTAGTCACCTTTTGCCAACATAGGGTCACCACTCCCTAGTTGAGATTATATTAGACATAGGGTCTCCACTCCCTAGTCGCCTTTTTCCAACATAGGGTCTCCACTCCCTAGTTGAGATTATTATAGACNCCAGCCCTTATGTGTCCAAGTTCAGAGGGAGCTCATGGGTCCCAAGGCAAGGCTCACACAAGAGGGGCAGAACTTAAGTCTATTTTAGACATAGGGTCTCCACTGCCCAGTCGCCTTTTGCCAACATAGAGTCTCCACTCCCTAGTTGAGATTATTTTAGAAAATGGGTATCCACTCCCTAGTCGCCTTTTGCAAACATATGGTCTCCACTCCCTAGTTGAGATTATTTTAGACAATGGGTCTCCACTCCCTAGTCGCCTTTTCCCAACATAGGGTCTCCACTCCCTAGTTGAGATTATTTTAGACATACGGTCTCCACTCCTTAGTCGCCTTTTGCCAACATAGGGTCTCCATTCCCTAGTTGAGATTACTTTAGACATAGGGTCTCCACTGCCTAGTCCCCTTTTGCCAACATAGAGTCTCCACTCCCTAGTTGAGATTTTGAAATTATTTTAGACATAGGTTCTCCACTCCCTAGTCGCCTTTTTGCCAACATAGGGTCTCCACTCCCTAGTTGAGATTATTTTAGACATAGGGTCTCCAGTCCCTAGTCGCCTTTTGCCAACATAGGGTCTCCACTCCGTAGTCGCCTTTTGCCAACATAGGGTCTCCACTCCCAGGTTGAGATTATTTTAGACATACGGTCTCCACTCCCTAGTTGCCTTTTGCCAACATAGGGTCTCCACTCCGTAGTCGCCTTTTGCCAACATAGGGTCTCCACTCCCTA
>NC_031996.1:22044942-22076726 GCF_001879085.1 Nicotiana attenuata | reverse complement strand
TGGGCTTCGTTTGAAAAGGCATTGTCAATCTACAGCCTCGGTCGCGCAGCCGGTCTTCCTCCGTCATAGATGAATGAAGGTTTAGCTTGCAAAACCCGACCGGGGGCCCCAGAGCCCGGACGTTCTTTTTGGGGATAGCAAAATTCTATCCTGTTACAGTCCGCGGTCCACGCTCGGAGCTGGGAACGCTATAACCAAGCTTGTTGACGCGAAGTCCCCACTTGATTCGGCTGAAGGTCTTTCCGGGGATTTCGAGCCCGAACAGTGTTGGCAGGAGGTACCCATCAAAAAAGGTCTCAAAGTAACTCCCATTCATCGGAATATGTGTCCGGCAGCTGCCCCCAAGTCGAGGAAGATGGAGGGACGTAACCGGGTGATCGGTACCGGGATGCCCGCGCGGCGGCCGAGGTTCCTAGCCTCCTGACCCTTCACGGTCCTTCGAGAGGAGCCTCAACTGGATGGATCCACCGGCTCAGGTCCGGTCGAATAGGACCGGTGGCGGACGAGCTCCGGCTGCTCCTCAGTCGTCATCCGCCTTTGTCATCTCTTCCTCGGGGACACGACGATTTGGCTTTTTGGTTTGCGGGCGCCCTTTTTGTCGCTTAGTCTCTCCCTTTGAGCGCTCGTCCGTACCGGACTCCCCGGGCCTTTTATTTTCTCCCGGAACGGAAGGGGCATAGTATTGAGGACCTCATCTCCGCGTCCTTGGCAAGCCTGCAAAACACGAGGGTTTATGATGCATTCCCGATATACAGTAAGAAATGCGCTACGGTCAAAAAAAAAAAAAAAAAAGGGCTTACCATGGTTTTCGCCTCCCACCGACCTTTGGAGATTTCCTTCCAGTTTCGCTCCGAATATGGCCGCTGGGCACTATCTTGTTTTACCCAGCGGCCAATCCTTGACGGCAGCTGGGTTTGGGTCACCGCTGCACAAGAAAGGGGGGTTTTCAGGAAGAAGTTGAAGAAACATACGCTCCAAAAGATGAACAGTGAGAAATATACGTTCGTTGAGGTTCCACCTCTCCGGAATTGGCATCAATCGGCCGGAAATCAGGTCGACGTCCTGATCCGGACAAAACCTGCTCATCCAGCCCTCGATCTTTGTCTTCATCGATGCTGGGAATTGGGGGTTTGCTAGCTCGCGGGCCAGTTTTATTAATCCCCCCGAAATAATTCGGGGCTGTATAGTCGAAGAAGATGGTCGAGGGTAAAGAGAATCGCCCTCGACTCTCTCAACAAAAAACCGAAAGAGATATACGATCCGCCACATCGAGGGGTGGATCTGACCTAAGGTCACCTCGTACCGCCGGCAGAACTCCACTATGATGGGTTCTAAGGGGCCTAAGGTGAAGGGATATGTATATACACTAAGATATCCCTCAACGTGAGTCATAATCGACTCGTCACGGGAAGGGGCGACCAGGTCTTTCCCTTCCCATCTACATTCAGCCCTCACCCGGTCTAGGCAACCGGGAGTGATTAGACTAATATACTCCGATGCCGGTTCGCCACGGCCCGGGACCGATGATGGGTTTTCAACCTGGAAGTCGGCAGATACCGAGCAACCAGTCGGTGTGAATGCTTTCAATGGGGGTTCTGGTGCATGTTCATCAGATCTAGCGGGGCTCGCGGCCGAGCTTGGTCTAGAAGGAACACTTTGTGAAGTTTTCGCCATTTCTTAAAGCTTTACGAAGAGACGAAAAGAAAATACAACCAATGCAGAATTTGAGAAAGATAGGAAATGTTGAACCTGGAAGGGTCGTTTATACTTTTTCCATGAGGCGGTGGCACGAATCACGAAGCCACAAACACGAAGCGACAGATAATTAAGAGAAGCATTAAATGCCTGCAGCAGGCGTGGTCAGAACACTCGATGGCTTTTTCACCTGGCGTATGGCCATACGTCACGGGCATCACGTCACCGGTCATATCGTTTATTATCATTACTCTCTAATAAACGAGGGGACTATCTGTATTGGGTGAT
Organism: Nicotiana attenuata; assembly: GCF_001879085.1. Classification (NCBI taxonomy): domain Eukaryota; kingdom Viridiplantae; phylum Streptophyta; class Magnoliopsida; order Solanales; family Solanaceae; genus Nicotiana; species Nicotiana attenuata. The sequence goes on along the minus strand of NC_031996.1, from coordinate 22,074,743 downwards.
ACCCTTTTTTGCTTGAGCCCGACCGGGTTGGATCCGGTCCGGAGCAAGTCGGGGCCATCGAACCCGACCTGGATGCAAGGTAGAACGACGGCCACGTCTACAACCGAGGTCGAGTCATTTCGAGACCGTTACAGAGCTCGAAAGGAATCACCACCGGATGGAGAAACACACAAGGTCGGAAGCCGGGCTCGTAACGGATAACCAAGCGTCGCCGGATATCTCGCCCAAACGTGATTTTCTCAACCACTTCAGGCCATTAGGGCGTAATTACAGGGATCCACGATGTAATCAATTTACCTACCTTATTTTTACCCTTAATCAGAATGTATAAATGGGTATCTCTCTAAATTCTTGTGGGCATGAAGCACAATTGTTCTAAGCAATATTATATTCTGCGATTATTTACTTTAACAGCAATTGTTGAGTCTTTATCTTTATTTTCCTCAACCTAAAAGCCTTTTGTATCTTTTAGTTCACGGATCCTTAAAACCCCATATAAATTCAATTGTTATCCGGATTCGAGGGTAAACAATGTTGCATATAGAATGAAAAGGGTTGAAAATACACGATCTTTGACTCGGTGTAGGTTAGCAGTACCAGATGCTGATCACGTCTCATCTCGTTTTGGAGCGTGACATTCAGCTTATGTTGGGTGTTTTTAATTTGTGGGGATTTTTATTATGTTATTTTCATATGGTCCGTGGGAGTGAAGTCTCGGTAGGGCAATAATGATTTCCAAGTGATATTTTCAAAAGCGTAAAGCAAATATTAGGGTGGTAATCAATTTAAAGAGACAACAACTGTGAAATTGATGGTCAAATCTAGACCATTACAGAAAGTTTAGGAATTTTTTTTGATAATTTAATACAGTTTAAGGGCAAATTTAGCTTCTTTTTTTTCCCAATGGCTCATGTGTTGGATATGTGGCATCACCAAGTGAAAAACACTAGCTTTAGAGATTAAGAGCCCGTTTGAAAGCCACCTTGGAAATGGATTTGGGTGTAATTGGATGTAATTACACAGTTTGGCATGTTTGTTTGGTCAAGTAATTACTTGGTCGGCATAGAATTGTGTGTAATTGGAGGGCGTAATTACACTGTCCAATTCTCAAGGGGGAGGTGAGAATTGGTGGTAATTACACTGTGTAATTATTTTACTTTTTAATTTCTTTTGAATTTTAAAAAATATTTTTCTTTGACATTATTTATCTTTTATTTCTCTATCTTTACTTCTTGTGATTCCATGTAATTGCTTCTATTTTTTTTTATTTTTTTATTATTTCATTTTTTGAAACTACACCTCCTAATATTAGAAAATGTGAGTCATTAACAAACTTGGCATATAATGAGTGATGCAATTAAAGTAAAATTTCGTTGTTTCTCAATCTTAAGTTGTAGCGGAAATGAGTATTATTATGTTGGAATTTGACATATGTTAAACTATTTTGATTTTTTTTTTAAAATTTTGAAATTGTGTTACATTCATGGTTCCTATTTACTTGTTTTAGTAGTATTGGCTCACATTGCATGTTGTTCATTTTTGAGTTAGAATTGCTAGATTAGTTTTGTCAAACATTTGAACAATTTTATGACATTATATTTATAAATGTTAATTTATTTTATCAAACATGAATTCCACAATTTTTAAAAAATATATATATAAATTATTTTTACAATATTAGTTACAAATATATGATTACTAATTAATGTATACGCACGAAAAAATATACATCTTAAATATCAAATATAATATCATCTATGCTTATCGAAATTTATAGGCATATATTTATATATTAACTTTTAAGTTTTGATGATTAATTAATTTAAAATTTAATTTAATTGTGCAATTACACTTGTGCAACCAAATAGTAAACTTGTAATTACAATGCAATTACACTATGACAAACAAACAGGTTGTCGTAATTACACAACTATGTAATTACTAGGCTGTGTAAGTACTATCCTAGTAATTACACCAATTTCAATTACCTGGTGGCTTTCTAAACAGAACCTAAGTTTCTACTATATTTAGCCAATAAGGATAAATTTAAACTACCTTTATAACGAGAAAAAATAAATTAGACCCCAATTATTGACTAAGTGTTACGAAACTTAGCTCAAAGTAACAATATAGAATAATAAAATAGACAAGAATGTAGGGAGCAAGAGAGAAGAGAATCTTATTTCTTCTATGTATTCAAGTGTATACAATGTGATGCCAAAACCCTCTATTTATAGGATTACATAGAGGCATACAAAAGAATGCCATAAACATGATATTAAACATTTGAGATCATGGAGGAAGATCATGGGGAGGTTATGGAGGTGTGGGAGTTACAACTATAATGGTGAGAAGTAGTGGGAGTTATCTACATAATGGAGAAGAGTAGTGGGAGTAACTTCTTTAGGAGTTATAGACATCCACTACAAAATAATATTTCATAACACTCCCCCTTGGATGTCTATAGATAATGTGCCTCGTTAAAACCTTACTAAGAAAAAACCCTGTGGGAAAAAATCTTAGTGAAGGAAAAAGAGTACACATATCTTGTAATACGCATTATTTGCTGCCTCATTAAAAACCTTGCCAGAAAAACCCAGTGGGATAAAATCTTAGCTAAGGAAAAAAGAGTACAGCGCATATTTGCCTCCCCCTGATGAAAACATCACTTTATTCTTCGGAAACGACGAATTCCAAGCTTGTATAACAACTTCTCTAATATTGAGATCCGCAATGTCTTGTGAAGAAGTTTGTAAAATTATCACTTGAACAAATTTGTTGAAGAACTTTGGTGAATGTGCTTTATTTTGTCTCCTTCGATAGTCCTTTTTTCAATTGATATAAGCAAACAACATTATCTTCAGTATTATTGGAATCTTCTTTTCAAAGTCAAGTCACACGTCTGTTGTGTGTTGAGCCCCTTGATTTATCAGTTGCTTATCTTGGCATGACTTGAATAAGTATCAACAATTAACTGCCTTGTAAAATGATAATATGGCAGTACTCTCACATGCAAATAGAATGTTTGAAGAACGAACTTCAGGAAAATGCCTGCATTTGCATAACCAACAAAACCTTGACAATATTTGTTAGAATAAACAAATCTATATCAAGGATTCCTTTTGCAATATAATACTAATCATATTTCAGTATCTCCATATAGCCTTTATACTTTCAGCTGTTGGGACTATTCGTCCAACTTCATATTTTTCAGATGAAGTCAATTTTCATTGCATATTTTTCATTTGGCAAATCATTTATCTGTCCAAATTCCATGACAGATTTGAGCTCAAGATCCTCGTCAATATTAATAATATTGAGCTCTACATTATATTAACAACATCGTCAACGATCATTTTACATCGGTTCCATCATCGCATAATAAAGACATAACTTATCGAGATCTCATTATTTTCAGGTACCTGAGCCTCTCCCATGAGGTCTTATAAAATGTTATGTCATGGTGCTCTTATAAAGCACTTGCCTCCTTATTATGACCATCTTGAACATTTGCTCCCTCCTTCTTCAAGGAGTTTTATCTTTGGAACCGATTTGTCTATTACGCTTCATGCGTTCCGTAAACTCTATCCATCATGGACGTTATTCTATTTGGAGCATTAGCAGTTGGAAGATGATATTTTGCTTTGGGTCAGCAAATGTGCATGGCATTATTTTGCAAATGAATTATCACTTGAACTTCTAGTTCACATTTTCTTGTACGAGGATCTAGGTGAACTCATAATAATTCATTCCATGTATTACTTTTTCAGCTGCCCATTTTCTCCCACTAATGTTGGGATCACCAACATATATCCCCAACCTTCTTTGGGGACCCATCTTTGTGCATTGTGGTGTCACAATTAAATCATATAGCACATCCATATTTCAAGATGGAAATTATTTGGTTCCTGACCCTGAACCAATTGTGACGGGGAGAATTTATCATAACTTGGCTAGATGCGTACAAGTGCTGCTCTATATTAAATAATACATCTCATACCAAATTTCTTTTTCGGAGTTTTGTTCTCATAACTAATGGTTTAGCTATAATTGGAGGCATACAATTTCTGCTAAACCAACTTGGATTTAAACCAGCATTATCAAGATAAATTATCATAATATATATTCTGGAACTGTGCTCTAATAATTTGAGCAAACAACCTTGCAAAAACCAAAGTGCAAGTTGATAACAAACGCACATGTGACCATACAATAAATGCATCTATTAAAATCATATAATAGTAAACGATCCACATGGCAGGTGATATATATATATATATATATATATCACCTTCTATTCGTTCAAAAAATCAAGGGATTCAGTCCCAAACTTAACTGGTATATCATGAGAATAAGCAGCACAAGAGAATTCTTGAAGAATCTTCTATTTCTTCAATATATGCCAATGTGAATTCTCAATTAATTTTCGCATCAATAAACCGGGATGGCCAACCGGTCATGCCAACTGATATTTATTTCAGTAAATAATTAATTTACTATGGCATGTGATTTCATATCATGCTTATACATCTGTAGTAGAAATAGAAGAAAAATCGGGTAACCTTCATATTTACCCCGTATGATTATAGTAATATGAAGATATTCAATCTTCCTTTCATTTATAGTCTCAATATGCCAACCACTTTGGTTAATATATTTGAAACTCAAAAAGTATCTTTTGAGACTTACTACCACCAATGCCATGAATAATTTTATTTATTCGGTAGTAACACATTCGCTCTTCTGGAGCTCTCAATAATTTTGCACTACAAGATCTTTTATAACACCATCCAAGTGGTGAATTTTTCCTCCACAGAGAAAATTATCTTATCATAATAATTGTCGTCGTCAAAATCAGCAAAATCTTTTCTTGCTTTAATTTTGCCTTTAATAACTTTTTATAAGGCATGGCGAAATATTTTCGGCGTACCACGTGTACGCGACCAATGACATATTCATGTAACCATATTGTAATATTCATTATCTTTATTTCTCTCAAACCTCCCGCAGAGGTGAATTGTAGTATTTATTCAACCATGCATAAATACATTTTTGTGCATAATTTGTATCACATATATATTTTCACATTCACTTCAGTAATGAGTCTGCATTCACAATGCTTATCACAAGTCGCATTCTTTCAAAAAATGGACTATAATCGTCTGAGCGTGCCTCATATTTACAGACCATATTGATACACAATTCCTTCACCGTTGAAGGATTATTTTGAGAACCCTTATCGTTCTCCTTTTTATAATTACCATAGTGATGACTATTATTATTTTGGTCTTTGGCACGCCCCTATCACATTCACTTCAAGAATGGAGCAAATCAAGTGGGACAAACTTCATGCTTTTTCATGAAAAATACATCATTTTTCTTTAGTCATCATTATATCATCAATATGGTGCATTGGACTCAAATTCAATGCCTTACCCATATAAAGACATGTTAGGCCATAATGAGTTGGGACTCAGAGTCAACTTTATCATTATGGTGCACCAGGACTCGAACCCAATGTCTTACCCTCATGGTGTGATGGGACTTAAAACCTACCGTCTTATCATTAATCTTTGGCATAATAGGCCATAGTGCATCACCCTTGAGCCTTTAATCACGGGAAGCCTTAGATAACACTGCAGCGAAGGTCACAACATATATGAATAGCAACGTAAATTACTTTCGTTTAATCTGCAACGCTGCCTTTTTTTTATATCCTTTTTATGGAAATCAGATTTCTAATTCAAATGCCTCGCATCACCACATACTTCCCATCAATTGCCAAAAAGTGACTGCCCATGAACATGTATAATACACAAGCAAATCAAAAGATTGGCTGCAATAACACAAAAACTTAGTTAACATTCATATTATAATCATCTAATGTAAAAAAGAAAAAGTGTAAGATCCCACTTGGCAGAAAAATATCATTGTAAAATAAATAATTTTGAGATTAGTGAAAGATAAAAATAAAAATATGAATAAGCTACAAGATGAAAACTTATCTTGTATTAGTATCCAACCCATGAGCTTCCATCTTCATTTTGTTTGATAGCCATAGAATTGTTGGTATAAGGATAGCAAAATGCACATTCTATGCCTATATGGTGGTGTACGAAAATAGGAGCATAGTCGTGCTGATAACGTGTTACGAAACTTAGCTCAAAGTAACAATATAAAACAATAATGTAGGGAGCAAGAGAGAAGAGAATCTTATTTCTTCTATGTATTCAAGTGTATACAATGTGATGCCAAAACCCTCTATTTATAGGATTACATAGAGGCATACAAAAGAATGCCATAAACATGACATTAAACATTTGAAATCATGGAGGAAGATCATGGGGAGGTTATGGAGGTGTGGGAGTTACAACTATAACGGTGAGAAGTAGTGGGAGTTATCTACATAATGGAAAAGAGTAGTGGGAGTAACTTCTTTAAGAGTTATAGACATCCACTACAAAATAATATTTCATAACACTAAGCAAATTTAGCAAATGACCCCCAACTTTTTCTTTTTGTTTTAAATGATGCAAAACAAACCTAAAATTAACTTGTTTTTAAATTAATTTCTAAAGCAAATCGAAATTGGGTTACAAAGAAACATTTTGGTGTCGGGAAAGTGTACTAAAATGGCGGCGGTAGAGTTCAGAAGTTCATAGTACCTGAGTTTCAGCTCTTCACAATAGGAGAAGTTTCAAAATCTACACGAGCTTAAAGAAAAGGGGAAAACTGCAAAGACAAATTTGTGAATCAATAATAATTCTGGGGGTATTGTGTATCAGTTAAAATGGAGAGCAATAATAGCTTGGAGCAAACACTGCAAGATGGGAAATTGTATCGTCATGTTAATTCTCTCATTGTCGCTCATCTTCGCGATAATAATCTCAATCAGGTACTCCTTCCTCAATTCTTTGGTTTTATACATATATTTTACCTTTACAAACTACTTAAGTAATCTTTTTTGGGTAGGAGTTGATTACAGCATAAAAGATAGTCAAACTATGATCAATTATGATAAATAGTACTAGTAGGACTCATATAGACATCCCAGCTAGCTTGTTATTGAGGCACACACACACACATACACACACTTGTGTGTGTGTGTGTGCGTGTGTGTAAAATTACCATATGCAACTAGTGCTTAGTTAATCTGTCATATGAATGTTTGATCACGCGAGATCTTTGGGAGTCATTATGTTGCACTGTCGGAGCTATTGTTTGTTAGACCGATGAACGAGCAGCTTATAAGATTGTGTGAGAGATTAGGCTTTATTTGTGGGGGTATCAAGTTAGGGAATATTAAAAACAAGGAAGTTCCAGTTAGCCCTTGAATTAAATTTAATGATAGTGTAAACAAGGTGAAGGGGAGCCTTGGCGTAACCGGTAAAGTTGTTTCCATGTGACCAGTAGGTCACGGGTTCGAGCCGTGGAAACAGCCTCTTACAAAAATATAGGGTAAGACTACGTATAATAGACTCTTGTGGTCCGGGCCTTCCCCAGACCCCGCGCATAGCGGGAGCTTAATGCACCGGCTGCCTTTTTTTTTTATAGTGCAAAACAAGGCCCTGGCATCAAACATAACCTAGAGGGAGTGATTTTCTGTTTATAGTTGTTTCGGTTAAGAAAGCTATTTGATTGATAGCCAAGAAAGACGATTGAGTGTTGCATCTTTGGAAGAAAGGAGGAAATGGTGAGGGAAAAGGTCAAGAAGAAACGGGAGGATTATTTATCTTGAGGTGATGTATGCATTCATCAATTTGTTGTGTACATATAGATCTTCTTTGTTTGAGATCCATTCCTATTACCATCTTTTGGAAGAGATTGGAGTGATCCAACATTGAATGGATAGCTTCATTATTTTTATTTTTGCTTCTTTCTTTATTTTCTGCTTTCCTTTTTATTTTTTGGTGCCACTACGAACATATTCCTTCTTTAGTGTGGGTGGGTGGGGGGATTGAAGATTTGTGATCATGATCCTTTTCCATTTAGGAAGGTAACAAAGGTATCACTAGGCATAGGAGGTTCTAAATTATTAGGTGATTGAGTGACTCAGTTCAGTTGAGGACATTGGTGATTACCAACAATTAGATACATATCACAAGGGGCAACTTGAATGTACCCTTAATGTTTGGTAATGCAAGTTATGGTCTTTCAGATGAAACTGTCTTTACACCATGCCTCAAATACTCGTTGTCTCCGTGCAATTGTATCTAGTTCTGGACTTACCGGAGTAGAGCTTCTACATATGAACTATGAAGGCTGCGTAGCTTAGGGAAGTGCTTCTTTTATTTGGCCTCTATTCATGCTCTGTTGTCATATCCCCAGCAATGTTCACCGTAGCATGTTTGTCATACCTCTTAGATCATAACATAATTTCTTTTTAAACAGACTTGCTAAGTCTTGTAATTTTTTGGTGGGAATGAACGAGTGGTCATGTTTGCTAACGATACTGGATATCTGACATTTGGCGGTTCAATACCCAATTGTTTTTTTCTCGGTTTCATTTAAGAGGGTGTCTCCTATTTCTACATTAGCCTCATTGGTGCCTGAGAAAGTGCTACTAGTCGAATCCTCAGTGGACCTGAGCGATAAACCTAAACCCACCGGAGAAGATGAATTAGAAGGAGAATTTGAAGTTGAATTGAGCCAATTCCTACTCCTTCAGAGTCATCTCTTAAGCAATTCCGATTGGAGAACTTGTGAGTTGTGACTTCCCCCGACCCCCAAAGAGTAATTATCTCCTTGAACAAGGAAACATCTACAAGAACTCGAAAATATTTTGGCCTCAAATTTTCTTTGCCAAGGCCAGCATATGTTTTCTTTGGTCATTTTGCTGGATGTTTCTTGCTGTCTCTTACATGTGATATGGAATCATTCCGTGAAATATTGTAGTAACATGTCAGCTGCAAGTGAGAGGTTTATTCGAAAGCAGTCATCTTTTCCCGGGTTAACTGCATGATCTTACACTACGATGGGATTCAAATAGCAAAACTGAGAACATCACTGTGTCTTTTGTTTTGAATAGAAACGCTACATAACAAGACCAAGTTAAGTAGAGGTTGTGACGAATTCTGCTATGCATTATTACAGGCTGCAAGTGCGGTAGCTTCAGCCACAATGACACCAATGAATGTTGAAGCTCCTACAAACAAGCTACTTGAATTGGTTGCAAAGGTTTGTATCGGTTGGTAAGGTTTGCTATTATTATGGTTTCACTAATTTTAAGTTGTTCAACATGGGATAAGAGAATAGATATAGAAAAGCTTCTTTATCGCTCTAAGCCGTTAACAGGGTCTTGCAGTGGAGAAAGATGAGACGCTGAGAGGAGTTTCCACAGCTGCACCTTTTGATCCAGTCATAACTACAGGATATGGCTCAATCCCAGCCCCTCGGACTGCTTCTGTTGATTTCAGGTATTCTATCTTCCTAAATCGCGCTATTTTCTTATCAACGTGAAGGGTGTAAAAGTTCTCTTTTATATGTTGAGTGTTAAAGTACAATTAATGCGTTGTCGGTTGACCAAAACTCTAAAACTCCTTGTGCCACGCTGGTGTATGCGGTTGACAATTTCCACTGAGTAGAGTAGAGTGGATTATCTGGTGATTGTGGGAAACGCTTTGGATATTTGAATATTAATTTTTGTAATGAAGAGTAATAACTAATGTGGAATGTTTACCTGTAACCATCTATGGAAAGACTAGTCAACTTGAATATTTCTTTTCCTTTTCCTTTCATTAGTTTCATCTTTCAAAAACAGATTGGCAGGCGGCTCTACGTGCTATGATGATAAGTTTCATTTCGTAAAATAACTAGTTTCCTTTCGGAATTTATGTATGAGCGCACTTTTACGCTGTAACAGCTTTTATTTTATCATTAGGTTATGTCAATCATAAACTGTTGTTTAAATTTGATCCTTCATAAGCCTTGCAGTAGCAGTGCAGAATCCCTTTGGATAAACAATAACAACATACCAAGTATTAACCCATGGGGTCTGGGGAGGGTAGTGTGTATGCAGACCTTACCCCCCTACCTTGTGAGGATAGAGAGACTGTTTCCAATAGACCCTCGGCTCAGGAAAGCATAAGCACCACATTAATGAAAATATAGACAAGAAGGGACAACACCAAAAAGCCATATAAAAGCAGAATAAAAACAACAAGGTGCAGAATCCTTTTGGATCTGTTCACCAAAAGATTTAGTGAGGCATGTGGCTTATAAATTATAGTGAGCCATCAAAATGCATCTCTTAATCATTGATCCTAAGAAGAATGTCTCGAGATTTCAGTTTTCATGATTCACCATATATTAATATGTCTGCGTGAATCATAAAAAGCCCGTTTCGTGGCTCTATCTGTATCTCTGTATATAAAAACTTCTTCTTTCTTGAGTATCAACGAGCTTATGAATGATGTTGAGATTGTCATTTGATGGAGCTGATAATTAAATTCTCCTTCTGAACAGTAGTGTGAACGATACAAAAGGCTCGTCAAAGATTATCCCAAAGCATGAATCACGACATGTTTCTGAGCACAAGGTTGTATCTTAAACAAAACTGTAGGTTTGAGCTCTCATCTTTGTTTCAATTGCTGATTTCCAGAATCAATTTCTCAGGAAAGAATTTTCTTTTAGAATGTAGCAAGGTGTGCCAGATTTAGTCCAGATGGAAGATTTCTTGCTACTGGAAGTGCGGACACGTCTATTAAACTGTTTGAGGTGTTGTATCTTTTCTATAGCATTCCAATTTCCATTCTTTTACTTCTACAACTCAAGCATTGCCTTATGCAGATTTCAAAAGTTAAGCAAATGATGCAGCCAGACGCAAGGGATGGCCCAGTGAGGCCGGTTGTACGGACTTTTTATGATCATCAACAAGTAAGATCTTGATATATGATACTTGCATTTCTTGATTCCATTGTCATGGATGTTAACATTTTTCGGTTAGTTATTTTGAACATTGGTTCGTAAGAGTTAATTTTATCAACTATTTAAGTAAAAACTTTACTGGATCGCTTTTAAACAAAATTATGTTAACTGGATTTTTCTGTATGATGTTTTCCTAGTAGCCTCTGCCTCCATTGAAATGCTGAAAAGAAATAAAAAGTAGCATCTCTCTCTCTCTCTCTCTCTCTCTCTCTCTCTCTTTGAGGGAGCATATCTTTGTTTAAGTTTATTGTCAACTTGGATTTGGCGACATGGTGTTGTGCAAGATATTACCTTTAGATATTGATGGTACCTGTTTCCTCTCTATTCATATGAATCTCAGTTTCTGAGGTGTGACTATCTCAGGATTTGCCCTGTTTCTTATCCAGTATTTATACATAACTGCAGCCAATAAATGACTTGGATTTTCATCCGCAAAACACAGTACTCATATCTGGAGCAAAAGATCGCACCATCAAGTAAGATATGTTGTAATTAACTGTGAAATTGCATAATTTGCTTGTCATTGGAATATGAACTAAATACTCTTCTTTTTTCCTTTTCTTTGACTGTTTTCAGGTTCTTTGACTTTTCAAAAACGGTGGCAAAGAGAGCATTTAGAGTGATTCAGGTCACTCAAATGATTTTTAAATTTTCAAACCAAACATTAATCTTGAACTTATTTTAGAGAAAAATATACTAACTATGCTATTGGATTTATATTGTATATTTTAACAGGATACACATAATGTAAGGTCGGTGTCATTTCATCCTTCCGGAGACTTTCTTCTGGCAGGCAAGTGCATTTCTTTTTAGTTAGCTACTGGATTTTGGACTGCTATGTACTAGTTTGGAGAACCTAAAGTTGATTTAATGATGCTATGTCAGACAACTTTTATCTTCGAAAGTTATATACTATTTTTTGTCCTAAAATTGGAGAAGTAGGGAAGGCATACTTGTACAGGTCGCTACCAGAACAAAACAAGCAATGCACGTGTGTGCTATAAAGTGAAAATCTTTTTGCCCATCTTTTTGGTATTGGTGATCAAATTTTCTTTGTCGATTTGCTAATCCTCTCTGTACAGTTACTTCTAACTAGATTTTTAGAATGGCTTTTAGGTAAAGTAACTTTTGTTATTATTCCCTGCTTACTAGAAAAAGTAACTTTGAATTATTCACATATTCAGTACTAAGGGTGTGCTGTGACTAACAAAAGGAGTAAGGCCGTCCCTGTTGCAAATGTACGGAGCCGATGATATTCAAAGTATCATCTACTAAATGAAAATTACACGAAAAGCTAAGGCAGTCAGAAAAGAAAGTCTTATATCTATGATGTGATGCCTGGTTGATTGAATCAACATATGATGTTGGTTTCTAAATCTTAAGGAGAAATAGACCTCTGGATAGGCAGCTATTGATTTTAACTTCAACCAAGAGCAGAAATATATATAATTAGGTGTTGTAACTTGTTGATATGAAGTACAAAAACTGTAGTGACAATTCCCACCATGTCAGATGGCCAAGCTTTCCTGGAACTGGCATCTAATAAAGTTGAAATTGGTTAGAGAACCAATTATTTGATTCTGTACTCATAAGATTGTCTAACTTTCCATCTGATAAAAAAAGATTGTCTAACTTCCTATATTACCGACTATATTTACTGCCAACTCATTCAGATGAAGCAGCAGCAGTAATGAGTACGATTTGCACCTTGCCTATCGGCTAAAGTTCTCAAATAATGTTGGTTGTTACAGGAACTGATCATCTAATTCCCCACCTATATGATATTAACACTTTCAAATGCTACCTGCCAACAAATTTCCAAGAGATGGGTGTCAATGGTGCTATTAATCAGGTAAATTCGTGTACATAGATGCTCTGATCAGAGGATTATTTGTTTACCATTTTATTTCCTTACAGGTTAGGTATTCATCTACTGGTGGAATGTATGTTACTGCATCCAAAGATGGTGCTATTCGGTTATGGGATGGGGTAACTGCTAGCTGTGCGCGATCCATTGATGGTGCACATGGAGCAGTGGAGGCCATAGGTGCAAATTTTACAAAGGATGAAAGGTTAGGGATCCCTTGTGGTTACAGCTTACAAGCTTGAACCAGGATTCTTTTCTTCAACGGGAAAAGAAAAAGAGAAAAAGAAAAAGGCAAAAAGAAAGAAAAGAGAACAAGATGTTTATTCCAGTTGAACCACTGTCTAGAAATGAAAAGGGGGATTTTTTGCCTTTTCATGGTCTAGAGGGTGGGAAACTTGTGAAAAGAAGTTGCCTATGAGAATCTCCTCTTCCTGTTTTGTCACAAAGAAGTTGCAGCATAATATATCCTGCTTGATAACTGAGTTTATCTTGTATACTGTTCATGCACTTAACCATAAAAATGTTGTTGTTCTTTTCTTTCAAATTTTAATGTAGCATCATTCATGATCCTACTTGACATAGAGCTTCATTTTTTAGTTGCCACGTGGAACTTGATTTACGTTCTATGAGAAATTCTTGATAATTTATAGGGCTTAAGATGCCTTCTCAAGCTTGTTTATTTCAAATGTTTCCTAGGTATATCCTCTCATGTGGAAAAGACTCTTCGGTGAAACTTTGGGAAGTTGGCACAGGAAGATTGGTCAAACAATATCTTGGAGCTACACATACACAGTTGCGCTGTCAGGTATGTCAGGCTCATACTGCTTGCTTTGAAGAATTCATGTTTCATGTTACAGTTATTTATATCATTTATAGCAAAGTTGCATATTATGAACTATCCATTGCTTGTCATTATTTAATATGCAATACATGGCAGCATATGCCAAGAATGCTGCCTTTAGTTTATCATTCTTGTGCCAGCTTCTCCATGGTTTCAAACTGCTTGTTGAATATGCTGCAGCTATCATGATCACCATGGAATTGCATTTTAAAAATAGCAGCTAATACATGGAAAGTATAACAACAATAACGCCTCTTCCCAAGCTACTTGGGGTCAGCTGTATGAATCTTCATTATCCATGTCACTCCATTAGGCCGGTCTAAATTTTGCGTTCAACTATCACATGGAAAGTAAAAGATACTCCCTATTTTACAATAGATGTACCAACCAGGAATTATGTCAATTTCTTGTTGGAAGTTCTGGTGATTTTTGAGATGTGATTGTCAGAGAGGATGCTTGTAAAATTCTTCTATAGTGGATTTCCTGTATCTCATGCTTGTCTTCTTTAGTTAGGCTATATTTTATATATGCATCACTTGTGGTGTTTCCTTTTCTTCTTTTGTTTGGACTGAGCTTTTCTTTATTCCGAAGAGAAAAGGAGCTATGTTATTCCCACTTTTATGAGAACGTTTTGCCTTACATTCTTGTTGACATTTGACAGCTGAATAATGCCTTTTAATGCAGGCTATTTTCAATGATACAGAAGAATTTGTGTTATCAGTTGATGAATCTCTGAATGAGGTAAAGTATAGCTTCCTTCAATACTTATGCAGGTAACGTTATGGAGATTAATTACGATGTTGGTCACAGATTGTTGCATGGGATGCTCTGACAGCAGAAAAAGTGGCTAGGTGGCCCTCCAACCATGTTGGTGCACCTCGTTGGCTTGAGCATTCCCCGGTAGAAGCTGCATTTGTGTCCTGTGGAATGGATCGATCCATTCGGTACTGGAAGGAGGTAGTTTAGTGCGACTGATGAGCCAGTGGCATGTAGCAAAGCCAGGGATATATATATGCGAGTGTAATTTAATAAGCTTTCTGTAAGAAACTCTCACCCCACTTGTTTGTTGTATACTCGAGAGAAGAGAAAAGAGGTATTCGTCGTAGGAAGGTCAACCGAGCAACCTCTTTTGTTTCCTCACCATGCCGTCAGCTAAGTGGATGGAAGTGATTTTTGCTTTGTCTTACCCCTCTCTCTGCCTCAGATTCTTTTCGTCTCGGATGGTGAAGGAAAGTAAAAAAGAAGAGGCAAGGAGGTATAAGGCAACTTTCAGATTGGTCGAATGGTCGGGCGTGGTAGTTAATCTCCTCTATCTTGATAAGGGTCATTTGCTGATCATCCAAATTCCCCAGTTTTTCATTTACAGTTTTACACTATGTGGACACAGGCTTGATAATCCTTTTGAGATGTTCAGTAGCAAACTTGTACTGTTTATAGGATATTTCATGTTTCTCTTGTTACAATGGAAACTGGAAAATTTTCTTCTCTCAATGGATATTTCTCCACTTTTCAAATTAGATGTTATATTTGATGTTTGTTAAAATGAACACCTTTGAGATTGAAATTAGGAGTATTTTTTTTTTAATGTAATTTGAAAGCAAGATAGCTTGAAAATGACACTTTTTTAATAGATGATTATTGTTCTGTATTTGACACCTACAAATACAAAAAGTTTGATAATAGCTGTATGGAGGGCATACAGCTAGACCAACCTTATGGCCTTGATCACTTTAACTAGTAGGGCTGTGCATAATTTGGTAAATACTGAATTATCGTACCGAAATCAAAAAATTTGGTATTTGGTAATCGATATTTTGATATTTGGTTAAAAAGTTTTTAAATTATGGTGCTAGGTAATAAGTATGGTATTCAATATTTAAAAATAAAATATCGAAATATTGATACCGTACCGAAATATATACTATATTACACAATACATATTATTAATTATAACATAAATATTCAAGATCTAAATTTTACTTTCTGTTATTTTTATAGTTTTCTTTCAACTTACTATCATTTGTTCCACTATACTTGTTGTTCCCCCTCTCCTCTTTGGTTGCTTACTTACATTTCAACCTTTCTCCATCAAGATTTAGCATTTTTGTTTTTCATCTTCTTCTTTTTTCTCACTATATTATAATATTTTTATTTTCGTATTTGTGAATACCTTAGAATATTATAGTCTATGGCTTTATACACTAGTTAATATTCGACCGAACGAACTGAAGTTACCAGATCGAATAAACTGAAACCGAAAGGAGAAAATTGAACCATACCAAATTTAATTAGGTATGATACTGGTATAGCATTTTAAAAAATTGAATACCAAAAATGCTGAATCGAAATATCTAAATACCGTACTGTACCGACCGACGAACACCTAGGTTCTTGTATAGATAATCTAAAAGTACTAAGTCGTGTTAAAATAAGTACGACTAATAAGTACTAAGTATTAATTATATGACTAAATAATTATAAAAGTGAGTTATGCATTTTCACTATCTAAATCAATGCAAAACTAAAAAAATAAATATCATTGTCAGTTCTAGTATTGAATTGAATTTTTCTTTTTTGTTAGCATTAATATTGATTTGATTTTGCTTTGGGCTTTATTTGAGTTACTAACTTTTACGGGCTGTAAAATATATTTGACCATTAAAAAGTTCTAAATCCAAACTTGAAATAATACATTAAAAGAGAAAACTATTAAAGGGTTTAAATTATATTATAATAATTATTTTTATGTATAAAATATTTTTAAAACTTGTATACATATAATGTCGGGTTGGTTTGGTTTCGGTTTGACTTTTTTTAGTTAAAACCAAACCAAACCAATTATGATCAGTTTTTTTTTCTAATAACCAACCAAATCAAACCAAATCATAGTCGGGTTTTTTTTCTCGGTTTGACTCGGATTATCAGTTTGGTGCGATTTGTCGGTTTCCTTTGTACACCCCTAGTACTCAGTATGAAAAGTGAAAGTTGTTTCGTTTAGTACGGGATCGCTTCACACCTCGCGGTACTTACACTTCTCGCCTATCGAAGTTCTATTCAAAAACCTCGTTCGAGAACTTGTATAGAGAAAAATTTTCCGTGGCACAACAGTTCTTCCATACCAACTTAGCTGCCCGTACCACTTAAAATCTGTCAAAAGATTTCTTTTTTTTTTTATTTAAAACAAACTATTAAATTATCATATATAATTAAAATTTATCATGAATTAATTAGTTTTACATGGGATACACCAACCTTCTTTTTCGGGTTTGAGCACATTAATTATCAAAATTGAAAAACTATAATTTTTTATCTAATGGATGTGAATTTTTAATGGAATTATGGACGACCCCGCTTGAGGTAAAAAGTCGAATTAAGAAGAATATTGGGCAAAAAACAAAATTGGTCTATCAGCCAAAATTAATTGTATTAGTGCAAAATATGTTTATTTTTTATATATAATTGATGTGAACCAATATTCAATTTCTAGCACGACGCTAACAATTACTACAACAACAATGCATCTACTCCCACAAATGGGGTTTGGGAAGGGTAAAATATATGCAAGCCGTATTTCTACCTTGTGGAGACAGAAGAAGTTGTTTTCGATAGATCCTCGGTTCAATAAAAGCAAAATCGCAATAGTTATGACAAAGAACCACGACATAACGCTAACAATTGGATGAAAAAAGAAACACAATCAGTACTAAGTATAAATAGTGAAAATGGTTTCGTTTAGTGCGAGATCGCTTCACACTTCGCGGTACTTACACTTCTCGCCTATTGAAGTACTGTTCAAAAACCTCGTGCCAAAACTTATATAGAGAAGAATATCCCGCGGCGCAACAGTTTTTTTATACCAACTTAGCTGCCCGTACCACTTAAAAATCGGTCAAAAGATTTAAAACAAGTAAATTATTAAACTATCATAATTAAAATTCATCATGAATTAATTAGTTTTATATGGAATGTCAACATATACCAACCTTCTTTTTTCGGGCTTGAGCACACAGAAATAATTATCAAAGAAAAACTATAATTTTTATCTAATGGATGTGAATTATTAATGGAACTAGTCTCAAGGTACACGCGATGCGCGTGTATTCTATTTCAATGAGTACTAATTTATTTAAATTTGTGTTTAAACAATAAAATAAAAGTATAAGTTCCTAAAGATAATTATATATGTTAAATGTGCATAATAACTAAATAAAGAAAGAAGCTCTCGTAAAAATCCTCAATCATAAGTCAATAATTCAACTTAAAATTTATTTCAGTTTATTAATATTATAACTTTAATTTCACAAGTTATCATGCTTCCTTTTTCAGTTTCAGCAAGAACAAATCCTTAAAAACCTTATAACTTTAATTTCACAAGTTATCATGCTTCCTTTTTCAGTTTCAGTAAGAACAAGTCCTTAAAAACCTAAATAGTGCTGAAGGATAACATAAAATATGTAATTAGGCAACTAATAATCAACAACTTTTATATGATCACTAAATCAAATTAAATAGCAATGAAAAAAAATACATTTAAAAGGATACTAAAGCAAGCTTGTGAGAGAATTTATAATTGAAAGAAGACTTTTCCATGACATATTAACTCTAGAGAATGACTTAGAATTAGAATTAAGAAAAAGGTAGTCCGGTGCACAAGGCATCTCGGATAATTCTATATAAAGTAAAATTTTAACATTTTAAAGTTCTAAGTATTAGAAATTTTAGTCCAAATAATAAAAAAAAAATATTAATTTTAAACTTCTAGAAATTATAGAAATAATTAAATGAAGTATTTTTTTATATAATAATTAATATTAATTTGGAGGGACTTTATATTTTCTTTTTTGCTTAAAGATCAAGTTTAAAATGAAAAAAAAACGTTAGTTTTAAATTTAGTCTGTTATTGTAGGTATTTTATTGAATAATCTAGAATTGAAAATACAATAAGCACATTATCTCTTATTAATAAAAGAAATGGAAAACAAAACGTGATAAAAGTAAGTNAATAAATAAAAGTTTTATTAATTTTAAACTTCTAAAAATTATAAAAATAATTAAATGAAGTATTTTTTTATATAATAATTAACATTAATTTGGATGGACTTCAGATTTTTTTTTTTTTTTTTGCTTATAAAGATCAAGTTTAAAACGGAGAAAAACGTTACTTTTAAATTTTAGTCTTTTATAGTAGGTATTTTATTAAATAATCTTGAATTGGAAATACAATAAGCACATTATCTCTTATTAATAAAAGAAATGGAAAACCAAATGTGATAAAAGTAAGTCCTATAAATTAGGATTCATACCTATTTTAAACAAAGAAGAATTTAATATACAAAATATAGTTAATTTGAAGCCCTAAATTTTAGGCAAATAACTTAAATTACTATTTTATCCAATATATAATATATTTTTAAAGGGTAAAAAAGGCGAACGAAATTTCGCTAAGGACCTTCGTGCTTTTAATATAGTATATATATATAGATTATGGACGACCCCATTTGAGGTAAAGAGTCAGAAATAGGAAGAATATTGGGCAAAATACAATATTGGCTGGTCAACTAAAACTAATTGCATTCGTTAGCCAAAAAATATACTACGAAATAAGATTATTTTGTAATATATAATAGGAGTAGTTAGCTATTATTATTGAGAGCGATTAAAAATATATATATATATATATATGTCAATTTGGTCTTTTTCCTTTATCTAATGGATGTGGATATTGAGAGGGAAGAAGATATTGGATGATGTGGTTTTAGAAGCTCCCCACTAAAACTGTGGTGAAGGTTAAGAATAACTGCTTTCTTCCTCTGAGCGCGTGGCAAAGTCTCTCCTTCGCCGGAACTTCACCGCCGGCAACTCCATAGGTAACTTCAGAACATGTTTAACGTCACTCTATTTTCTATATTCCTCACATTCTCTGTTCTCTCTCTTTTAACCATAATTTAAACCTCTAGAGACAGAACTGTGGAGGCTTAATTATGAAATTTGCAGTGGCCCTTATTTGAAATTCTTTGAATTTTAGTGTCCATGTAGTAGAACTTTTTTGTACCTTTTACATTGTTGGGTCTTTACATTGTTGAATGGCAGCCGGTCATATTCACTGTTTACTTTTTTTAGTCATATACATAGATTATACACAATTATATACATATATACATAAAGTATACATATATTATACCTCCATCGGTTATTTTTAGTTTAAGCAGTTGGATGGGCGGCTATATGGGTTAATTCTTCTATATTGTTCTTGTTTGTCATACATCTATAGCATTAGCTGTACTGATTCATACTTTATAAGCATGTATAAACTCACAAGCAAAGACTCTGTATTTAATAGCAAAATCCTTAACTACATGAATGAATTCATGAAGATGAAGTCACCTAGGCACCCAGGGGTGTAGCTTAGTGGTCAACGAAGTGAGTTAGAACCATGAGGTCTTAGGTTCAGTTCCCAGCGGAGACAAAAATACTAGGTGATTTCTTCCTATCTATTCAAGCCTTAGTGGAAAGAGTTACGTGGTACTTGTTGCTGTTGGGAGGTAGCCGTGGAATTAGTCAAGGTGTGCGGAAGCTGGTCCGGACACCATGGTTATCAAAGAAAAAAAAGAAAGATGAAGTCACCTAGTTGTAACAATATTGACTGGCTTAGATTATTCTCATACATATCTGAATTTGAAACTTTGCAGGTCTTGAGTTACTGCTTGAAGAGATGGTGTCTTTGCAAAAATATCCATCAGTACATCATGCATATATGTTAAACGCATCCCCTCAGGTTCGACTCGTCATCGTTCTTTACTGCTCTGACCATATATATACCTGTTGTTTTGAAGTTCCTCTTCATTTATAAAAGTGGCTTTGGTGCATCAGCAAGGATTGTTTAGGAACAGCCCCAACCGAAGAGGTCCTGGCTTTCTTATCAGATCAGAACAAGCGCCTGAAGTTTCAATTTCCTCTTGCCAAGGTAAAACTACCCTAACATGATCTGAAAGAAGTCTAATGAAGCGGTACAGTCGGTTTACTGTCAGTTACCATCTATTTGTCAGGCAACCCAAATTTCAGATGGGGTCTTTGGCTCACAACGAGCAATATTTCAAAATTCAGGAGCATTTGAGCTTTTGAAGGACCATTTCATATTCAATGATTTTCACTCCCCCCTATATTTTCTTCTCCTAATTTTTTGCTTTAGAATTAATCTCATTGACAGTTTAAGCTACTTGATATATTGCGTGTGATCTCATTTTCTGTTTTTACATTAACTTGAGTGGATACACTCTATGCTGCCCAATGCATCGGTTGGTTAGTCCAATAGTGTCATCTCTACCATTTATAAGATGGTGAAATCAATTCAGTTCACTCTACTGTGCTCCTTTGATGAGAAAAGAGCAATCTACTTCCAGGTAGTGAACAAATCTCCTGAAGTATGGGCGAAAAGTGAGACCTTCAAAATTGTTGCTTTTGGGGGAAATACCCAAATGGATGAGAACTATTTCGAATAGCAAAACTTTTATTAATAAATATTATCAGGTTGATCGAACACCTTCGTTCACATACATGAAGTGTTGATATAACACCTTCATATACATGAAGTGAGAGTTTGCAAGTTGGAGTCCTGGGGTTTATGGTCTTTGAGTTCAAAGAGATCCTAAATTCCCAACATCTTCATAATAGGCTATTGCTTATTATATTGATCCACATGCAGAATAGTAAACCTGCTTGTCCTTTTATGATAGACCTTTTAGCACCAAAAGTAAAGTGGTTAACCATATACTTTTTATTTGGTGTTTTCCTTACAGATAGACCTGGAAGACGTCAATTTCTTGCCATGGGATCAACAATTGCCCCTTTGTTGCTAATGTCTTATCAGACACCAACATCATGTAAAAATCTTCTCGCGGTGTACTTAAATGTCCTTACATGTTAAATCACTTCAGTTTCATTTCTCAATATATCCCTGCTGTATTAGTGTTTCCTAAAAACTGGTGTTGCGAAGTTATCAAAAACAATTATCTTCCGTGCACTTTACTGCTTCTTAAAATTTCAATGGCTGATATCCTAAGAGTACACCCTTTGATATGGCTCAGTTGCTGCAGAATCTAAGAAGGGATTTCTGCCCGTCACAGACAAGAAAGACGGATACAATTTCGTCTATCCTTTTGGGTGGCAGGTCCATTCCCTATCTTGATAACAATTGTCTGTTACTTTATGTTTTGCAACTTTCTTTTGCTTTCTGTCTTTTAGTTGCACAAAAAGTTGCTGGGAAAACTCGTGTTGTTGAGCTGCTTCTGTGGATTTAGCAATTCTGCATATCTATTTCATTTAATTTCCTTCTGGAATTTCAGCTATCCTTCAAGGGAGTTAAAGGAGCCCCTTTCCCCAGTTAGCTTAGGGCCTTAACCCTCAGTTTTATGTTTCTTATCTCAAAGAAGTGAGGCCTATCTCAGTTTTATTCTTCTTATCTCAAAGACATAAGGCCTATATTTCCCCTCCTAGTTTTTTCCACCTAATTTCTGTTTCATCGCATCTAATACAAATTAAAAAAAAAAATCTGCAGTTAGAATTTTCTAGTCCTTAGCCACTTTGTATTTCTCATAATTTCACTATTATCTTGTAGATTATTTTTGCTTTTGGTTTATTTACTCTTTGCTTGTTCATCTTCTTCTTTTTCATTTTTCCCCTTTTCTCTTGATCCAGGAAGTAGTGGTCGAAGGTCAAGATAAGGTTTTCAAAGATGTTATTGAACCACTAGAAAGCGTTAGTGTAAATGTGATACCCACCAACAAACAAGATATTCGTGATTTTGGTTCACCACAAGAGGTTTGTAGGAAATTCTAAATTATTTTTCTTTTGGTATTTATGAAAAAACAGGCTAAATTTCCCTGCAAAAGTTTCCTGTTTTGCTGGTTTTCTATGTACTGTCTTTTTAGCTATCTGGGTTTTCAGTGTAGTTAGAGTTTTATGGATCGTGTATTGGCTCTTGATTTGAGCCGCCATTCCAACATTTTCTCATCTGCTAATATTCACATTGCAGGTTGCTGAAACTTTAATAAAAAAGTTTTTATCATCACCTTCTCAAAAGACAAAACTGATTGAAGCATCAGAGGTCTGTGTTTTCTAGTTCCCTTCCACTAAAAGTTTTCTTTTATACCTTGATCTTCGAGTGTTCGTCATGCTATTGCTGTTGTTGTTCAACTAGCCCATCAGAACCTTGAAATGTTTGATGTGTAAATGTCAATGTCAAACTTCGTCTCGGGACTAAATTCATCTGGTTGACATGTTTTGATGTTCCTTAAAAGAAGCAAGCTAGTTGCTTGCTAGTGAACTAGCTTTCTCCATGGCTGAAGTTAAATTTGGGCTAACTACGGATCATCTTAGTAAAGCGTTGTTTATCATAGCACACAGTCCAGTTTCAGTCACCATGCGCTGGTATATGTTAAAAGTTCTATGAACTTGAAATAAGAAGGGAATTAATTAATTTGCATAATGCTATCTATATTAGAAGAAACATCAATACTGGCTAAAAGATTTGATTTGGATTTTCAAGTTCCAAAAAAAAAAAAAAAATTTAATAGCTTCTCGAGTTCTCCATATAATGATTTTAATAGCTTTTCTTAGTGTGTCTTCTTGAAACAGGGTAATGTTCTCTCTTTCTTATGTTAAATTTCATGACGATTATGTATTACTTACAATAATTTGGCAGGTGAGGGGCGGGCCCGTTATCCACCGAGTTTCAAACCGTGTGTACCTAGACCTCAAGGATTTCTCGATTATCAATAATAATAAAAATAATAGTAATAATCAATTCGGTATACACATTAGCAACAAAGGATTGGGTTTCAGAAAAGGACCTTTCTGTAGCATAAATGTAGAAGTCTAAAAGGGATAAATGTAGCATAAATGACCTTTCCTTGATTTATGGGATTACTTGTCGTTGCTTTCGTTTCTCTGATTACAATACTCAGTTTTAGTTTTATATCTTTGTATTTTTGCTTCGGTTTTATAATTGGTGTGATTGCTATTGCCCTTCCTTTTATCTTTCCTAAGCCGAGGGTCTTTCGGAAAAGCCTCTCTGCCTTCTTGAAGGTAGAGGTAAGGTCTGCGTACATACTACTCTCCCCAGACCGCACTTGTGGGATTACACTGGGTCTGTTGTTGTTGTACGTTCAAGGCGTGGCCTCTTTTTTTCGCGAGAATAAATTTTGAATCCTCTCGGCTTATTGTTGTGCTGTCTTCACATTTGATATGCAATTACTTTAGGAAAAAAGGCTAGGTATGGGATGAAAACATCTTCTACAAATTTGATATTGCGCTGTTAACATGATGTTATATCATGTCAGCTATAAATTCAGTTACCACTTCAATATGATTTCTGCTCTTCCTAATGATAATTTCCAGGTATTCATGGATTTCCTAGCAAGGCTTCAATTAGCTTAGATTCGTTTAGTCGAAAGAAAGTTAAGTCACTTGTCATAATATTGAGAAATTCTCAGTTGGAAAGGTTTAAGTTGCTACCCTGTGTCCCACGGTCCATCTCCCTTTTGGCAACAATTTGAGACTTTATGGGATCGTACTGTGGAGTAGCTATGATGAAAAATTGTTTCCTTGGATTATTCATGCATATCACTCTCTTGCCATGTTGAAAGATGCCAATGGAAAGAAAGAACCTAGAGTTTTCCTTTGAATGAAAAACAAGTTCATATTCCCTCTGTCATCCTTTCATTAGAAGACCGTCTCCTCCCTTCTTCCAAATGAAAAGGAAATATATCGCTCTAATTGTCTGGAGCTCCTATTTTTGTTTTATACTAAAGAAGGAATAATTTCTGGCTTACCAAAAAAAAGAAAAAACGAGCTTTTACATCTGATACACATGTAAATTTGACATTGCCGTGAACAATTTCACAGCTTGACTTTTTTACATCTGCTGTGGTTAAATAGTGCAGAGATTCCTCTTAGAAAGGGGGATGGGCTTACCATCTGATTTGTCAAATAATCAGTATATTCTTGGTACCTCAAGTGTCTGAAATGAAATGCAAGAAAAATGGGTATCTAGGTGAAACTCATTATGTCTTGGCGACTTGGTCTAAATCTCTTTGCCTATCAATTTCAGTATCCCATATTATAGTCTGGATGTTTTCTATTTTTTCCCTTGTCATGTTTGTATTTTCCAGCATGAGCTTATATACTATTGCTTGACATCTATGAAGTTATTTGACAATCTTTCTCTGATCATACTGTAGCACGATATTGAAGGGAAAGCCTATTACACATTTGAGTTTGTTGCACAAGCCCCAAATTTTACTCGCCATGGCCTCACTGCAGTCTGCATTGGCAACGGTATGAAACTTATGGATAAGTGGACGTGATTTGTTTGGTATGAAGTTCTACTTTTTGTTTACTTGAACATTTCTAGCTCGCCTTGACCAAGCCTGATGAAAGAGTGGTCTCGAATCTTCTGCCTTCCAGGATTAGAAGTTATTACCTGCCAATTACTTGCTTCAATTGTAGTTTTAAAATAAGCACCAATTTAAATGTCATTTATACATTCACGAGCCTCAGACATTGGCATGCCAGTGATTATTTTTGTTAACCGGAAACTTGATTTGAAAGGATATTGCTAACCAGCAAGAATTTCCGACATGGCAAATACTTGTTCATCTCCATAATTTTGGTATCACTATATGTTGGCTTCTGAAAATAAGGTTCAGATGATAGCATGGCTGGTTTGATCTACGGTGAAGATGGGGTTTCCTTTAGTTAAGTTTTTCGCTCAAAGATCAAGAATCATGCAAATTATATGGGGCATCACTGACCATCAAACTCTGTAGCTTTCTATCCGTAATATCAGGGAAAATGGAGAAGTGCAGGAAAAGAGTTCAACCTCCATATCCGACCCCCTTCCGAAAGCCCAAAATGGTTCCAATATCGATGTTTTCTATTGTTAAATGTTAACCATAAGACCACTTTACCATTCTCAGAGAAACCATAAGAAATACTTTAACTGGCCATAAGATTTTCTTCTGTTGAATTTCGCTTTCCTTCGAAAGAGTTGCTATTTGAAAAAAAAAGCGCTGACCAATAACATGGTTGCTTCAAATATGAGAATGCACCAGTTGATATCAATTTGATGATATTATGATATGTGATTATATCATGTAGTTAGTTGACCATTTAAACTCCTTGGTTTTTTATTGTTTAATCCAACCCCATTATGCAAGGTTAGTCCATATTCTAGTAATGCTTCCATAATTCCCACTTATACAACTCTTATAACTCGCAGATACCCTTTCCATTCTCTCGTTTGTGACTTCTGCATTCAAATCAATGTCGTTTGTCCAACCAACCCCCCCCCCCCCCCCCCTTCTTTTTTTTCCCCTCGTAACTGGGAATTCACAAAATGTTGCACATGTTTACCTGACATTTTCTATTTGAATGTTGATTCTAATGCAGGAAAATTCTATACATTGACAACTG
This sequence comes from Nicotiana attenuata, assembly GCF_001879085.1. Taxonomy (NCBI): domain Eukaryota; kingdom Viridiplantae; phylum Streptophyta; class Magnoliopsida; order Solanales; family Solanaceae; genus Nicotiana; species Nicotiana attenuata. Next base: position 22,048,638 of record NC_031996.1, on the reverse strand, counting down.
GGGCAAATGAGAGGAGATGGGAGAAGATGAAGGACAGGTTACATACTGTAGTTGATTCCTTTAAAATTTTCAATGTCTAATGTATTAGAATTTGAATTGTTATCTTGCTTCCTGGTGATAAGTTTCCCAGTTTTTATCTTCTGCATATTCAGGAAAAGTATCTAACATTGGAGGCTGTATAATCTATGTAGATATGAGCATTCTCCTTTGTGAATCATTTCGTGCAAATTCATTACACATTTTGTATAAACAACATTTGTTGAACATTCTCTGTACAACTTCAATGTTACATGTGTGTGTGCTTTATTGCACTCATGGTTGTTTGTTCTAGTCTACTTCCCCAACCTATACATCTTTGAAGTTATAGAGAAGCTGCACCATCTTCCAATAAGTATATAATTATTTGGCATACTGGTAAAATCAGCTTATGAACATGATTCTTCTCTTTCCCTTTTTAGTTCCTTTTTACCTTCTTCTTTTTTTTTTTAAACACTTTGAAACCGCTACAGAGGCTACCAAATTATTAAAAACTGACAATCCAAGTATCCAACTTTATTATCTAGCTCTCTTTTGGCCAATAAAAATCTAATACTCTATAAATCAAATGCGAGTCTATCGGAAACGGTCTCTCTACACCCTCGGGTAGAGGTAAGGAGGTCTGCGTACACACTACCCTCTCCAGATCCCACTTGTGGGATTTAAGTGGGATCGTTGTTGTATCCATCCAAATGCGAATGAACATATAGAGGAAAAATCTAATTATAAGGATAATAATTAATCATACTACAATCTCAAAAGAGATTCAATCCATGCATGCAATGTGGTAGTTAATATTCAAAATTGAAAAGGAAATGTTGGAGCCTTAGAGGAGAATGGTGGAGAGAGAGACAAGAGAATTATATATGAAGAGAAAAACCATTGGTAGTCCAATGAATAACATCTACTTCTGATATACTGCGATATTGCAGCATACATTCGGTTGCAATACCAACAACAACAACAACAACAACTACCCAGTAAAATCCCACATAGTGGGGTCTGGGGAAGGTAATGTGTACGCAGACCTTACCCCTGCCCCGATAGGGCAGAGAGGCTGTTTCCGATAGACCCTCGGCTCAGAGAGACGGAGACAAAAAACAAGAAAAGAAAAGAGAATTCATTAGTAACTCCATTAGAAACCGTAATAGTAACAGAAGCATAAAAACCAAAAGATGAATGACATGCAATAACAGTAACCAGAGTCTAAGGCCCGGGGCTAAAATAAACCGCAAGAATAGTGTGAGTTCAACATAAACTGCAAGCCATCTAAGATCAACCCTAATCCAACCCCGCCTCACCCCCGGTATGAAGTAAGGAAAGCTCTACTACCCCTATTCTACAACCCTAATGCTTGACCTCCAGGCCTTCCTATCAAGGGTCATCATGTCCTCGGAAATCTGCAGTCGTACCATGTCCTGCCTGATCACCTCTCCCCAATACTTCTTAGGTCTCCCTCTACCTCTTCTCGTACCCACCACGGCCAACCGCTCACACCTCCTCACCGGTGCATCAAGGCTTCTCCTCTGCATGTGCCCGAACCATCTGAGCCTCGCTTCCTGCATCTTGTCATCCACAGGGGCGACAACCACCTTCTTCCGAATATCTTCATTCCTAATATTGTCTATCCTAGTGTGCCTGCACATCCACCTCAACACCGCATCTCTGCTACTTTCATCCTCTGGATATGGGAGTTCTTGACCGGCCAACACTCTGCCCCATACAACATGGTCGGTCTAACCACAGTTCTATAAAACTTACCTTTGAGTATCGGTGGCACTTTCTCGTCACACAAGACTCCAGATGCAAGCCTCCATTTCATCCAGCCCGCCCCTATGCGGTGAGTGACGTCCTCGTCGATCTCTCCGTCCCCCTGAATCATCGACCCAAGGTACTTGAAGCTATCTCTCTTGGAGATGACCTGTGACCCAAGCCTCACGTCCCCGCCTACTTCCCTCGACTCAGCGCTAAACTTGCACTCCAGGTACTCTGTCTTAGACCTGCTCAATTTGAAACCCTTAGACTCGAGAGTCTGTCTCCAAAACTCCAATCTCTCGTTAACACCGGCCCTCGTCTCGTCAATTAGAACTATGTCATCAGCAAATAACATACACCATGGCACTTCCCCTTGAATATGGTGTGTCAAAGCATCCATCACCAAGGCAAATAAGAACGGGCTAAGCGCAGAGCCTTGGTGTAATCCCATAACAACCGGGAAATGCTCCGAGTCGCCTACCACAGTCCTAACCTTAGTCTTAGCTCCATCATACATGTCCTTGATCGCTCTTATGTAGGCTACCGGCACGCCCTTCGCCTCAAGACATCTCCAGAGCACCTCCCTAGGAACCTTGTCATACGCTTTCTCCAAGTCAATAAACACCATGTGCAGATCCTTCTTCTTATCCCTATACTGTTCCACCAACCTCCTAATAAGGTGGATAGCTTCCGTAGTGGAGCGGCCCGGCATAAACCCAAACTGATTATCGGATATAGACGTCGTCTTCCTCACCCTCACCTTCACCACCCTCTCCCAAACTTTCATGGTATGGCTAAGTAACTTGATACCCCTATAATTGTTACAACACTAGATATCACCTTTGTTCTTGTACAACGGTACCACTGTACTCAACCTCCATTCCTCCGGCATCCTCTTCGTCCTAAAAATTACATTGAACAACACAGTCAGCCATTCCAATCCTGCTCTACCCACACACTTCGAAAACCCTACCGGAATTTCATCTGGCCCGGTCGCTCTACCTCTACTCATCTTATGCAAAGCCCCCACGACCTCCTCCACCTTAATGCGCCTGCAATACCTAAAATCTCGGAGACTCTCCGAATGCCCTAAGTCCCCTAGCGCTATATCCCGGTCCCCCTCCTCATTTGGAAGACCGTAAAAGTACGTTTGCCATCTCTCCTTAATCTGGGACTCTCCCATCAATACTCTACCATCCTCGTCTTTGATGCACCTTACTTGGTCCAGATCCCGGGCCTTCCTCTCCCTCGCTTTAGCCAGCCGAAACAACTTCCTGTACCCGCCTTTCTCCCCTAATTCCTCGTATAGACGGCTAAACGCTGCATTCTTAGCCTCCGTGACCGCCAGCTTTGCCTCCTTCCTAGCCACTTTGTACCTCTCTCTATTCGCTCTCCTCTCCTTATCGCTTGTGCTCCCTGCCAACTTCGCGTACGCTCTTCGCCTCCACTTTACCTTGGACTATGTCATTCCACCACCAGTCTCCTTGGTGCCTGCCAAAAAAACCCTTCGATACACCTAGCACCTCTCTCGCCGCCTCCCTCCACACTAGTTTCGCCGTCGTTGACCCACATAGTCGCTCGCGTCTCCACTACTCCTCCAAGCTCCCATAGCGGATAACCTCCCCTCCAAATCCTGGGCTTTATCCTTGGTTAAAGCTCCCCATCTAATCCTCGGTCGGCCACGAGCATACCTCTTCTTCCTCTTCATCATAATGCTGATGTCCATCACTAAGAGCCTATGCTGAGTCGCGAGGGTCTCTCCCGGGATAACCTTGCAATCCTTGCACAACCCTCTATCACACCTTCTGAGGAGAAGGTAATCGATCTGAGTCTTCACCGCCGAACTCCGAAAAGTAACCAGATGCTCCTCCCTCTTCGGAAAAGTCGAGTTCGCAATCACCAGCT
>NC_031996.1:22021381-22037509 GCF_001879085.1 Nicotiana attenuata | reverse complement strand
GTCTGGCCTAGACCACATACAAGCCACTTCTTGGCCTTAGCATTTTTCTCCCACTTCCTCAGGTCCTCAGTAGTACAATCAGCCCTTGTTTTTGGCACATCAATTCCTTCAGCATTCTTCTTAGTGGTTGCTAGGGGACCATCAGTGACTATGTCCCAAAGTTCATAATCTTCCCCTATAATGTGATCTCTCATTCTGTTCTTCCACCAAGAATAGTACTGACCATTGAAAAGTGGAGGCCTGGCAGTGGATTGCCCTTCCCAGTTCCCAGGTGGTGCACTCATTGTTGATCTTCTCCTAAGGTGTTAGCCTCTTCAAGGATAACCTGCTCTGATACCAATTGATGTTCTACACGTCAATACCACACAAGAGGGGGGGGGTGATTTGTGTGGTACCTAATTTTTGCACTAGAAGAACCTGGTTCTTCTAAATGTACTTACTATGACTGTTTGCGAAATTAAGAGTGTATAAAATAAAGAACACACAGATTTTTACGTGGAAAACACCTGGCTCAAAAGGTGAAAAAACCACGACCTACTACTCAGTAGGAATTTTCCAAACTTCCACTAAAATCACTGAGCCAAAACAGCATTTACAAAACTCTTGTAAACCTAAGGATTAAACTCTAATCCCAGTGTGGCACACATCCTCAACTGCTGCGACACTTTCAAGTTAACTCTAACTTGAATACTCAAAGTACCTAATACAATTGCTTCTATGAAAGCTGAAAGGTACAACTTTAAAACACCTACTACAATTGAACTAGAATAAAATAAAGACACAATGGAATTGGTTCTTCTACCTTGTCCAAGTAGCTTCAGGAATGGACACTTGAATCTCACGTAAATTGCTTGCAAAAAGCCTTGCTATTTTGCTCTTCAATTTAGTTTCACTTCTGCGTTTGTGCAATCCCTGTAAAAGAGAACAATCATTATTATTTATAGAGTTAGTAATCAGAGTTTGATTAAAACTCGAATTGCTGATCCTTCATCAAATTCGAGTCCTAGAACAATTCAAACTCCAATCCTTATTCTTGATCCGGATGTAGTTCTCTTCACATAAGGAGACTTCAACTCCTTATCCTATGCAACCTTTTCGATCAACTCAGAAGATATTGTTGCTGACCCTTGAGACTTATCTTCACACGTATGTCACATGTATAAGTATATCAACACTGTGTCTGTCTCACATAATGGACCTGGTTCATGACTGAGTTCATTTTGTCAATCTTCAAAACTTCATCTGAACTTGGGCCAACACACAGACTCTCTAAGATCCCTATCCACCAAGATACCCACTCCAATCTTACCCCTCACGACTCCAGAGTACCACAGCTTATACCCGTCCGCATTCCTCGCCTTCGACCCTGCCCACCTAGTCTCCTGGACACAAGCTATATTAACCTTTCTCTTCTGGAGAATCTTTGCCAACTCAATAGACTTACCCGTCAGTGTGCCTATGTTCCACGACCCGATCCTCAATCTACAAGATCCCTCTTTCCCCTTACCCTCCTTTCCTCTCGTCCCAACCCCTGACCCCCTCCCCACCCCCCTTCTCACCCTCAACACCCCTCGAGGACAGGACCTTACTCTACCATCCCACACCATAGCCACTATACCTACGGCAAACTCCGAAAAACACTAACACGGACCCAAACTAGAAATACCCGGTTGCAACTACAAGTATTCTAGTAATACGCTTAAAGTGATGCTAACTAAATAGCCACAAATTAACTAACATAGAGAAAGAGACAAGAAAACGGGAGGTACCAACTCCCGATGGAAAGAAAACGGGAGGTACCAACTCCATATTTTGAGATATCATCCCAACCCTACACAATCACCTCTAATGTTTGTCTCAAAAAATATAATCTACTCGAAGCTCCGACAAAAATTTAAATAAGAGAGTTGAGATAGATTGACACCAGTTTTGAAAGAATTTTATCAGCCAACACTCTCTTAACTAGATATCGACACAAATAATATTTCCTTTATTAATTAATTAGGCACTAGAGAAAACAGCAGATATTGCTACTAGGGGTATACATGGACCGGGTTGATTCGGTTTTTATCAAAACTAAACCAAACTAACTATATCGGTTTGGATTGTTTCGGTTTTATTTGTCGGGTTTTTCGGATTTTTCGGGTTTTTTGTTACTTAGATATTATTTCAATCTTACTTTATAAAATTTTGATAAGTAAATATATGTTTAGTAAAAATATAAAAAAATTGACAAACATATTATCTATTAAAAAATTCTTATGGGAGAATTTCCTTAGTAACACATAATAGTTATTTTTTTAGTCATCTGACAATAATTTTCATTGATGTACACTTTCAAGGTTAACCGAATTTAGTAATTAAATATAAAAATCAATATAATACTTAAAGAATAATAATCAATTCACATTCGAAAAAGATATAAGAATTTTATAGATCTTAACATATGATATGAATATGGAAGAACAAAGAGATTGACGCATTTCAGTAACACTTGATGAGAAAGTGATCATACAACCAATTATTTAAGGTTACTAGATACGGAGCACTTCATATACTATTAAATATTATATCCCGCAAGAGAGTCCCAAATATTTCTAAATATTTTTTAAAGAAAATTCTATATAAAATCTTAAAAGTATATATAAAAATTATATATTTATATGTCGGTTTGATTCGGATTTTTTTACTCAATACCAAACCAAATCAAGCCAAACCTAGTCGGGGTTTTTAATCGGTTTGGTTTGACTTTTTGGTTTGGTGCAGTTTTCTGGTTCGGTTTGTACACCCTAATTGTGACGGTATAATAAGAGGAATTTAACAAACGATTTTTGAAGAGTGATATTACCTATACCAAAAAAGGTAAACACGTGAATATCGAAGGTATTCAACAGCTAATAAAAAAATATTTAATCCTATATACACAATATAATATTCCAACAAACGAGTTTGGATGATGAACCCCTTTCGGCCCGTAGCTCCACCTATGATTCCTAGGTAGAGGTGAGAAAAGCAAAGGAATATAGTAAGTGTTTGTTTACCTCGAAAATACGAGTAACAATTAAACTTGTTTATGGTTTTAAAGATACGTGATTTAGTACAATACTAATTAATAACCAAGAAATCTAACGTATAACTGAAAGAAGTAAGTAGAATCAAATCAGTGTGCAAGCTAGTCTCGACCTCGAGCTAAGGTGGCCTCGAGGTAGGTCAAGAGCAATAAAGTAAGAACAACAAAGTTAAAAGGACAATTCTGATGAAATATGAGCATGAAAGTAAGAGAGTATATTCTTTTGCCAATGATGATGGTTACAAATGATTGGGGTCCCCTTTATATAATAGGGGAACCCTAAATAAGGTATATTTCTATTTACAGAAAGAATCTTATTGGGACAGCTGTATAACCTCCTAGTACGGATTCGTACTGACTCGTATGAATTTATTCCGGAATTTATGCCACGATCTTGGAGACATGGCGAGAATCTTGCTCTTTCTGTTACAAACCCATAACGGCTCCATCTCGGGGTTGGTCATACTCAGCTTCGGTACTCATCGTGCACTTCGATCTTCGAGCCTTATGTTCTTCCCTCGAACTTGAACCTGGTCCATACTGAGTTTATCCCTCGATGCGAGCCCTCTGTTCCTCGATGTGAGCCCTCGATCCCACAAAATCGGGGATACATGATTTTACCGTATACATATAGTCCCCGTGTTTCTTAGAGTAAAATGATAAGAAATGATTTGAACCTCGATTTTTTGGAGCCCTTGATGATGACTTCATTCTCGTGATGTAGGCGTTCTAAGTGACCGAAACGTCCCGTCGGTTCGCTTCCCCAAAGCATTAAATGCTTCTCCAGTGGTGGTTGCCACTAGCGCCGTTGAATCGTCGCCGCTCACCTATAAATACAAGGTTTAATTTCGGAGAAAGCTTTACTCCAATCTTCAAACCACCTCTAAACTTCTCCTATATCTCCTTCTCTTCATCTCTTTTCTCTCATTATTCGCTACTCCCGCTCCTTTTAGTGTCAGAAAATACCAAACTCCGCCTATCTCCGCTTCTTCTAACTTGAATTAATGGCGAAAACTTCAAAGACAGTCCCCAAAAAGGAGAAAGCTTCCTCCTCCTCTTCCCGGCCGGCCAAACTTGTGGCGCCAGCCATTCACGAGATCATTCCCGGCCCTTGTATGATAAAGAAGACTTTAATGTTGAAAATCCCCCTGCAATCCCAGGCCGATGCGAACATGTATCCCGATATATTAGTTCGTAACGGAGAAGCATCTCAAGGCCATGAAGAAAGACTGTGGCTGGGGGGACGAGGTCGTGGTACAGATCCCCGACCCCGAGGAGAGCATTATTACTCATGTGGAGGGGTTCTTAAGTGTTTACACTTACCCCTTCACACTGGGTCCCTTTGGTCCAGTAGTGGTTGACTTTTGCAAAAGATATGAAGTTACCCTCGGCCAGATCCATCCCTCTTTCTGGCATATCGTGATTATGCTACGCTACTTCTCTAGCAAGGCCGAGGGATTAGAGTTTACCCTCCACCACCTCATTCGGCTGTATCGGCCTCAGCTTTTTTGAGGGTTGATCAAGCTTCAACGTCGATCAAGCAAAGCCTTCTTTGCTAGTAACGACAAGGATAAGGACCGAGGCTGGATGAGCCGGTTCATTCGAGTGAGGACCGCGAACGTCATCCCTAAGGGAAAAATGCCGTTCCCAGAGAAGTGGAATCCAATCGTAAGTGAAGTCCCTTTCCCAGTATCTTCTTATACTCCGTTCCTGCCTTTAGTAATGCCTTTGCCTCTTTTGCAGTTGTCGCTTGGATGCCCTATGTCCTTGACCTCGAGGACTAGGTTCGGAAACTGGCCGCAACCTCCTCGTATGACGAGCGCAAATGGCGTGACTTATCGAAGGGCAAATGGGAGGCCAAACACCATGGTAAGTTCTTCTCCCAGGTTTATTGATGCTTTCCTTTTATTGGAGATGTTATCTCACCTATGACTATTTATGCAGGCATTGGAGATGTCTCCGAAATGAAGCCAGCCCTGCCCGAGGAAGAGACTGAGTCCCCAGTTCCCAAATCGGGGAAAGATAACAAGAGGAAAAAAGGCTTCGAAACCCGAAGACCCCCAGGATAAGGGGGCCCCTACACAAAGTCCAAGGATGAAACTTATTCACGTGGACATAGATTCGACCCACCAGTTTCTGGATGATGAGGAAAACGAGGGCAAAGAATTGGCGCTAGTGACCCGAACTAGGAAACCGGTTAAGGCCGCCAAGCCCTCCGAACCGGAGACCTTGCCTCGTGGTGAGGAAACTCCAAAGAAAGACTCGGGCAAAGCCCCCGAGTCCCCTGAGATCGAGATTATTCCCTCACCTTCAAGAAGTACACCGGAGGGGGCAAGTGCTGAGAATCCCGAGGCTAATCAGAGCGCCCCGAGTGAGGAGCTCGGGGCCATGACAATAGGTCAATCCCCTCCTCTACCATCTTATTCCGAGGAGGCAATAAGGGACGCTCAAGCTCTGCGAACGCCCGACCCGAGCAAGGTCCTCGAAGAAGATCCTTTTCAGGATTGCTTTACTGGGGTCGATGATGCCGCCGACCTCAATGACGTATCTACCCTCTTTGACGAGGCTCATCGTCTCTTCTCTCGGGTAAGCACTAATTTTTATTTTTGCAATTTTTTTTTGTTTTCTTCTCCTTCTGCGTTAATTGATATCTCCTTTTTCTGTGTAGGCCATTACTAAGTTTAGAGCCGAGTTGAGCCAATGTGAGGCCGATCTAGAGATCCTCGGATGAAGGGAAGGCCTCGAGGCTCCTTTGCAGTAAAAAGGAGGAGGAGCTCAAGGACTTACGAGCAGATTTGGCCAAAGCTCGTCAAAATGAGGTCGAGCTAGAAAAGAAAGTAACCCTTATTTTGCAAGAGTATGGTCTAATTGACCCAACTATGGAGGCTAACACTTCAATGAATCAGCTACAGCAAAAAATGGACATGATCGGGCAGCTTCGAGGGGAGGTCGATCAACTTAAGGCCGATTACAACCAGTGGAAGGAAAACATGGATCAGCTTGCTGGCGAGAAAGAGGCCGCCCTAGCCAACCTGGCCTCGGCTGAGACTTAGCTCCAAGGAGTCAAAGTAAAAAATCTGGCCCAGGCCAAGAAGATCGATGAGCTCGAGGCCAAACTTGCCGCTACCGGGACTGAGGTTGCTGAAGCCAGGGCCGAGGTCGAGAGGACAAAGGCCACGGCTGACAAGACCATTGTTGTGTACTTAAAGGATGCCGAGGCTGCTCAAAATGAACCAAGGGAAGCCTCTAACCGGGAGAAATGGGTCAGTGATTTGGCCAAGTGTCAATCCCGGAGGGAGACCCTCGAAGAGATCCACGCTCGAGGTTTCGACCTCACCAATGAGATAGCCCAAGCAAAAACACTCGAGGATGATGCCAAGTTTCTCGTCTCCTCCTCCGACGATGACGATGATGAAGGCAGCCAGAGCGGGCCCGATGATGAAGCTGGGCCCGAAGGGGAAGCTGCTCCCGAAGGAGAGACCAGTCTTGTGCATAAATAGGATTTTCCTTTCTTATTGTATCGTTCTTTTTTGTAAGACCTTTTATCGGTCCCTTGTATATATCTTTTTCAACATATATAAAAGAAGAATTTCGATATTTCTTGCCTTATACAATTCTTGCAATGACTTCATCCTTTTTAGTTGTGTGTTAGAGATTTTATCTTAGATGTTTTCTTTGAAATTGCCATGGTCGAGCTCGAATAAGTTCAAGCATTTGGGCATAGAGCTTTACGGGCTCATATCTTGTAATGGTGAGTCCCTGAGCCATGATCGAGCCATTACTTGTTTAGGTTTGGGGTAATCGAACCCTTGGGTTCGAATTGAGTGAGAGCGAGGTCTCGAACTCTAATTGTATTGACCTTTTACCAAATCGGCCCTTAGGCTCTTTCATGTCGGCCCTTAGGCTCTTTTTTATCGGCCCTTAGGCTCTTTAAGTTGGGCCAATTCAACCTCTATGGCGGCTATAATTTTTCCCTCTTTTCGGCTAAAAGACTTAGTGAAATTTTTTATGCCTTAGCATGTGTTTTTCCGTTGGGTTTTTCGAGGGTTCAATCGATCGGAACCCCATTTGTAATCCGTTTGTGTTATAATTTAATACCTCTTGAGGCTTTTTCGAAGGCTGATATTATCGAAGCCTTTAAATTATTCGAGGGGCTGATTTTATCGAAGCCCTTCTTAGTTTTCTTTGCCGAGGGTAGCCTTATTTAACCGATTTTTTCAAAGTATTAGAAGGCCTTTAACTTACGGCAGAAGTCGGACATTTCCGAATCGCATTATTTTGGTTGTAGCCTTTTTATATGACCGTAGCTTTCGGGTGCGTCTCTTAAACTTGTTTCCCGATAACCTTTCGAACTTGTCCAAAAGCTTCATGTTGTACTTCCTTAAGATTTTGAATGTTTCCTGCAAATGAATTAAATGGTCCTCTGCATGCAGGGACTTAACCAACATATTGTCTATGTAAACTTCCATTGATTTCCCTATCTATTCCTCGAACATTCTGTTAACTAAGCGTTGGTATGTAGCTCCAGCAATTTTTAGCCCGAAGGGCATTACATTGTAACAGTACGTTCCAAACTTAGTGATAAATGAGGTTTTCTCCTGTTCCTCCGGGTTCATCTGAATTTGATTGTACCCGGAGTAGGCGTCGAGAAAGGTAAGGATCTCGTGGCCGGCCGTGGCATCGATCATGCGATCGATGTTAGGCAGTGGAAAAGAGTCTTTAGGGCATGCCTTGTTTAAATTCTTATAATCTACGCACATTCTAAGTTTGTTCCGCTTTTTAGGGACTACAACTACGTTGGCTAACCATTTGGGATATTTTACCTCCCGAATAGACCATATTTTAAGAAGTTTAGTTATCTCGTCCTTTATGAATGCATGCTTCACCTCGGACCGGGGCCTCCTTTTTTGCTTTACCGGTTTGAACCTAGGGTCGAGGCTTATCCGGTGTGTTGTTATGTACGGTGGGATCCCTGTCATGTCTAAATGGGACCAAGAAAAATCCATATTATTGACAAGAAACTGAATGAGTTTTTTCCTGACTTCGGGGGTTAACCCCGTTCCCAAGTATACCTTTTTCTTGGGCACGTGCTCGATCAGTATGACTTGCTCCAGTTCCTCGACCGAGGACTTGGTTGCATCTGACTCTTCGGGAACAACGAAAGTTTGAGGAGTAAGGAAATCCTCTTCTTCTTCTTCTTCGATTACCTGGTCCTCCGATTCGGTCGAGGCTGGGGACGGTAACTGCTATTTGGCCGCCTGCTTATCTTTGGTGCTTGATTTTTTCGAGGTCGAAGGTACTGGTATCGGTGTCATCTCATCGACTGCAAACATTTCCTTTGCAGCGTGTTGTTCTCCGTAAACCATTTTCACACCATCCACCGTTGGGGATTTCATCATCTGATGAAGGGTTGAAGGTACTGCCCTCATATTGTGGATCCATGGCCTCCCGAGTAGTGCATTATATCTCATGTCGCCTTCGATGACATGAAATTTTGTATTTTGGATGGTCCCGGCTACGTTCACTGGTAGGATTATCTCCCCCTTCGTTGTTTCGCTTGCCATGTTGAAGCCATTTATGACTCGAGATGCAGGTACAATTTGGTCCTGTAGGCCGAGCTGCTCTACGACCCTCAATATGATTATGTTTGCCGAGCTACCTGGATCCACTAGAACACGTTTAACTTGAATTTTATTTAACAAAATAGAAATTACCAAGGCGTCATTGTGCGACTGAGATATGCCTTCCGCTTCCTCGTCATTGAATGATTGGACGCCCTCGAGCACATAGCTCCGAGTCCGTTTTTCTTTGGTGATCGACACCCTGGTACGTTTGAATATCGGCCCTTGTGGAACATCGACACCGCCAACGATCATATGAATTACATATTGCGGTTCTTCCAGCTTATTTTTTCTGTTTGCATCTCTTTCCCTGAAGTGGTTCTTAGCTCGATCACTGAGAAACTCTCAATGGTGACCCTCGTTGAACAATCGAGCTACCTCCTCCCTCAGCCGCCTGCGGTCTTCGGTCTTATGGCCATGCGTGCCATGATATTTACACATCAAGTTTGGATTCCTTTGAGAAGGATCAGTTTGTATAGGCCTGGGCCACCTGGTGTCTTTGATTCTTCTAATAGCTGACACGATCCCCGATGCATCTACACTGAAATTATACTTCGACAACCGAGGTGCTTCAGCGGGATCGGTATGCTTATTAAAACCATGCTTACTCTTAAGTCCCCAAAAATTCTATCCTCGATCATTTCTCCGATCGTTCCGAAGGGGATTGCGCCCTGAACCTTTGTTTCTTCGCTCCGAGACATATGGCTGATACGTTCCCTATTTGATCTTGGTTTCCTGTCTGTATCCCTCGGGGCCTTAACCGCCAATCTATTTGGATGAACTGAGCCCGAGGGGGCTCCCATCTGGTCGTCTTCGACCCTGATCTTCGACTGATAATGATTATGTACATATGCCCAAGTCACAGCAGGATACTCGACCAGATTTTGCTTCAGTTGTCGTTACGCGATCCAACTCCGCTCGTTCAATCCCTGCATAAAAGCTTGTACTGCCCAATCATCCGAGACCGGTGGTAATTCCATTCGCTCCATTTGAAATCGGGATACGAACTCCCTTAGCATCTCATCATTCCTCTGTTTTATCTTAAAAATGTCTGATTTCCTTATCGCAACCTTTATGGCCCCGGCATGTGCTTTCACGAAGGTGTCTGCTAACATAGCAAATGAATCGATAGAGTTTAGTGGTAAGTTGTGATACCAAATCATGGCTCCCTTTGACAAGGTTTCCCCAAATTTTTTCAACAATACTGACTCGATCTCATCATCATTTAAGTCGTTTCCTTTAATCCCGCAAGTGTATGAGGTAATATGTTCATTAGGATCGGTTGTCCTGTTGTATTTGGGTATATCGGGCATACGGAACTTTTAGGAATGGGCTTCGGAGCCGCACTCGGAGGGAATGACTTCTGTATGAATTTCTTGGCATCCAAACCTTTCAAGACCGGGGGTGCCCCCGGTATTTGAACAATGCGGGAGTTATAAGTCTCCATTTTTTTGTCATTATCCTCAATCTTTTTCTCCCCGGACTCGATTCTCTTGGTGAGTTCCTCGAGCATCCTCATAATTGTGGGATCAGTCCCCGAGCCTTTACCATTTGATCTTTCTGGCACCGACTTAGTACGTCGAGTGTTTTCTGGCTCGACTATGCTTGGTGTTTTGTGCTGACTTTGAAGCTGAGCGGTAGCAACCTGTTGAGCTTGTAACATCTCGAATATTACTTGGAAGCTAACTCCCCCATCTCCTATACCCTGTATTCCTTGGCCACCGGATCGGACTTCCCTTCGTACACTTGCTCCGGGGTCTGTGCCTAAATCCGCATTCAAAGCAATATGCGTACTAACATCGACTGGTTCCACATTTGGCACTTCCCCAGGGTTAATCGGTGGTACACCGGCTCCCGGAGCAACTACATTGTCGTTTTTCTCATGAAATCCAAGACCATCATTGCCGTGTACAAGTGCATTTTGTGAGTTTGACATTCTTTAACCTGAAAACAAAAAATTCTTGACAAGAACAAGTGTGAAAATAACGTGTGTTATCAGAATCAGTACTGAAATAATCTACTATTATCTTTAGCCCCACGGTGGGCGCCAATCTGTTTACCTCGAACGAGTAACAATTAAACTTGTTTATGATTTTAAAGATACGTGATTTAGTTCAATACTAATTAATAACCAAGAAATCTAACGTATAAATGAAAGAAGTAAGTAGAATCAAACCAGTGTGCAAGCTAGTCTCGACCTCGAGCTAAGGTGACCTCGAGGTAGGTCAAGAACAATAAAGTAAGAACAACAAAGTTAAAAGGACAATTCTGATGAAATATGAGCAAGAAAGTAAGAGAGTATATTCTTTTGCCAATGATTGATGATGGTTACAAATAATTGACGTCTCCTTTATATAATAGGGGAACCCTAAATAAGGTACATTTCTATTTACAGTAAAGAATCTTATTCCGGAATTTACGCCGCGATCTTGGAGATGTGGCGAGAATCTTGCTCTTTCTGTTACAAACTCATAACGGCTCCATCTCGGGGTTGGTCATACTCGGCTTCGGTACTCATCGTGCACTTCGATCTTCGAGCCTTATATTTTGCCCTCGAACTCGAACCTGTTCCATACTGAGTTTATCCCTCGATGCGAGCCATCTGTTCCTCGATGTGAGCCCTCGATCCCACAAAATCGGGAATACATGATTTTACCGTATACAGTGATAAATAGGAGTTATGGCTTTGGCTAAGAATCAAACAAGAAAGGTAGAGCAAGTTGGCATCGATTTGGAAATGCAAAAAACTGATTAGGAATAGTGGTAGTTTGGATATCCAAATCGTAAATGCATCGTTTTTACAGGTTGGAAAAAGGAGAGAAGCTTTTTATGGGTATAATTCTCCTTCACCATATATTAAAATAAGTAAATCATTCTACGTACACATATAGCTCGCGGAGGATTTGCATACCTTTAAAAGAGGTGAGCCATATCACTTTCTTGATCTTTGGTTCTTATTCCTTCAATCATTTGTTTTTTTCCCACCAAGTTGTTATTTCTTCGATCTGTATTATACTGTTTGTGGATATTGCTTGTTTTTTTTACTGTTTCTTTGGATCTTTCTTGAGCTGAGGGTGTTTCAAAAACAACCTCTCTATCTTTCAGGGTAAGGGTAAGGTCTGCATACACTATACCCTTCTCAGACCCCACGTGTGGGATGTCACTGAGTTGTTATTGTTGTATTATACTGTTTGTTAAAGTTTTTTCACACCTTTTAAGAAAAATATTAGGGTTGAAGGCTAGTAAGTAGTTGAGCGTTTTTCTACTCCGTTCTGTATGTAAGGCTTCGGTCGGTGTCGTGTTTTAGTATGCTAGTGATACATGTTGTGCTCGTACTATTTTTCTAGGACCTTGTCACTGCACTGATTATTGATATTGATTTTTTCATGTATTTTTTGATTCTTAGCTCGCCAGTACTATCTTTCTGGCTATGTTGTTACTATTCTATTGTCACATTTCATCTTCTTGTGCCGAGGGTCTATTGGAAATAGCCTCTCTATCCCCCAAATTAGTAGGGGTAAGGTCTGCGTACACACTACCCTCCCCAAACCCCACTTGTGGGATTATACAGGGTTGTTGTTGTTGTTGTAGTATTTAACAGCGTTAATCATAAGAGTATTTTTTTCAAATTACTTTTTATCTCTTTTTAAACTTGTGAATTATTAAGTAACACTTGTCTAATTAGGAAAGTAAGTAATTTTTGCAAGCAAAAAAAAAAAGCAAGAAACTATTTCTTTTTCTCCAAAACGTCAAATATTTAAAACAAATTGAATTTGCTAAGACCAATAACTTCGTTATCATCTAAACCCAAATAAATTCCAGAATATCATGCTTTCTGGTGAGCAAGGGAATATCTTGATAGTTTTCTTCACTTTAACGCGAGCATAATATTTTTATCTTATTCCTCATCTAAAAGGCTAATCTTTCTAGCTGGTAGTTATAAGTAGGCGTAAACTAAAGCAGGCAAGAATAAAGATAAGAGAAAAGGATGAAAAGGTGTTTTATTATGTAGCGTGATTATATATTTTTATGACCAATGAGAACCTTTGGTTTATAATTATTTAACAAATGATACGATCTTTTAAGATTTGATCCGTTATCATATACTTTTCAAAGTTTATACACTGACTGCTTAAAATATTTATACAATCAGGTCACTAAAAATATTTTAGATAAGCATCCATTGATAACATATAATAACTGATAAGTAATCTGCTATATATAACAGTAATATGCTATAATAAGTTAAGTCATACTACTGCTGTAAAACTTCATTACACTTTCAATACATATAACTTAAAACCTTTTCAACTTAATTTTTAGGCGTGTAAATTTATTCCATAACAAGGATTAGCAAGGTCATTAAATGTCAAGCAAACTGACTCCTTTTATTTCCTTTTTTTTCTTGCCGGCGCGGGGGGGGGGGGGGGGGGGCGGGGGGCGGGGGGGGGGGGGGGGGGGGGGGGGGGGGGGGGGGGGGGGGGGGGGGGGGGGCGGGGGGGGGGGGGGGTGAAGGACTGAGGAGTAATTCATCAAAACCCCTGCTTTGACGATGTTCCTTAATTATTAAAATTTTATTTTTTATCGCAATCCGTCCGGTCAAGAGGAGCAAACAATCAAAGTTTTCCATCAGTCAAAATCAGATATTTCCCCTAGTAAAGATGGACATTTTTTATGGATTTAAATTATATATATTGAAAGTGTAATTGGTTTTTATACATTCAACCTAATATAAAAGGTTAATTCATTATTTATTATAGCTTTTACTAATACTGATTAAATAAAGTTACATGCAATTGTCTTTTAACACTATAGATAAGGTCCACTTCAAATTGCATGCTACTGTTTACAAAAATATGGCAAAGTTTTACACTAATACAGAAAAAAACCAAGGAAATGTTTCCTCCTTGTGGACACACATGGGTGTTGTGTCAACTTGCATAAGATATAAGATATTTGTGGAAAAAATAATCTCAAATGACCAATTACAATTTAAATAAAAGAAAATAATTCCTATAAAAATCTCCTATCTGAAAATTTTCATAAAACTAAAAAAATGACCATATATAAGACCGATTTCCCCTTCCATACATCCCAATTAAAATTGCTCGCAAACGTAAAAAAGTTCTAAATTCTATGCACTACCGGTACAAAAGAATATTTATACAATTAGGTAAATCTTTATTATAAGTATTTAATTGATAACCTGATAAACATATTAACTAGTCTGTGAGCACATGCTAAACTACACTAATAGTGTAAAAGTCCAACATAAAATGGCAAACGGCAAACTAATTGTCAAATATTTGAAACATATTTGTATTATATTGCTTTGAATATGTAAAATGACACAAGTGTACAAGGTATGATGCAAGTCTAGCCATCCAAACCAGAGCCAACAAGCAAATTTGTACCATGTTGCACTTTCCTAGATTTGTTTTGCTTAAAAGATACTAATTACTTTATAAGCGAAAAACAATCAAAATAAATCACAGGTAAATCGTGATCGAATATAATAAGACCTAGAAGTTTGTATTATGCTTGTGATTGTTTCAGCAACTTGGATATTCGAGAGAGTAAGAGAAGGCTTGTTTATAGAGAGAGAGAGAGAGATAGAAAGAAAGATAGCTTATTATTGAAAGATCTCCTGCCCTTTACAACATTGGGATTCTCCTTTATATAACAAGAGAACCCCCTAAAAAATAATAAAATAATACAGGGATAGGTCACGTGCTTTCGAGGAGACGACGAGACCTAAGGGCACGCTTTCGCTCTGATATTCTTAGGTCGTCCCCTCTACTTCGGCTATTATTTAGTCATCGGTCGTTGCTACCGTAGTGGGCAGAATTTGACCCCATACAGATAGTCCCTCCGTTCGTTGGTGACGTAACGAAGTGCGTCGCCGATGGACGGAACTATGATCCTTGTATTAGGAAAATTTTGACCATGTTTGGAGACGACGACGTGGAGGGGCGATCATTTGAATTTGTTGACATATTGGCGCGCAATTCCCTCCCTGAGATGACGTCACCATATGCAGGCGTCATCATTACGCATGTTCCCGAGGAAGTACAAAAGGTTTTCTGATGCTTGGTTTCCCGCGCCTGTTTGGGGTCTTGCCTCTTCGATTTCGACGCTACCCGACCCTATAAATAGGGAAAGGGTTCAACTTAACCTAACTTTAGATCATATGCAAACGTTTTCCAACTATTTCAAGAAAACGCTTCCTTTTTACGAAAAATCACCGCTTCCCTGAAAGTACACTTGTGGTTGTGTAGTACATCACTCCTTAATCGGAAACCATGACAAAACCTAAACGGGATAACGCTCCGGGGGCTCGTAATAATAAATCATCTGACATACCGCCTCCATCCGGCGGCAGTAAGGGAGAGAAAGGGGAGGATCTCACCTCTCTTACTGTAGATAACGTACTCCCGAAGCAACTCCTTATTAGGAGGGACTTTCAACGGGATTTTCCCGAACAACCTTGGGAGAAATCTGAGTTAAAACAAACTGATTTAGATACTCTTCGTGCGTCGTATGACATACCCGCTCACGCAGAGATGGTTTTAGCAGGAACGGACTATGCGAACACCCATAGACCGGGGTACTGTACGTTTTACGAATATCCCTTTTTGATCGGCTATGGCCTCCCCATTTTTCCATTGGCGGAAGAACTCTGCCGTTATTACAACATGTGTCCCACCCAACTCACTTCGTATACCCTAAAGGTATGTAGGGTAATGTCTACATACGCGGAGCTGGCCGGGCTGGAGGTCTCCGTCCACCACCTATTGCAGCTATTCAGCGCCAGCTACCTGAGGGGCACCATGCTGCATCTAAAGAATCGTGGCTCGAAGGGGTTGGTCGTGCAAACCGACGATCGGGCTAACCGGGGCTATTGGCGTAGATACTTCTTTATCAAGACGGAGCACCTGGTGTCTAACCCCGTCGGATTCCCTGAGAGGTGGAATTCGAGACGTAAGTATTCCTATCCGTCGAGTCATTTATCGTACGTGACTTTAGCGGTACCGATTATACCATCCTTATGATTTTTCTGTTATTTTGCAGCAATAGCTCACGTCCCCCGGTTCATAACCGATATTAAGCAGTGGGTGTCCGGTCTGCTGCCTCTCGCGGAAGAGACCCGTACGTGGGCTGAATTCATTGAACGTTACGGTCCTGCGAGCCCTTCAGGTATTTCTTCGACTTTAACTAGTCGCTTTCACGAACTTCGTCAGCTAAATTATTTTTATTGCCAGGTCGAAGTGCTCCTAATAGGTGGGCGACGGCATCCGCCTCCTCCGATCAGTGTTGGTCAGAATGCGCAGGAAATACTTTGTGCTTCTGTCAGGGAAGGGGTGACCGTAGCCTCTTTACAAGAGGCTGCTCCTGCGGAGGTGGCTATAAGTGAGGCGAGGCCGTCGACATTGTCTC
>NC_031996.1:21978531-22021356 GCF_001879085.1 Nicotiana attenuata | reverse complement strand
GAAATACCGGTATCCACACTCGAGAATTCTGGCTCTGGCACTGGTCGTAGCTTCACGAAAGCTTAGACCCTACTTTCAGTGTTCATCCTATAAAAGTTATAACGACCTTCCCCCTGAGAAAGCATCCTACACAAGCCCAAGTTAATCGGGCCAGGCTCGCCAGATGGGCCGTGTAAGAGCTCAGCGAGCACGACATATCCTATCACCCGAGAAAGCCATCAAGTGCGAAGTACTTGCAGATTTTGTCGCCGATTTCAGTTACAGAGATCTGCCGGAAGCGGAACTAGAGTCCATTCTGCTCACTCCTAGTACCGACCTCTGGACCCTCATACACTGACGGCGCTTCCAACGCCTCGGGATCGGGACTAGGACTCGTACTCGAGGCCCCACGGGCGAAATAATTCTTCAGTCCATACGATGCCCCGATATGACTAACAAAGAGGCCGAGTACGAGGCTGTGATTGCAGGTTTTGAAGTTGGCCATCAAGTACGGAGCTCGACGACTCATCCTCCATTGCGATTTCTCAACTCGTGGTAATCAGGTCACCGGGGACTTACCAGATCAAAGGAACAGAGACTGCCAGAAATTATCAAAATCAGAAAATTCACAATTGATGCCCGAGTTCGACAAATGCCGCCTGGAACAAATCCCGAGGGCGCAGAACGTAACGAAGCAGACGGCCTAGGCCAAAATTGGCTGCAGCCACCAAAAAACATCAACAAGGGAAATATAGTCACCCTCCTCCATTTAGCCATAGATCACACTGAGGTGTACTCTCTTAATCTTAACTTGGGACTGGCACAACCAGTTTATCTCCTATCTGCAGGACGGGACACTCCCGCTCGACAAAAAAGCAGCCAAAAAAAGCTCCGCGAGTACAAGCTGGCCCGATACTGGCTAATAAGTCACGATCTGTACAAAAGAACGTTTGGCGGACCCCTCGCTAAGTGCTTGGGCCACACCAAACAAGGCAAGTACTCGAAGAGGTACATGATGGCCACTGTGGCGCTCATACTGGCAATCCGCTCCTCTGTCCGTTGCATCAATCCGAGCCGGGTACTACTGGCCCACAATGAAAAAGGAGGCAAGCGGAGTACGTTCGTAGGTGCGAGCAGTGCCAAAAGTACGCCCCCATGATACATCAACCGGGAGAGCCCTACACTCAGTAACAATCACCTTGGCCCTTCATCAAATGGGGGATGGAAATAATGCCGGTCCCCTTGCTAGCAGGACGAGGAAAGGTACGATTTCGTGTTAGTTTTGACTGACTATTTTCTCCAAGTGGGTAGAAGGCAGGTGCGTACGCCCAAATACAGCGAACAATTAAGTCATCGCCTTTCATATGGAAAAAACATCATTATGCCGCTTTCGGCAATCCCCAAAGAAATCAGCTGCGATAACGGCCCCCAATTCATCGGCAAAAAGATAACGGATTTCTTTGACAAATGGCAAATCAAACGGATACTCTCCACGCCATATCACCTCGCCGCCAACGGCCAAGCAGAATCCTCCAACAAAAACAATATTGAATATACTGAAGAAAGAAACTCGAAGAAGCCAAAGGGCTCTGCCCGAATTACTACCAGAGGTACTTGTGGCATACCGGACAACGCCCAAATCCAGCATAGGAGAAACACCGTACTCACTGGTCTACGGAACCGACGCCGGTTATACCAGTCGAAATCGGAGACCAAGCCTGAGATATTCACATACCAGCGGGACAGGACAACGAACATGGGTACGCTTTCAAGACCTCGACGAGGCAGAACAACGAAGGGATATGGCCCACATAAGAATAACGGCTCAAAAGCAACAGGTCGAAAGGTATTACAACAGAAAAGCTTAAAATACGACCGCTCAAAGTAGGCAAGACTACGTCCTCAAAGCCAAAACTTTGGCGTCAAAAGACCCAAGCGAAGGGAAATTGGGCACCAATTGGAGCGGGCCATTATAAAATCACAGTAGATGCAGGCCAAAGGAGCATTCCAGTTGGAAACAATGGAGGGAAAAATTACTCCAATACAACTGGAACGTCGCCCACCTCAAGTACTTCCATTTTTAAGGGGCGTCTCCCAGTCGTACTCTTTTTCCCTTACCTGAGTTTTGTCCCCCAATTGGGTTTTCTCGGGGAGGCGTTTTTAAACGAAGGCGGCGTAAGGGGACACCCAGGGGCGTATGGAGACAGGTTTATCATACTGGCCAGTTGACGCGTTCTCCAGGCCGATAATAAAGGGACTAGCCTAGTTGAACTCCATTATGTAAGCGGCTAAGGCCACCTTCTCCATTATGTAAGCGGCTAAGGCCACCAACTCCATTATGTTAAGCGGCTAAGAGCCACCAACTCCATTATGTAAGCGGCTAAGGCCACCCTCTCCCATTATGTAAGCGGCTAAAAGGCCACAACTCCATTATGTAGCGGCTAAGGCCACCAACTCCATCCTATGGCCAAAGGCCATCGCCAATGATCGTCGACCCCGCACGACGACGACGGATAACACTTCAACGGCAGTTGAAGTTACATCCTATGGGCCAAAGGCCATCGCCAATGATCGTCGACCCCGCACGACGACGACGGATAACACTTCAATGACAGTTGAAGTTACATCCTATGGGCCAAAGGCCATCGCCAATGATCGTCGACCCCACTCAACGACGACGGATAACACTTCAACGACAGTTGAAGTTACATCCTATGGGCCAAAGGCCATCGCCAATGATCGTCGACCCCGCTCGACGACGACGGATAACACTTCAACGACAGTTGAAGTTACATCCTATGGGACAAAGGCCATCGCCAATGATCGTCGACCCCGCTCGACGACGACGGATAACACTTCAACGACAGTTAAAGTTACATCCTATGGGCCAAAGGCTATCGCCAATGATCGTCGACCCCGCTCGATAAAAACGGATAACACTTCAACAACAGTTGAAGTTACATCCTCTGGGCCAAAGGCCATCGCCAATGATCGTCAACCCCGCTCGGCGGCGACGGATAACACTTCAACGGCAGTTGAAGTTACATCCTATGGGCCAAAGGCCATCGCCAATGATCGTCGACCTCGCTCGATGGTGACAAACCATGTATAAACAAAGAACAACACAAAAGAATAGCAACAAAAGTATAATTCTTTCACTATGATAAAAATTATATACATTTAGTCCCATGGAGGATTCCCATTACATTCCCAAAAGAAACAAGGCAAAACCTATACAAGTCTTAAGGGAGCCTCGCCAGATTTACCATCGCCATCCGCTTGATCCCTTCTCTACCATCGCCACGAGGCGGTTAAGTCTCATTAAACCATGGGTCGGACTCGCAGCGCATGTTCGACGTCCTCCGAAAAGTATTAAGCCTCTCTCAGTCAGGAGAGTCGGGAGCTGTACCCACAAGCTACCACGAGCGCACGAGCTCGCGCCATGCTCCTGAACTTCCTCCTCAGAGACCCGTTCCGCAACAAGAAGTTTTTTATACACGTCCAATTTGGCCTCCGCATATATCCACATTCTCGTGCGCATTCTTGGGTCGCATCCCCGGACGTGGCGGGGGGCAGTACGCCTGAGGATATCGATCTCAGCCACCTTAGCTTCGAGCTCGACTGTCAAAGCCGCCACCCTACGATTGAAGATCGGTTACCTCCGCGCCCACTCCACAGCTAAGCTCCAACTCCTCCGCTCTCAGTTTGAGAGTGATTTCAGCTCGGCTTATACGAGCCACGGTCACCAACTCCTCATCCTTTTTCTTCCAGCTCCGCCACCCTGCGGCTTCAATTGTGCCTCCCTCTGTTCGAGGCCTTCCCGAACACCATAGAATTGTTTGATCTTGCGGAAGAGATCGCTGCCGCTTTGATTCGTGGAGCAGATACCATTTATACCTCTTCACCATCTTTATCAAAAACTGTGTCTTTTCTTTCCTCGCGGCGCCTCCTCTCCACTTTCCAAAACCAGGTGTCTAAAAAAGAATATATAATACATGCATGTGAGTTAGTACGCATCAAAATCAACTTCACAGACACACGAAAGAACAGGAGAAGTTACCGTGTAACGCCATTACAGCGACCCTCCGAGACAAGCTCCGCAGTCGCTGACACACGTCAGCATCTCGCGTCGGCGGAGCACACAATTAGGGCCATCTCCAGCTGGCAGCCTTGCTCGCTGTGCTTTTGTAACAAGTTGTAAGCCCTGGAATCACGATGCGGCGGCCAGGTCCGTTTGTTGTTGTCATCTCCACGCGTGCAGAGTTTTTCCGCCATCTCACTCCACATTCCCGTGGGCGGCCTCAGCAGTGGGTCCGTCCAGCGTCGCCACCGACAAGGGGCAATAGGCCACCCTCGGCAACACGAGCCGATGCTGGTACCAAATTAGCATTTATCCCTTTGGTGGCACGGCCTCCCCGAACGGATTGGCGTCGGCCATTAAAGACGGGCCTAGTTGTTGGCGAGGCGCATCACTCTCTTCATTCTCCAGTCGCCACCGCCTTACCCGTTACGAGCCTCCTCCTTTTTCTCTCCTCAAGCTCCTTGCCCTCGGAAGGGCTCTGTCCGCAGGTTTGCAGAGATAATGTATGGTTTTCTCTGCCGGCCTCGTTGAGGGGGCCTATGAGGTTGGTTGTGACGCCTACTATTGCTTTCAATCTTGCGTCATTTTCTGCCATTTTTCGGTTTCAGTAGGGTGTGAAGGGAGGTGGTTTGTTTTTGATGTTCTAGGTGCAAACTATGATTTCGATTGCCGAAATCCCCACAGACGGCGCCAAATTATTTTGCTTAAAAGATACTAATTACTTTATAAGCGA
The DNA here is from genome assembly GCF_001879085.1 of Nicotiana attenuata. NCBI lineage: Eukaryota > Viridiplantae > Streptophyta > Magnoliopsida > Solanales > Solanaceae > Nicotiana > Nicotiana attenuata. The sequence goes on along the minus strand of NC_031996.1, from coordinate 22,016,563 downwards.
AAAACAATCAAAATAAATCACAGGTAAATCGTGATCGAATATAATAAGACCTAGAAGTTTGTATTATGCTTGTGATTGTTTCAGCAACTTGGATATTCGAGAGAGTAAGAGAAGGCTTGTTTAGAGAGAGAGAGAGATAGGTCACGTGCTTTCGAGGAGACGACGAGACCTAAGGGCACGCTTTCGCTCTGACATTCTTAGGTCGTCCCCTTTACTTCGGCTATTATTTAGTCGTGGGTCGTTGCTACCGTAGTGGGCAGAATTTGACCCCATACAAGATTAACCAAAAACTACTGAACTACATTACCCCATCCTTACATACTAATATATAGAAGCCTCCTATCTCCCCATTTGAAGGTCCAAAATCATGGCTGAGATTACATATATTATATATAAATAACAACACAAACAAATCCAACCAAACCAAGCTTTCAAGAATTAACCCTAGGAATAGCTTTGCAAACTAAAGAGTGTTTCATTTCCATAGACAATTTCAAACACTCAGATAAATCCACACCATTTTCTGAAGCAATCCAATTGAAACTTTGAAGCAACTGAGCTAACCAAAGCTGAACTGTAGCAAGTCCCATTGTTTTTCCAGGACACACTCTCCTCCCTGAGCCAAATGGTGCTAACCTAAGATCAGAGCCCATGATCGCGACGTCTTCTTCCAAAAACCTTTCTGGCATGAACTTTTCAGGCTGTGACCAAATTTTTTCGTCGCGAGTAATTGCCCACATGTTAACCATTGCTGTTGTTCCTGCTGGTATGAAGTGATGACCAATAAATGTGTCATTCATCGCAAGTCTAGCCCAAGAAAGAAGAGGACCAGGTGGATGGATTCGTAGTGTTTCTTTTACTATAGCTTGAAGATAGGTTAATTTAGGCAAGTCAAAATCAGATACACCTCTATTTGTTCCTACAATATTATCAATTTCTTGTTGAGCTTTGACTTGAATTTCTGGATGTAGTACCATCCTTGCAAGAATCCACTCTAGTAGGATTGCAACAGTATCAGTTCCCCTGAAGATCATTTCCTGAAAAGAGAAGAAATTATTAAATGTGTTATTTCTACTATTAACTGTCGTTTTGTTATTAGAAATTTAGAATAATAATAGTCTCGAGATAGTGATTGTATTTAGATGAATTAACTTAAATAGCCACTTACTCAACTGCTTAAACTATAAATAGCCGGCGGATATACTATATATTTTTAACTAATGTATAATATGCGTATAAATATGTAGGAGTATAATTAGTGTATAATCCATATATATCAGCTAGGAAAATTAAACAATGAATCGGATTGGCTGCGTGTAACTATACTGTACAAATTTTATAAAATGATAGTATTAGTTAACACACATTGAATATAGGATAATAATCCTAGAATTATAATCGTGAAATTTTTAATTCATGTATAATCCTCTTTGAAACTATACAATCCCTTAAAACAAAGGCGGAGGTAGGATTTGAAGTTTGTGGGTTCTGAACTTGACACCGAATCCATAGCAAGTTTTAATTATGGGTTCGCAATTATATTTTAATACAAATTTAATAATTTTTTTAATACAAATACAGGATCTACACAAAAGCTATTGAGTTCGGCCGAATTCGTAAAGAATACCCTACCTCTGCCCCTGCCTTAAAGTTATGATAGTAACAGAACTCAAGTAAACAGAGACAGAACAAGATTATGATAAGGGACATATATCAGCAAAAGAGAATACTATGATATATATCAGCACTACTACTCCCATCATGTAAAGTTAAAGATAAAAATTATTCAGATTCTTCATATCATAGGCACAAAAAAAGAGAAATGTAACAGATATATTCCAGCATTTATTTAGAAGAATCAGGTGTTAAACAACAGGAAAAATCAAGGGAAATATTGCAGCTAGGGATAAAAGACAAGAAATGACAGCACTAAAAAGTAGTACTATAAAAAAGACAACAAAAAGGGAATCGAAGATTAATGTAGTACTCCTTTGACGTTCCTCCACAAGCTCAACAACGTACGAGCCTAGAGAATGAACTAACGAATAAAGCATGCACAACAATATATATATATATATATATATCACGTAAAATATCATAAATTGCATGTCACACGCACCCATATTAAAAAAAATACAGTCTTGTGCACGAAATATCCCCTATTCACGCAAAATACAGAGAAATGCCGCACCCCAAGCGGTGTGATGTAGGTAGTCTACCCTAATACAAGAATTAGTGGTTGATTTCACGGCTCAAACCTGTAACCTATAGGTCACACAAGACAATCTTACCGTTGCTCCAAGATACGCACCCATATTCAAAACCAAAAATATCAATCAACCGTTGTATGAAAAACTAGAATTTAACTTATATACACTGATAATATCACGTAAAAATTCGATTTTTAAAAATATTATCAAACGTAGTAAAGGGGTGAAAAGAAAATACCCAAAGAATGGCGATCATGTCCGTGTCACTGATTTTATTATCCTTCTCCAAATTGAGCAAGACATCAACAAAGTCCCATAAGTCTTCATCAGCAACTACACCACCATTTTCAGATCTTTTAACCCTATGTTCCTCTATGATTTTTCCAACAAAAATATTTACTTTAATAGCCAAATCTCTACACCTTCTTCTAACCCCTTGCAAATCTAACCACCCCAAAAAAGGAAAATGGTCACTCCAATTAAATATCCCCAACAATTCATAACCTTCACACACTAAAAACTCCAGTTTTTGTCCTTCATTTTCCGTTACAAAATCATAACATTTCCCAAAAACACTACTCATCACATTATTCAAAGATCCAAAATGCAAAATCCTCTTTACTTTAATTTTCCCTTCTGTCTCCATTAAACATATAATATCACTCACCATTTTATTACCTATCTCTCTTCTACACTTCCCTAAACTTGATATTCTCTTATGACTAAATAAATGTGTTGATGACAATTTTCTCAAACTTCTCCAATACTCGCCGTAAGGTGCAAAACCCATTGCTCTATGAAACAAAAGTTCGTAAGCAGATTCCTTAACAGGTCTATCTGCAAAAGCTGAGCTGTTTAAAATTTCTTTCGCGGACTCTGGTTGGCTTGAAATTATAAAACGCGTAAAGCCAATAGAAAAAGCCATTAAAGGGGTAGCGTTGAGGTTTTTTGACAACTTTGAAAGAAGTCTGTGAGTGAGGGAACTAGTGAAGGTGAAGACCAAGCCGAGAACGGGTAGACCCGACGGCCCAGGGATAGCGGGTCTGGACCCAACCCGGGACTTGGATAAAGCCCATGCAAGTCCACCAGGGGTGAACCAGAAGGTGAATATAGAAAGGAAGAGAAGAAAGAAGAGGAGGAACTCATAGGAAAAGAAAATATTTGAGGAATGACCATAAGTTGAAGGAATGAAAAGTATTGAGTACTCAGATGACATTTTTTCTGAACTTTGAAAAGTTAAAGAGAAAAAGAGTTTGTGTGTGTGTGTGTTTTTCAGGTGGTGAGCAGTTTTGATGTGTTAAGAGAGAGAGGAGAATGACAGCAGTTGTGTGTGAGGAGGACGAAGAGTAGTGTAGGAACGTTTAAATAGAGAATTATGAGAAAATATACTCACTTGGAAGTGAAAATGGGGAAATAATAATTCTGGAAATTAAATAACAGAAAAATAATCATAAAAAGACAGAATGCTGAATAACAAAAATATTTTAAACGGGCAATGTTCAAATATACCCTTGTACTATACGAAATTGAGCACATTTTCCCTTCGTTAATACTTTAGCCCATATATGCCCTAACCGTCACATAGTTGGTCATATATGCCCTTTTAGAAACGGAATCCACCCAAACTAATTAGCTCTTTCGTTAATTATACTAAAATATATTACAAACACTATTTCCTTTTTATTACTAGTACTTTTTTTTCTTTACCTTTCTCTTTTCTTTCTTCTTTTTTCTTTTCTTCTCTTTTTTTTTTCCTTTTTCTTTCTCCCATATACGAGTTCCTCCCTTGCTGATGCCTTTTCCATTTTCGTCACCAATTTAACTTGACAAAACTCATGAATTCCTGCTAATTTTACTATCACAAACCCCACAGGTTCTTCTGACCCGAAGGAGATGAAAATTGTCGGAGAAATTTTTTTGGTGGTGTTAATTGGGTAAAGGTAGGATATGGTTATTCTGATTTTGAAGGTCTTGTTCCCTTCAGATCTGAAGCTCCACGGTGAACAACACCTTCAAAATTCGAATAACCATATCCTACCTTCACCAAATTAACACCACCGAAAAAATTTCTCCGACAATTTTCATCTCCTTCTTTTNCATCCCACGACACAAGGAAACATTAACCTAAGCGACCCTAATATCCGTCAAGAACACAATGCAGAGGAATCAGAACCCAACAATAGCCCGTCAAGAGGGCAACATAATGATCTCTTCTCTTCACAACTCCAGTAAATGCTCTAGAGGTTCAATTATCACTTGTACTGTCACAATTCGTTCTACAACTGGAGCCGACGCTCCTCAATGAAACAAGTCATTTCATATACTTTCAATATTCGTATCACAATTCGAGCCTATGCTCCCAGGAAATCAAATGATCATATTACCGTTCACATGTTATTCACAAAACATAGAAATACTCCAATAAACATGGAATTCACAATCAGTTCATGATAATCACATAATAAGGACTCACGGTCATGCTAGACACCAATGTATAGATACTCGTCACCATGCCTATACATCGCACTCGATCACATAGCAATTAGCAACAAGACTCAACTCCAATTCCCTCAAGCTAGGGTTAAACCAAACACTTACCTCGGTCCCAAGAATAGCAATCAACCTTCAAAGACCGCCTTTCCTCTACAATCCGACTCCGAAACAGTGATATCTAGGCATGATTAATTCAACAATATCAATAAAGACTCAATGGCAATTTCTCATAGTCTAGATATGAATTTTCTAGCATTATTCCAAAAATACCAAAATTAGACACCGGGCCCACATGGTCCAAACTCTAGGCTCGGACCAACACCCGATCACCCATAACCCCACGAGTGCAAATATATAATTTGTTTTAAGATTCGACCCCAAATTGAGGTTGAATCACCCAAAATTCTCAAAACCCTAACTCTACCCAAAACCCATAATTTCTACCTTGATTTCATATTTTTAGGGCTAGGAATTCACTAATTAATGAAGGAAATTGAAGGAAACAAGTTGAACAATGCTTACCCAAGAAGTTTTGATGAAAGGGAGCTTCAATGGACGCCTAAGTGCTTGGAGAAGAAAGGGTTTCGTGTGTTTTTTTATGAAAAACCCCGCGCTACTGTTCTGTTTTTAACTTAAAAATTCGCTGGGCAAAATTGCCCTACGCGATCGCGGAAATAGGGATGCGATCGCAAAGGGTACCACTGAATGGTCATCGCGATCGCGTGGAGGGTTACGCGATCGCGTAGAAGAACTACTGGGGGTCCAAGGATTTGGCTTACGCGATCGCGTGGTTCAAGACGCGATCACGAAGGAAGACGACTCAGTGCTATGCGATCGCGTGGGGAAGAGCGCGATCGCGAAGAAGGAAATCCCTGTGTAAAAATTGCAGAAAATCTGATATCATCCTAAGTCCAAAACCACCCCGAACACCTCCGAAAACACTCCCGAGCCCTCGGGGCTCCTAACCAATCACACACCCTAACTCAATAACATCTTACGAATTTACTCGAGCGATCAAATCGCCAAAATAACCTCAAAATCATTGGATCAAGTTTCAAAATCATCATTTTCCTTTCAAACTTCATAAACTTCAAACTATAGATATTTAGGTCTGAAACACGTCAAACGACGTCCGATTTCGACCAAACTTTACAGAAAGCGCTTAACACATATTTAAGACTTGTACCGGGCGTCGGAACCAAAATACGATCCCGATACCACAGTCTTTTAATCAATTTTCATTTCCATTTTCCTTAATAATTTCAGAAAAATAATTTCACAGAAAAATTCATTTCTCGGGCTCTAGACCTCGGAATTCGACTCCGGGCACATGCCCGAGTCCCATATTTTTCTACGGACCTTCCGGGATCGTCCAATCTCGAGTCCGGGTCCGTTTACCAAAAATGTTGACCGAAGTCAACCTTAAACATATTAATATCAAAATTCTTCAAATTTTTCCCAGAATTCACATATTTCAACATAAAAGCTTTCCGGCTACGCGCCCGGACTGCGCACGCAAATCGAGGCAAGAAAAAATGAGGTTTTCAAGGCCTCGGAAGCACAGAATGAATGAGGAAACAGGTGATGACCCTTTGGGTCGTCACATGTTCCTCCTACAATTCTCCCCAGTATGCCTATATTTTTTACATTCTTCACATACAAAAGGTTTCCAATCATATGTCACCCTCTACTCTACTATTATACCTTTTTCATTTTTGAAATACACTGCTTGCAGAAATTGCTCTCCAATTTTAACCTCTACTAGCAGTCTTGCAAAATTTAATCCCACTTTCTTTTCTGTATTCTTATCCACCATCAATGGTTTCCCTATTAAACTTCCAATCTTGCTCAACCCCTTCGCGCTCCAGTATTTAAATTCCAATCCAGGCAGTCTAACCCATATTGGAACAGTACACAATTCATCCTTTGAGAAATCCATATCCACATTCCAAGCTTTCACAATTAGAGGTTTATTGTCAAAATGGAAAATCCCCTCCTGTATTACTTCATTCTTCCCCGCTTCAGTATCAAATCGAACCATCACTATTCCATTCTTCAGCATAGCTATCTTGTCGATTCCATGCTTTCCCCAAATCCGCTGTAAGAAGCTATTCAGGACACTAAATGGTGGATATGCCCCTAATACATAGCATACAACAACATTCTTCCAGTATTCGATCTCTGACTCTATGTCCTCTGCAGCAATCTCCCCAATCTGCTTGTCTCCTTCTGTTTCTAGACTCACATACTCAAGTTTAAACCCAGCATTAGTGATTTGTGCTATGTTAAAATTATCCCAAACTGATGCCGACAATTGTTTTTGGTTCTTCTCCTGTATCTCTGCTTCATCTGCCCATGACATATTCCTGCTAGTTCCAGATTTCTGTATAGATTTCTCCCATTCAAGTTGTTGTTCATTCATCGTACGTACCTCACTCCTTATAGTTGAGCTCGATTCCCCCATTAATTGGCTTCGAATTTCCTCCGCTCGTGCCCTAGGCCCAGCACCGATAATTTCTAAGATCGTCCTTGATTCCCCCCCCCCCCCCCCCCCCCGAATACGATATGTTGACATTGAAAGATGGATTAGGAATCCTTCCCGTCATTTTCTGCGTCAGATCTGCTACAGGGATCGAAGTCTTAGATCTCCTCCCCATGGATGACGTACGTTATTAAAGTGCGCCGAGAGAACTTTGACTCATGCCCTAATGTCTGTGGGATGCCCTTATAAAAAATATACCTTTATATTTTTTTTTTTGTATAAAAATACCTTTATTTTAATAATTATTTTTATATTATGTGCATGGAATATATATATTTTACAACCATTATTTTCTTTCATTCTGAATTGTGTAAATAAATTTTTGAATTTTGTTGTTAATACTAAAATTATTATTACTAACAAATTATTCTAGTTAATTTTTTTTACTATGCTCATTATTTTGTTATTCCAGCATTATATATGCTTAAATACCTTTTTTTAATTTATAAATAATATTTATTTATTCTATTGGTAAGTTCATAATGTAAATTAAAAAGGGAAAAATTCATAATACTAAAAAGTTTAAATAATAAAATAAGAAGAATATAAATGTTTATAATTTAGAGGGTGTTGATACCCAATTTTTCTCTGTATATTCTTATATACAAAATATCTTTAAAATAGCATATATATGCATATATAAGTATGTCCCAGCATTTTACTATTCTTCCCATAATTTTTTAGGGTTTTTAAACTAATTTATTTCCCTTTTCATCCATAAAAAGCCAATAATTATATCCAAAATTATTATTTTGGTAATTCATTTATTAGAATTTTATATTTATGCTAAGATACAACTGAGGTAATTTTTTGCATANCCTGTGCACTTTCATATACTACCCTAATCTTGTAGTATTCAGGTCTCCATACTATAAGAATTCTCCCATTATAGTGAGCATTGTGATTAGAAAAATGCTCCCAACCCCCAAACATTTTACTAACTATTCCTTCAACCTTATTATTCTTTATTCTAGTTTCTATCATTCCTACTAGCCCCACCTTCAGCTTATTACAGAGGGCCTTTACTTCCCTCTGTTTTATAGGGCCATTAAGGCCCCTCACATTCCAGCTTAGGATATTAACCATCCCTCATATTGAGAGATGATTGGCTCCCCACATTCTCTTGACCTCCACTTCCTTTTTCTACTCCTTCTAATGCTTTGAAAGTGTTTGCTACTGTTATCACATCCTTGATAACAATAGGGACACTAGCATGTTTTTGTGGTTGATTCCAACCCTCACCTTGTTTCTGCCTAATTCCCACCTCTCTTCTTTTATTGTCTACCTCTTTACCCTTCTCATTCTGCTTCCTCCCTTCTATTTGCTTTGTAGCCTCTTTCTGTGCCACAAGGTTCCTTTTGCTTGGACTCCCCTCATCCTTACTTACAGTTTCAATTTTCCCCCTTACTTGTTTCACTTCTTTCTCCTTGTTCCTCCTACAATTCTCCCCAGTATGCCCATATTTTTTACATTCTTCACATACAGAAGGTTTCCAATCATATGTCACCCTCTGCTCTACTATTATACCTTTTTCATTTTTGAAATACACTGCTTCGGAAAATTGCTCTCCAATTTTAACCTCTACTAGCAGTCTTGCAAAATTTAATCCCACTTTCTTTTCAGTATTCTTATCCACCATCAATGGTTTCCCTATTAATCTTCCAATCTTGCTCAACCCCTTCGCGCTCCAGTATTTAAATTCCAATCCAGGCAATCTAACCCATATTGGAGCAGTACACAATTCATCCTTTGAGAAATCCATATCCACATTCCAAGCTTTCACAATTAGAGGTTTATTGTCAAAATGGAAAATCCCCTCCTGTATTACTTCATTCTTCCCCGCTTCAGTATCAAATCGAACCATTACTATTCCATTCTTCAGCATAGCTATCTTGTCCATTCCATGCTTTCCCCAAATCCGCTGTAAGAAGCTATTCAGGACACTAAATGGTGGATATGCCCCTAATACATAGCATACAACAGCATTCTTCCAGTATTCGATCTCTGACTCTATGTCCTCTGCAGCAATCTCCCCAATCTGCTTGTCTCCTTCTGTTTCTGGACTCACATACTCAAGTTTAAACCCAGCATTAGTGATTTTTGCTATGTCAAAATTATCCCAAACTGATGCCGGCAATTGTTTTTGGTTCTTCTCCTGCATCTCTGCTTCATCTGCCCATGACATATTCCTGCTAGTTCCATATTTCTGTATAGATTTCTCCCATTCAAGTTGTTGTTCATTCATCGTACGTACCTCACTCCTTATAGTTGAGCTCGATTCCCCCATTAATTGGCTTCGAATTTCCTCCGCTCGTGCCTTAGGCCCAGCACCGATAATTTCTGAGATCGTCCTTGATCCCCCCCCCCCCCCCCCCCGAATTCGATATGTTGACATTGAAAGATGGATTAGGAATCCTTCCCGTCATTTTCTGCGTCAGATCTGCTACAGGGATCGAAGTCTTAGATCTCCTCCCCATGGATGACGTACGTTATTAAAGTGCGCCGAAAGAACTTTGACTCAAAAATATAAAACGTTTTAACAATATAAAACTTTTAATTATAGTAATTATATATTTCCTGTTTTATCGCAAAAGTTTGTAAAATTTTCAGGACAGGAACTCATGCCGTGTTTAGGACCTGAAATTTAAAGTATTCCCCTTCTGGAAATTCTTAAACTGATTAATCCCAAATGTTATTTTTCTAATATATTTGTTCCTCGTTCAAGAATTCCCCAAACAGGTAATATTGACATTTTGACTACGATCGTTCAGCTTCCTCTTTTTGAAACCGTCGTCTTAATCAGGTGCATTAAATTAGATTATGAAATGAAGCCAAATTAATCATTGTATTTTTGATCTTCTGGTGGGATGAAACGATAATTTTTAAGTTTAAGTCTATGTATTAATGGAGAAAAATATCTACTCAACCAGGTTACATAAGGTAAATTTTGTGTTATACATTATTTCGCATACATTAATAGTGATTGAAAAATTATATTATTACTAGATATAACTTACGTTCCTTTGAAAATCATTGATCATCTAAGATGATCTACCATGATAATGTTTGTGAAGCGTTGTATCCAACAATTAAAAACATACAACAATATCAAAATCATAGAGATGAGGATAGGGTTTGAGAAGAAAAAGATAGAGAGAGAAGTGAGAGAACCGACTTTCATTTCTACTCTGTAAAATGAATCGAATAGTCTAGAAATTCTGTTACAATATCTATATATATATATACAATGGGCCTAACCCGGATCCTTTAGCCAACTAATCTGTACATTAAATAAAGGAAGCCCAAGTTATGTTTTGTGTTTGGGCCTAGACGCTAAGTAGTCCTTCATCTCANNAACCCCCCCCCCCCCCCCCAAGTTGAAGGGGGTGAACACCTTCAACTTGGCTAAGTGTTGCTGGTGAGGAGGACCAGGCTAAGGCTTAGTCAGAATATCAGCAGGCTGCTTGGCAGTGGAAATGTGGGATAGAGAAATCAACCCCTCTAAGAGCTTTATCCAAATGAAATGGAAATCCACCTCTATGTGCTTAGTATGCTCATGAAAAACTGGATTCTTGGCGATATGGATGGCTGCCTTGCTGTCACAAAACACAAAAACAGGAAGAGAAGCAGGCACACAAATATCAGTAAGTAAGCGAGTTAACCATGTTAATTCAGCAACCACTTTGATCAATGCACGATACTCTGCCTCAGCAGAAGACAAAGAAACAATAGGTTGTTTCTTAGACTTCAACCCAATTAAACTATCACCCAAGAAAATACAGAAACCAGTCACGGATTTTCGTGTATCTGCACAGGCAGTCCTGTCACTATCAGAGTAAGCAGTCAAAGAAAAATCAGAAACTGAGGAGTAGAACAAGCCAAGGTCAACAGTCCCCTTTAGGTATCTTAAGACATGTAGAGCAGCTGTCATGTGAGCCACACGAGGAGATTGATTAAATTGACTAAGGTGTTGCACTGAAAAACACAAATCTGGTCTTGTGTGAGTAAGAAATAGCAATTTACCAATTAAACTTCTGAAATCTGCTGCATTAGGAAGTAAATCTCCAGAACCTGCTTGCAATTTGAGATTCAAATCCAATGGACAAACTACAGAACTAACATCTGAGCAATCATAATCTTTGAGTAAGTCAAGGATAAACTTCCTCTGATATTTAAGAGTACACTACCAGGAAAGTAGCTAATTTCAATTCCCAGAAAATAGTGCAAAGGTCCTAGGTCCTTAATCTTAAATTCAGCATCCAAAAACAGTTTAAGAGCAGCAATTTCATGTATGTCATCCCCAGTGAGGATTATGTCATCCGCATAAATAGCCAATATTACCAAATTGACAGTCATACCTTTAACAAATAAGGAGTAATTATTAATGGAGTGAGTATGCCCTCTTGTGCATAGAGCTTGGGACAACTTGGCATACCATTGCTTAGAAACTTGGCGCAATCCATAGAGAGATTTCTGTACTTTACAAGCTAAAGGGGCAAAAGTGGAACCAAACACACTAGAAACTGAAAGGCCAAGAGGAATTTTCATGTAGACCTCTGCATCAAGGTCACCATGAAGAAAGGCATTGTTGACATCCAATTGGAATAAAGACCATTGTTTCTTGACAACAACAACTATTAAACAATTGACAGTAGACATTTTAACCATAGGAGAGAAAGTCTCATTGAAATCTATCCCTTCCACCTGAGTATCTCCCCTAACAACTAGTCTTGCCTTGTATCTCTCAACACTCCCATCAGCCCTATTTTTACTTTATAGACCCACTTGCACCCAATTGGTTTCTTCCCTTTAGGTAGCTCAATAATGTCCCAAGTGTGATTGGCCTCTAAGGCCTCAAACTCCTTCCTCATAGCTTCTTTCCCAAGCAGGGATGTGTGCATCCTGAGAGTAAGAAGATGGTTCTACTTCTGCATGTGGAAGGAATGCAGTTGCACCAGAAAAGGAAAGGGGAAGTTGAGATACATAATTTTTCAAATGAGAAGGAAGAGAATGATGCCTAATAGATTTTCTAACCACTAGATTATTAGGTAAAACTGGGAAGAAGAAGGCAAGGCAGAAGGAGCAAAATCAAGGACAGGCTGTTGGTGGTCAAGAATAGGAGGCAAAGAAGATGGAGGAGGAGACAGAAGTCAGATGGAGCAGAATCAAGGGGAGAGGAGTCAGCAGAGTAGACGGAGAGGAAGCATCAGGGGAAGAAGAACCAGTAGGTGAAGGAGGAACATTGGTGAAGACAGGTGAATGAAATGAGTGTCATCACAGTACACCAGAGGTTGAGCAGGTGAAGAAGGTGGCAGAGATGTTGAGAAAGGGAAAGTATTCTCATGGAATGCCACATCTCTAGAAATGAAACATTGCTTAGTCTGTATGTTATAGAGTAAATATCCTTTCTTGGAAAAAGGGTATCCAAGAAACACACATGGTGTGGCTCTATGCTTAAACTTATCTCTTTGAGGTATGGAAACAGTAGCATAGCATAAACACCCAAAGGTCCTAAGGTGAGAATAATTTGGAGAAAAACCATACAAAAGTTCAAAAGGTGATTTGTTATTTAGAATTTTGGAAGGTAATCTGTTAATAATGTATGTGGCTATGAGTAAACAGCCGCCCCAGAACCTAATAGGAACATTAGATTGAAACATCAGTGCCCTAGAGGCCTCAAGCAAGGTTCTATGCTTTCTCTCTACCACCTCATTTTGCTGAGGAGTATGAGGGCAGCTAGTTTCGTGAATTATTCCATGATCAGAAAAGAATGAAATAGCAGAGTTACCGCCTCCTAATTCAAGGGCATTATCACTTCTGACCTTTTGAACAGTGACATTAAACTGGGTTTGAATCATTGCAATGAATGCCTTTAGTAAAGGAAAAGCATTACTCCTCACCACATGAGATACGACATTAAGGACATAGACAAATACACGTGCAAGTCTATTATGCCAAAGCACATCTGATTTATTCGTAGCAGCTTTATTGCAAAATGAATTATGTACATGTGTAGCATGTGAAACAGATGAAACATTTACAGGTGAATGATCAGAAACACTATCACACAAAGATGGTAAGCTGCAGATTGTGCTATTTGTAAGTTGTACTTAAGGAGGAGTACGATGAAGCGCATCCTGCGGCACCAGCTTATAAAGTGCATTGTCCAATTTACCAAGTTCTAGAGGCATCTTCAGAGAAGGGCCCTGTAACACACAAGAGTAAGGACGAAACTGGACAATGCAATGCAACTACTCTTAAGCTTTTGACACAGAAATCAGATTATGATGGAAAGAGGGGATGAAGAGTACATTGTGAAGAGTGATAGAGGATGTTAGAGCAAAGGAACCAATGCAACTCACTTTTTCTTTATATCCATAAGGAAGTGAAACAAGTAAAGGTATAGTGAGTGGAGTGATATCAAAGAGAAGTCTTTACTAGCAGTCATGTGATCTGTGGCACCAGAGTCCACAATCCACACAGAACCACAAGAATGTGAAAACATACAAGAAACAGAAGAACTAACTACATTAGTATGCAACAAGGTACCAACAAAATTGGCAGAAGCTGCAAGGTTGGATTGAGGACCAGATTGACCAGAAACAGACACATGGGTTTGTTGCAGCAAGGTTATCAGTTGTGAGTACTGCTCCTTTGTGAGACCAGGCACCAAAGAACCTTGTTCAGGCTGAATTCCACCCATAGGAACAGTAGTCTCATCCACACAGGCATTGGCCACCATCCTTTTGCCTTTAGTGAATTTGAAGTTTGGTGGAAAACCATGGAGTTGTAACATTTCTCAATTAGATGGCCAGGTTTCTTGCAATATTTGCAAAAGAGATTACCTTTTGTCTGATCAAAATTAACTCTCTGATTGTATGACCTTTGAGTAGAAATTGGCTGAGTTTGAGATTTGTTAGAGAAATTCACATTGAAGGATGATGACTCTGAATTAAACTGAGATGTGGGATTGACTTGTCTCTGCCTCTCATCTTGGAGAAGAATGTTGCATACAGTATCAAGAGATGGTAATAGATTCATCATTAAGAGATTACTTCTTACACTTACATATACTTTATTTAATCCCATAAGGAATTGATGTACTTTATCTTCTTCCTCTTCCTTTTGAGTACCAGACTTGGCAGGACAGATACACGAATTTGTATGTTTCTTACGCATCATCTCTAACTCATCCCATAGTTTCTTAAGTTTGTTAAAGTATGAGGCTATATCTAAGGAACCCTGAGAAGTAAATGAAAGTTCCTTCTTAAGTTCAAAGACTTTGGTTCCATTGACAGCACCATATCTACTCTCTAATTGTCTCCATATACTTTCAGCACTTCCAGAATATTGTATAGATTCAGCAATAGTTGGGGTTAAGGAACTGGTTATCCATGATAGTACCATATTATTACATTTGTTCCATTGTTGAAGTTGTGGAGAATTATCAGGTGGTTTAGGACAAGTTCCATCAATGAATGCAATCTTATTTTTGCAGACAAGAAAATCACCATACTCCTTTTCCAACCTCCATAACGAGTACCAGAGAAAGGAACCGACACCAAGCACGACCCAGGAACATCAGAGGAGTGAAGATGGAAAGGACTAGAAGGGTCAGGGGAGTATGTAGAACTGGAAGGAGTAGAACTATCGATTCCCGTCATATTCAATACTCAACATACAACAACAAGTCCCTCAGAGAAAGAACAACAGCCTAATATGAGAAATGACTTGCAGTCTAGAAAAGGATTACTTATGAGAAATAGATCGATATTACCCCCTTCTTCAGCACTAGAAGAAGTTACAGCCTTCACATATCAAAGACAATCAATTTTGAACGAAACCAAACAAGGTATGAACCGCAGCAAACCCTAGTTTGAGAATTCTGAAAATTCACCACCAAAGCTTGGAATCAAGGAGACTTCAGCAACGATTGAACATCCTCCACTTGATTACAGACAGATTCCAGAGAAGGATTACAAAAAATTCAAAAAAAAATGAATTTTTGATGAGAAAATCATCTCACTGATGAGACCACGAAACTCAACCAAATATGGTGAAGAGTAGCACCGGACGAACGAGAATGAAAAGATCTTTCACATCCGTAGCTCTGATACCATGAAAACATACAGCAATATCGAAATCATAGATATGAGATTAGGGTTTGAGAAGAAGAAGATAGAGAGAGAAGTGAGAGAACCGACTTTCATTTCTTCTCTGTAAAATGAATTAAATCGAATAGTCTAGAAATTCTATTACACTATCTATATATATACAATGGGCCTAACCCGGATCCCTTAGCAACTAATCTGTACATTAAATAAAGGAAGCCCAAGTTATGTTTTGTGTTTGGGCCCAAACGCTAAGTAGTCCTTCATCTCAACAACAATACGTATTTCTCAATTTATTAATGATTATAATAAGTACAGTTTAATGCGGTATTTATTTGTCGTTATTTTTTAGTACTTTTAGTTGCAGAATTTTCTTCAAACGGATTCATATCTAATATATCTACATAAAAAAAGTTAATCTGATATATTCCAACAAAGAAGTTCAAATGAACCCACTTCCGCCCCTCAAGCTCCACCCCTACATTCATCATGTTAATTTATTATATTTAAACTAAAATTCCCTCACAAACAAAGCCAATTTGTTTTATTTCCTGAAATGTGAGTAATATTTTGCAACTAGCTAGGGAAGTAGTCTGCTCATGGTGTTTTTCTTTTTCTTTTTCGAGGTTCCGGCTACATTTCCAATCCCCTTCCTACCATGCCTCGTACATAACACTACAATTCCCCTTTTCGAATAAATAAAAAGATGTTATGGTACGGTCAAGTATCTAATAGTAATTAACTATTTAAAAAGAAAAAATATTTAGTAAGTCAGAAGTTGCAAATATTCCTAGTTAGGACACATTTTTGTGAAAGTTGACACCGATGACCCTCCTCCTTTTACAGGAATAATGTGTTGTGTTCCTCCTCTTATTGTCCTTATGAGCCGGGGCGGCCCTTCCATAAAGCAAGTAAAGCAACTGCTTTAGGCCCCACATTTGTGGGGCCCCATTTTATGTTATACTTAATAGGCTATGTATAAGTTTTAAAAAAGGTTCTGTAAAGTGAAACAATTTAATTTATTTCTTTAACAAGTATAGAGAAGAAGGATTTGCAACTGCTATGATTTCTGCCAAGAAAATTGTACTTGAAATTAATATCGAACCCGAATTTCGTAAGAAACGTGTGATATATAGTAAGTAATAATTTGATGAGAATATTGATAGTAAAATCTCAAAATCTTTCGAAGAATCCTTTGGAGTTGATTACTTTATACATAGTAGACAAAGGTATTTTTTCACTTCAAAATAGATTTGAACAATTCGAAGCACATGAAATTTTTTTGGTTTTCCATTTAGCGGTAAAAATTAAGATCACTAGATGATGAAAATTTGAAAAAGTATTGTCTTAATCTTGAATGTTCCTTAAAGCATAATAATCAATTCGATATTGATGGTTTAGATTTATTTGCGGAATTAAAACTATTAAGAAAAATAGTACAATTAGAAGATAACAGTTTAATTGATACACTCGGTCAAATAAAAAGATTTCATTCTTTTTTCAATGCTTATATTGCTTATGGAATAATGTTAATAACTCTTGTTACCATCACTTCAGCAGAAAGAAGTTTTCAAAATTAAAATTGATAAAATCTTACCTAAGATCAACAATGTCTCAAGAAAGGTTAAATGGATTAGCTATATTGTCAATTAAGAAAGACTTATTAGGAGTTATTGATTATAAAAAAATTATTAATAACTTTGTATATAAGAAATGCTAGAAAAATAGACTTCAAATAAATAAATATTTTTTTTTTTAAAAGTTAAGGCTCCTCATAAAGTTTGGCTTTAGGCCAAAAAACTCGTTGGGCCGCCGGTGAAATTCAAAAATAGCCAGATTTACAACTGGTCGTTCAAAAATAGCCCAGTTTCAAAAGTAATCGAAATTTAGCCACTTTTCATGTAAAGATAGATCTGAGCGAAAACACTGTTCAAAACCCGAAAAAATACGCCAGTATATTATGCTGGAGTTCCAGCATAAGTATACTTGAACTCCAGCATATTATACTGGAGTTCCAGGATAAGTATGCTGGAACTCCAGCATAATATGATGGAGTTCCAGCATAAGTACACTAGAACTCCAGCATAATATACTGGAGTTCCAGCAAGTATACCGGTCCAGCATAATATACTGGAGTTTGGAGCACCGGTGCTCTAGTCTCCAGTATATTATACTGGAGCCAGCAAAGTATACCGGTGCAGCATAATATGCTGGGGTTCATACACAGGTGCACCGAACTCCAGTATATTATGCTGGACCGGTCTCTGTTGCAGCAAAATAGTGGCTATTTTTCATTGACTTGGTAAACGCTGGCTATTTTTGAATGACCAGTCCGAAAACTGACTATACCGTGCTATTTTGACGTTAATCCTTAGGTCTCATCATTAAGCAATAATGCCCAAACAAATGTTTACGCTAGGGTTTTACATACAAGCATTTGCTTTTTGAGAAATATGGTTTTGCCTTTTTTTTTTTTTCCTTTCTTTTTTTACTTTTATTGTGAGAGAAAAGCTCTTCCTTTACTTAAGTATGTCTGACATCACAGAAATTCATTTCCTATGGTATATATCTTTTTTAAAAAGTGTATATATATATATATATATATATATATATATATATATATATATATATGCACACACATATGCGCTAAAATAACAAATTATAGTGTCCGAATAAAACTTTTTATAATTAGTACTAAAGATTAATATTAATATTTAGATATTAGTTGACCAAGTATGAAGTTAAACGTTAAAAGAGTAAGAAAAATGATTTATGCCCTTAAATAAGGAAAGTTATTTCCTCCTTTTGATGGATAATATTTTGATTGGAAAATATTCTCTAGTATCCAAGCACAAATGTAATCTTTTTAGAAACATATTATCTTGAAAAATAAATTCCGTCATACCAAACACATGTTTCGCCATTTCCTTTTTAAATTACTACTACCATGTACTATAAATTCTCCATGTTCCTCTTGTATAGCCACATGTAAAGCATCTGTTACAGTCTTTCTAAAAACCAACCATCATGGGTCTAAATCCTTTTATTTATGCCGTCAATATATCCTAGCTTTAATTTGACTCATGATAAGATTAGTCAATACCCTCAAAATTAGACCCGTGTTCGATATTCATATCGGGGTCCTATTAAATTCAAACTCGTATTTGAAAGTTTCATATTAGTGAAAAGCATTTCCTAACAAAGACAATTCCATATTTAGGATTCGAACCTGAGACCTTTACCACACTATGAAAGTGTGAGAAAGGGTGGTAGAAGCGAGGGTTAGAAAGACGGTGTCTATTTCGAGAACCAGTACTTTGGTTTCATGCCGGGACGTTCGACTATGGAAGCCATCCATCTTGTTAGAAGGCTGGTGGAACAGTACAGGGATAGGAAGAAAGATTCTCATATGGTGTTTATTAACCTAGAGAAAGCGTACGACAAGGTCCCTCGGGAGGTCCGTTAGAGATGCTTGGAGGCTAGAGGTGTTCATGTAAAGCACATTAGTGTGATTAAGGACATATTATGATGGAGCTAAGATTCGAGTGAGGAAAGTGGAAGGAGACTCAGAACATTTTTCGGATAAGATGGGGACAAGGATTTGTGCTCAACCCGTTCTTATTTACTTTGGCGATGGATACACTAACGTGTCATATTCAAGGGGAGGTGCCATGGTGTATGTTATTCGCTGACGACATAGTGCTGATGAGATGCGAGGCGGTGTCAACGAAAAGTTGGAGGTTTTTCGACAGACCTTAGAGTCTAAGGGTTTCAAGTTGAGCAGGACGAAGACAGAGTATCTAGAGTGCAAGTTCAGCGTAGTGTCAAGGGGAGCAAATATAGACGCGAGGCTTGATTCACAAGTCATCTCCAAGAGAGGAAGTTTCAAGTATTTCAGGTCAGTTATCCAAGGGGACAGGGAGATTGACGAGGATGTCACACACCATATATGGGCACGGTGAATGAAATGAAGGCTAGCATCCGGCGTTCTGTGTAACAAGAATGTGCCACCAAAACTTAAGGGTCAGTTCTATAAGGCAGCGGTTAGACCGGCTATGCTGTATGGGGAAGAATGCTGGCCAGTCAAGAACTCTCATATCGAAAAGATGAACGTAGCTGAAATGAAGATGTTGCGATGGATGTACGGGCACACTAGGTTGGACAAGATTAGGAATGCGGTTATTCGGGAGAAAGTGGGTGTGGCCCCTATGGAAGATAAGATGCGTGAAGCGAGGCTTAGATGGTTCGGGCATGTGAGAAGGAGAAGCCTAGATGCCCCAGTGAGGAGGTGTGAATGGTTGCCGCTGGCAGGTAGCAGAAGAGGTAGAGGGCGGCCTAAGAAATACTGACTTCAGCTAATTATCGACGACATGGCCCTTGACAGAAGGGTATGGCGGTCAAAGATTAGGGTAGAAGGGTAATAGGTCGTCGTGTATTTTTCTGATATGTTCCAGGTTTATTAGGGCTAGCTGACTAGTACATTATCTTCGATTCTTAGAATGCCAATATTATGGTTGTTTTAGTACTATCTTGCGCTTCGGTTTTCTAATACCCTGTCGTGTTACTGCTTGTGGCTACTTTTGCTATTGCTACTGCTTTCTTCCATTTATTTTTCTCCGGTCCTTACATTGTTGATATCATTTTCCTGGCCTTGTTGTTGTTATTTACTTGTTCCGATTCTTCCTTTCGAGCCGAGGGTCTTTCGAAAACAGCCTCTTTGCCCTCTAGGGTAGGGGTAAGGTCTGCGTACACATTACCTTCCCTAGACCCCACTTGTGAGATCCCACTAGGTTGTTGTTTGAACCTGAGACCTTTTATTAAGAATTAAAGAGTGTTGTCCGCTACTGTGTTAAAACACAAAATCAAAAAACTGTTAGAAGAATAAAAGAAACTAGAAAAAACAGTAAAGAATAAGAAATATTCCGAGTCCACAATTTGCTTGTGCGTCCTTAAGGAATTTTAACCCCCTCACACGCTGCCAAGGTAATGGAATAAATCCTCCCAGGATGAAACGGAATAAACCTTCCCGCAACAGTGGCAATACAAACTGCAGGATACCAACTAACTCAAAGAACGGAGCAAAATCACACTTACGAATTTGAGAGAGAGAGACTGCGAATTAGAATGCAGTATTTTCAGAAAGAAGGAAGTTCTGTAATATTTTTGGTGTGTTAAAAACGAAGCCATGCCTCAGAATTTATAGGCAATTATTGGAAGAGGTGTGATGTTTGTTTAGGAAAAGGTGTCTGTTCAGAAGTTTACGCGTCCTGCCGCGGTCCTACCGCGGTTACGCCAGGACCGCGGCCAGACTATCCTTCTAAATCTTCAGCAGTGATCTGGTATTTTGATTAATTATTAAATAATTAATTAAATAAATTTTGTCCAAAAATAATCTTATCGATCGATCATTTGACAAATCCAAATCCAAATCCAAATCCAAATCCAAATCCAAAGCCAAAGCCGAAGCTGAGCCGAGCAAGCGACGACGACGGCGCGAGGGTTCATTCTCTTCAACTCCTTTTAAGAGCTTTAAGAAGTGATTCTATATATAAGCACACAAATTTAGTTGTCCCTCACCAATGAGGGACAAAGTGCAAGTCAAAAGCTCACTTTATTCAAATTTTCATTTTCCTCCATTTTATTTCCCACCATTTCCAATTCACACTCTTATACTTTAAAGCCCAATGCTTAAAGTCTTTGAAGCCCAATGCCTTTAAAGTCCAACAATCTCCCACATGAATGGGAATGGCTATAACAAGAATGATCATAGATGAAAGCTGTGTGATTTGCAAGTAAGGATTAATCGCATCTGGATAAGTAGGTTTCCCTTTGAACTTTCCGTAGTGAACATATGCCGGATATACTCGGTCAATCGGTATATTTGATATCTTTGAACCGTCGAACTTTAGTATATACCTAGACAACCATATGTCACACAACCAACCCTTAACCGTCTTTTGGTTCTCATTGTTGTGTTCGTTTCAGCCATGAACACCGCCTGGTTTTATAAGTGTATAGAGAATTGGCCTTACAAATTTCTCATTGAAGCGGCTTCCACTTCACACTTACATAGGTGATTCCTAAATGTGTAATCCTTTAGATTGACACTATTTGATAAATACCACATCAAACTTAGGTAATCATTAAAGAACGTGTAAAGTTCTATCCTTGTTACTGAACATTGTCTTCATCACGAGAAGGGACCAAAGATTTTACTTTGACAATGTTGAACCGGTCAATCACAACTTTGTTTGAGCTCCTTGAACCTAGATCTCGGAACATCCAAAATTCTAGGTAGAGTTACCGCCATGTTGACTTGTCCTCGGCCATAGTCCCATTCCCTTAGATGATTTCTCAACTCCCTCTCTAGTTAAGCCTTTTGTAAGCGGATCCGCTACATTATCCTTTGATCTTACATAATCAATAGTGATAATTCCACTAGAAAGTAGTTGTCTAACGGTGTTATGTCTTCGTCGTATATGACGAGACTTTCCGTTATACATAATGCTCCCTGCCCGTCCTATTGCAGCCTCACTATCGCAATGTATGCAAATAGGAGCCAAAGGTTTTGGCCAGAACGGAATGTCTTCTAAGAAATTTCGAAGCCATTCAGCTTCTTCACCGGCTTTATCCAAAGCTATAAACTCTGATTCCATTGTAGAGCGAGCGATGTACGTTTGTTTGGAAGACTTCCAAGATACTGCTCCTCCACCAATAGTAAAAACATATCCACTTGTGGACTTTGTTTCTGTTGAGCCGGTTATCCAATTTGCATCACTATATCCTTCGATAACCGCAGGATGTTTATTGTAGTGCAAAGCGTAGTCTTGGGTATATTCCAAATATCTTAGAACTCGTTTCATTGCCACCCAGTGATGTTTGTTTGGATTACTTGTGAATCGACTAAGTTTACTTATTGCACAAGCTATATCAGGTCGTGTACAGTTCATGATGTACATTAAGCTTCCCAACACACGAGCATACTCCAATTGAGACGTACTTGCACCTTTATTCTTTATAAGATGATGATTTAAGTCAATTGGAGTTCTTGCACTTCTAAATTCCAAGTGTTTGAATTTTTCAAGTACCATTTTCACGTAATGTGATTGAGACAAAGCTAGACCCTGAGGAGTCCTCTGGATTTTAATTCCTAGACTTACATCGGCAACTCCTAAGTCTTTCATATCAAACTTAGTAGCAAACATACGCTTAGTAGCTTGAATGTCAGCAATATCTTTGCTCATTATTAGCATATCATCAACATATAAGCAAACAATGACTATATGATTTGGAACGTTCTTAATGTAAACACATTTATCACATTCATTAATCTTAAAGCTATTTGACAACATTGTTTGGTCAAATTTCGCATGCCATTGCTTGGGTGCTTGTTTTAGTCCATAAAGAGACTTAACAAGTCGACACACCTTCTTTTCTTTTTCCGGAACCGCAAACCCTTCAGGTTGGTCCATGTAAATTTTTTCCTCTAAATCACCATTTAAGAAGGCTGTTTTTACATCCATTTGATGGATTTGAAGATCATACAAGGCGGCTAACGCTATTAGCATCCGAATGGATGTAATTCTTGTTACCGCCGAGTATGTGTCAAAATAGTCAAGACCTTCTCGCTGTCTAAATCCTTTGACAACAAGTCTTGCCTTGTATTTGTAAATAGTACCATCGTCTTTCATTTTCTTCTTGAAAATCCATTTAGAACCCAATATTTTGTTACCTGGAGGAAGATCAACCCAATTCCCATGTATGGTTGCTCAATATGGATTCTATTTCACTATTGACAGCTTCTTTCCAATATTGTGCTTCTGAGGAAGACATTGCTTCCTTGAAGGTACGAGGATCATTTTCTAGCAGGAAAGTCAGAAAATCTGGACCGAATGAAGTAGATGTCCGTTGACGTTTACTTCTTCTCGGATTTTCCTCATTAGGCATACCATCTGTTATTTCCTCCCGAGGTCGTTTTGACTTTTGGTAGGTCACTTCACTTTCCTTTTTATACGGATAAATAGTTTCAAAGAATTCAACATTATCTGATTCTATTATCGTATTAACGTGAATCTCAGGATTTTCTGACTTATGAACCAGAAAACGATATGCCTTGCTATTGGTTACATATCCAATAAATACACAATCAACCGTTTTTGGACCTATCTTAACCCTTTTAGGTTCTAGGAACTTGTACCTTAGCTAAACAGCCCCACACTTTGAAGTATTTCAAGCTGGGCTTCCTTCCTTTCCATTTTTCATAGGGAATGGAATGTGTTTTACTATGAGGTGCACGATTGATTATTCGGTTAGCTGTAAATATAGCTTCCCTCCACAAGTTCTATGGTAAACCAGAACTTGTCAACAGCGCATTCATCATCTCTTTCAACGTTCGATTCTTTCTCTCCGCAATTCCATTAGATTGTGGAGAGTAAGGGGCAGTTGTTTGGTGAATAATGCCATTTTCCAAACATACTTCTTCAAAAGGAGATTCATATTCACCACCCCTATCACTTCTTATCATTTTGATCTTTTTGTTTAGTTGTGTTTCAACTTCACTCTTGTATTGCTTGAAAGCATCAATTGCCTCATCTTTACTATTAAGTAAATAAACATAGCAATATCTCGTGCTATCGTCAATAAAAGTAATAAAATACTTTTTCCCACCGCGAGATGGTGTTGACTTCATGTCGCAAATATCTGTGTGAATTAAGTCTAAAGGACTTGAATTCCTTTCAACGGACTTATAAGGATGCTTAGCATACTTTGATTCCACACATATTTGACATTTGGAATTAATGCAATCAAATTTTGGCAATACTTCAAAATTTATCATTTTTCGCAATGTTTTGAAGTTGACGTGACCTAAGCGTGAATGCTATAAAGTGTTTGACTCAAGTAAGTAAGAAGAAGCATTAACTTTATTGATAGGAACTGCTATTACATTTAGATTAAAAAGGCCCTCATTCAGGTAACTTTTTCCTACATACATATCATTCTTACTTAGTACAACACTATTAGAAATAAAAATACATTTGAATCCATTCTTGACAAGAAGTGAGGTAGACACAAGATTCTTGCGAATTTCTGGAACATGGAGAACTTGGTTTAGAGTCACTATTTTTCCCGACGTCATCTTCAACGCAATCTTGCCAACTCCTTCAATTTTCACCGTAGACGAATTTCCCATGAAAATTGTCTTGTCGGGTCCTGCGGGGGCATAAGAAGAAAATAACTCGTTGTTAGCACAAACATGGCGGATGGCTCCAGAATCTATCCACCATTCTTTAGGATTTCCTACCAAGTTGCATTCAGATAACATGGCACACAAGTCCTCCATTTCTTCAGCATTTTCAACCATGTTAGCTTGATTCTTCTTCTTCTTCTTATCATTCTTTGGTGGACGACAATCCACGGCCTTATGCCCAGATTTTCCACAGTTGTGGCAATTACCCTTGAACTTTTTCTTGCTTGGGTAATTCTTTGGTCCAGAAGCCTTCTTTCTCTTCTTGTTTTGTGGCGCCTCCTCAACAATGTTAGCCCTTATTATTGTCGAGTTTCCACGTGACTTCTCTTCAGCATTTTTGTTGTCTTCTTCTATCTTCAAACGCACAATCAAGTCTTCAAGTGTCATCTCCTTCCGTTTGTGTTTTAGATAGTTCTTAAAGTCTTTCCACAATGGAGGTAATTTCTCAATGAAAGCGGCAACTTGAAAGGCCTCATTAATGACCATACCTCAGCAATAGATTCATAATTAATAACAAGATAAATCTTATTAATAAATTTATTGATTCGGGTCATACCTTCAGCAAGGAGGTCATGCACAATAACTTAGAATTCTTGGGCTTGAGTTATGACCGACCTAGTGTCAATCAT
The DNA here is from genome assembly GCF_001879085.1 of Nicotiana attenuata. Taxonomy (NCBI): domain Eukaryota; kingdom Viridiplantae; phylum Streptophyta; class Magnoliopsida; order Solanales; family Solanaceae; genus Nicotiana; species Nicotiana attenuata. The sequence goes on along the minus strand of NC_031996.1, from coordinate 21,991,331 downwards.
CTTGAAATACAAAAACCTTGCAGCCACGAACTTCTTAAGTCCGGCATCCTCAGTCTTGTACTTCTTCTCAAGCGCATTCCATAACGTTTTTGAAGTTTTCATTACACTATAGCATTGTACAAGCTATCTTCCAAACAATTCAAAATGTAGTTTTTGCACAAGAAATCAGAATGTTTCCATGCTTCAGTTACAACAAATCGTTCATCATCCGGAGTGTCTTCAGCCAGGACCGGAGGATCCTCCTTGATGAATCGCTGCAAACTCAACGTAGTAAGATAGAAGAGCATTTTCATTTGCCAGCATTTGAAGTCGATACCGGAAAACTTTCTGGGTTTTTCTGCTGGTGCCATAGTATGAGCAGGAGTTGAACGGCTTGACGAGGCAGCAACATTCGTAACAGTAGCACCCGTTCCCGCAACATTTCCATTAGTTTGGTTTTCATTCGTCATTTTTCTGTAGAGTTGGAAACAAAACAGAACTTTGTTAAATCAGTGAAGTTTTGATATCTTCAAACTGAATACCAAACCAAACATATAACACGTAACAATGGTGAAGTTTTTATATACTTCAAACCCGTACGTTTATTATTCCGGTAAAGTTTTGATATACTTTAAACCGGACAGAACAATTATTGGAGTAGAAAGCACGAAGGCTTTAGTCTCCAAACCAGTATACAAATTATAGATAACCGTTTATAATATATATTTCAACACAGAAACGTTAGTAAAATTCCTTAAGCTTGTTGTCCGCTACTGTGTTAAAACACAAAATCAAAAAACTGTTAGAAGAATAAAAGAAACTGGAAAACAGTAAAGAATAAGAAATATTCCGAGTCCACAATTTGCTTGTGCGTCCTTAAGGAATATTAACCCCCTCACCCGTTGCCAAGGTAATGGATTAAATCCTCCCAGGATGAAACGGAATAAACCTTCCTGCAACAATGGCAATACAAACTGCAGGATACCAACAAACTCAAAGAACGGAGCAAAATCACACTTACGAATTTGAGAGAGAGAGAGACTGCGAATTAGAATGCAGTATTTTCAGAAAGAAGGAAGTTCTGTAATGTTTTTGGTGTGTTAAAAACGAAGCCATGCCTTAGAATTTATGGACAATTATTGGAAGAGGTGTGATGTTTGTTTTGGAAAAGGTGTCTGTTTAGAAGTTTACGCGTCCTGCCGCGGTCCTACCGCGGTTACGCCAGGACCGCGGCCAAACTAGCCTTCTGAATCTGCAGCAGTGTTCTGGCAGTCCTACAGCGGTTACGCCAGGACCGCGGCCAGACTATCCTTCTGAATCTTCAGTAGTGATCTGACATTTAATTAATTATTAAATAATTAATTAAATAAATTTTGTCCAAAAATAATCTTATCCAAAGCCGAAGCCGAGCCGAGCGAGCGACGACGACAGCGCGAGGGTTCATTCTCTTCAACTCCTTTTAAGAGATTTAAGAAGTGATTCTATATATAAGCACACAAATGTAGTTGTCCCTCACCAATGAGGGACAAAGTGCAAGTCAAAAGCTCACTTTATTCAAATTTTCATTTCCCTCCATTTTATTTCCCACCATTTCCAATTCACACTCTTAGACTTTAAAGCCCAATACTTAAAGTCTTTGAAGCTCAATGCCTTTAATCTCCAACAAAGAGTATTTATTACTCCACCACGACCCTTGTTGGTATTCCTATATATATATATATATATATATATATATATATATCCCATAAACGTGTTCCTTTCTATGCATGCAGAATTAAAGGGTTTCTACAAATCCTCACAGTTAATTTCTTTTCTTTCTTTTTTTAATTATAAAAAAATGAGATCTCCTATTCTTGAAATCTATTACTTAATTCTTGCAAAAGTGAATATTGGGATTTAAAAGAGAGACAACGCATCGATCAAGGAATAGTAGTTCTCTTTTAAGTCATTCTTTATTGAAGAATTTGTGCAGCAATTAGTGTACGAATTGTATCCTCGTATATATAGTACAGCTGCTAAGCACTCTTGTAGTATCTATCACCTTTATTATTTATGAATGAATTAAATTCCTCTTTGATGCATACCTACTTAATTAAATTCCAATGAAACTCTCAAACTAGCTAGCTAGTCATTATTCGTGGTGACACAAATGTCAGCCATATATTCACTATCTTAAACTTACATATTACATAGAATATAATTTACAATTTCACACGCACGCGCGCACACACTCTCTCTATCTCTTTATATATATATATATATATATAGAGATAGATAGATAGTTGTATGGGGTAAAATTAGTAAGCAAGAGACGAATGACGAAGTGACACGTTAAACTGAAGACGGGTAGGATATGCGTCAGCAAATAGCTGGCACCGAATGCAAGCATGTGATCGGGGCTAGGATGAATCCCGAAGACATAGTAGACAACAACAAAGATTCAAAGAATTAACATCGGATAGCATTCAAGGAGCAACCGTTACAAAGAATATCTGTATTTATAGCCAACCGTTACACAACCATGAATGATGATTTTATTCTCATTCAAGAAGAACTTGATTTGGGGATCTTGTCTCCCTAAATAAAGTTATAAATACGAGAATTAGCCTCCATTGTAGACAGGAAATATTTTGTACACAAAAGCTATATTCTGCTCTCAAATTATAAATATTTGCTTTCTTTTGTTTAATAATTGTTCAAACTACTGCTTCCGGAGAAGCTCATCGTATCAGCAGGCTTGTATTTCTTTAAGTTATTTTTATATTCTTGATTTCATTCTCGTTTTATTATATATTTTTGGATCAAACCTATTTACGTGTCTATAAATCATGCTATAAATTCAATTATATCATTTTACTGGTTAACAATAATGCTAACAGAGTGTGAATAAAGGAAAAAGAAAAGCCATTGTCGTTTCTAGTCCACAAACGAAGAAGAGCATGGCAGAGATAGAAAGAGTAGAAGATCCTTTTTATGTTGGACCTAACTCTAAAGTGGAGGTTAGTCAGTTTAAGTTGTCAAATAAGTGATAACTAAATGGAAAAAAATTACTACTATAGAAATATAGATGGAGTCTCGCCCAGTAATGAGAGTCGTAAGATTCATAAAACAAGATTTATATATGTATGCGCGCAACAGCTTGTTTGGATGGTTGTTTCGTTGTATCGTATTGTATTATTATTTCAAAACAATGTTTGTTTTGATTCTTTCAATAAAATTGATTGTATTGTATTGTTAAATTCATTGTTCCGGAACAATGAAATGTCCCCTTTTTTTGAAACAACCGATTTGGTGTGATGGGGTTGTTTCCTATTTTTCTTTCCAATTATGCCCTAACTTATTACTCCATAATTTTATTTTATCCTTTAGTTTTTTTTTTTTTTGCTATTTTAACTCCAAATCTCCAACCTATGACATACTTTGTTTTCTTTCCAGAACTTCTGCCGCTGATGATAGGCTATAATTGCATATTTTAGTCGCTTATTACACTCGAATTTACTGCACTTTAATTGAGTTTGCGCTTTAATCGCTAGTGTTTTGCACTAATTGTGTGTTTTATGCCTTGTAGGTGTGATTCCGAGCTATATAGATGTTATGGAATGAATTTAAGTGATTTGAAGCTTTGAAGTCTGAGTAAAAGCTCAAGGAATTAAGCCGGGATCGTGTTCGGGGGTCAAATTTGATAATTAAGTACGAACGAAGACTTGAGGAGGCATATTGCGCACTGTCTAGTAAAATAGACATAACGTTTTGCTCAGAACTCCATTTGGGCTCCACAATATATGGTTGGAAAGCTAACTCAAAGGGCTACAACTTTCATGTTTTACATTTTTCCAAATTCTAAACGAAACAGGGTAAAAACCGCGGTTCCACCGCGACCGCGGCAGAGTGTACTCGCGGACAACTGAAGAATCAGAGGGCATGTTTGGCCGCGGTTCCACCGCGACCGCGGCAAAACCGCGGCAGAAAGCGGAAATTTCAGGGACTAAAGTGCAAAATATGGGATTTTAAGTCCTAAACGCTATATTAAACAAAGGAGGCCGGCCAAGAACAAGAAGGAGGACATATTTTGGACACAAATTAGACCTAAGGAGGCGGAGAGACACTACTTTAGGGTTAGACAACACCCTTGGATGCAAGAACATATTGGGAGCAAGGCGGGGAATTCTTCTACGAGTTTTTTCCTTCCTCTTCCTATTTTTCATTGTTGGTTATGACTTTTAGTATTGTAGTTTTACATACTATTATGAATAGCTAATTTGTTATCTAGAGTTTGATAGAATCTTTTGTAGGATAAATTCTTGTTATGTTTTTATATAATTGAGCCATAGCTTTTCTCTATTTGTTCAACTACGTTTATATTCTGGTTGATTGAAGAGCTCTCAATTAGCTGTGCCTATTTAGTACGCATAACTCGGGAGAGAGTGCATATTTAGGTAATTGTTGAACAACACCACTGCCAGAGTATATGAGGGATCAATAACCGAGGGTTTAAAGGCGGGATTAGGGATAACGAAGCCTTGGGTGCGATCTGAAGTGAGCTGTATTAAAAGCCAGCTAGCGTAGCTCGGGAGAGTGCGTCTAGTAAATTGTCGTAATTACTCGGGAGAGATTTACGGTAATAAGAGTGCTCATGATCGGTAGAGAATACTCAGGCGAAATTATAGAAGACATAGCGGGAAGGATTCCGACAATTGGGAAAATCATAACTCTAGACCTCCTTAATCTTTTCTCTAACCCTCAGTATCGTTAGTTGTTAATTTACTATTTTAATTTGTTAGTTAATTAGTTAAACTGAAGAATCTTAATATCTATAAGTTAGGAATTGTTCAAGCTTGTCTTCTTGGTGATAGTGAACAACTATAGCTAAACCTTAGTTCTCTGTGGGATTCGACTCCGGACTTGTAAACCGGATTATATTTGCAACGACCACATTGTCCTTTTTATAAGGCATAGTTGGGCGTGATCAGCCGCCAACGTTAAAGGTGTTTTGTTGTCTTCTGTTTTATTTTTTCTCCTAATTTGCTTTTAACTCAATTTTACTTAGTTGTGCTCCTTTGGTTTGTCTTCTCTGTCTCGCTCCTTTGTTCTGTTTTCTTAAGGTGTTTTGCCTTCTTCTGTTTTGTTTTTCAAAATTATTTTTATGCATAATTTTTTTATTTAAACAATTGAGGGTATTTTAGTAAACTTATCAGTTACAGTACAGTACGATACAGTCAAACCAAACAGCAAACTATTATTTAACAATAACAAACAATACAATCTATCCAAACATTGTATTCCTAAAATGATACGATACAATACGATACAATACATTATAAAACGAGTGTAAGCATGTATTGGATAATGCAGGTAAAGCAAGGGTTTTAGGCATGCATGTCACTTAGTTTTGCATATTTGCAAAGAGACTATTTTGACATCTCCAACCCACACGCATAGATCACAAAAGAATACTTCCACTTTTTTACGACCCTATATATATCTAATCGTGCATGTCAAATGGAAGATAAAATTGGTACGTGACAAGAGTTATAATAGAAGATAAGTGGACAATAAAGCAGCAGCTAGCAACATGATAAGAAGGATATACTTATCCTGTGGAAATTTTCTTACCCTCTTCTCAAATTGAATACATTATTAATGAGTTATTATTATAGTAATTATTTTAAATATATTTGTAACAACTAATTTGATAACTTTGAATTCAATCTTTGACAAACCAAATTTGGCAATTGAATGATAATCTTATACGTTACTTTTGTCTGTTAACGTATTGTAATACAATTTTGAAAAGCCTTTATGGCTTGTAAGCTTTCTTGTCAGATAGTGGAGTTTTGTTTTAGCATTGAATTCTTGGCATTAAATCCTCAATGGATTTTACCGTTTTTTCATTTCAGATGTTCATCTTCTTGGACTATATATAAAGCTATTTGTTTGTGTTCATGGTAGTAGTGTGAAAAAAAGTTAAGATTTTTCTTCTCTTTTCTTTGGTGCTGGGTTTTCTTTTATACAATCTTTGTTGTTTCTGCTCCTAGTTATACTAGAAGAGCTTGTTGAATCCTGGGGGATACGCCTAAAATTATTTATATCGGTGTGGGCGAAATATCCTTAAGGACAGTGTCTTTGACACGCCTCAAGCTAAACCTTTTACTGTCCATAATCATCCAATTTTTTCCAACAATCTTAAGGATATTTCCACGTTGTTATTATGGAGATACACTACTAATGTTGTTGTTGATGCTACTACACCTGTTGCACCAACTATTTCCGTTGCTGTTACATCACCAATTACATATGCCAAATCTTTTCCTGATGTTTCGAAAGTTGAGGTTTTTGGTGGAGAAATTTTAAGCGCTGGCAGGAACGCGTGCATTCTATTTTGGATATGCATGGAGTTGCTTTTGCACTTACTGATCCTAAGCCAGCTGAAGCAACTTCTATTCAGATGGATCAATGGGTTCATGCTAATAAGGTATATAGACATACTATAACTTCTACTATTTCTAACGAATTGTTTGATGTCTACGTTTCTTACAAGGAGGCAAAAGAAATTTGGGAGTCAATGATAACAAAGAAGACGCTACCAAACAAAAATTCGTGATTGGAAATTACTACAGTGGGAGATGACAGAGGACAAGGATATAACTGCACAAATCANGAAATTATCCCACGGGGGAAGGTGTTAGGCACCCCCCCAAGATCCACTAGTGTGGTTCCCGACCATGCTACAAATTTGTGACTTTTTAAGACAACTTCATATAACGATTACAAGTAGGATTGTATAAAGGTTAAATAAGCATGTTGAAGTTAGGGAATAGATGGTTTCATATTCGTTTAAAAGAATGTATAAATGCAGAAAAATGAGGGTCAAGTAACGAATGCAAATAATCAGACAACGAAGTAAAATAGGCGGAAGTTTTAAAAGAAAACAGTGCTGGAAATTCCAAAGAGGTTTGAATTAAAGTGAAATACAAAGTTTAAAGAACTGGAAAACTGACGTAAGCACATATGGAGGGAGGGGGATCCTAGGTTTATAAATAACATGGATCATCCACGCAACACCCGGTAACCAATTATACGCGTAACGAATTGTTTGATGTCTACGTTTCTTACAAGGAGGCAAAAGAAATTTGGGAGTCAATGATAACAAAGAAGACGCTACCAAACAAAAATTCGTGATTGGAAATTACTACAGTGGGAGATGACAGAGGACAAGGATATAACTGCACAAATCAATGAATATCACAAGCTGATTGAAGATCTCAAATCTGAAGATATTTCTCTGCCCGAACAATTTGNAGAACATGGGCTCCTTGCATGGATTCCCAACCCCTGACCCCTTTATATGGAGTCATTAACTCTGTGAAATGCTAATGGCTGTCTCCCTATCACCCTTTCCCTCTCCTTTATTCCCTCAGTTTTTTTTAAAACTCTGTTCCTGCACTTTCATTATCTTCTTAGAACTTAAGGTATGCCCCCTTTGTGTGAGCCTTGCCTTGGGACCCATGAGCTTCCTCTGAACTTGGACACATAAGGGCTGGCATTTCCACACGGCACTCATCTCTATTCTGGTTATGTAACTTGGGTGTGAGCACTACCCAGGGTCCTCTTGAGACCCTTAGGGAACTTTGACACACTCAAGTCTGAGAAAGGCTTTGGATCAATGACATTTGAGGTGGTTTATTCCATAACTCAGAGAGGAAGTCAAGAATCAGGCTTCCTCTGGTTGTAACCTTTCTTTGTACTTTTCTGATGTAATTCATTACTGGGTCTGTAATAATTTCTGTAATAAACATCGGGGTTGGCTAGTGAAAAGGGTTGGGAATTATGCATGCTTGAGGGTAGAAATCATGTCTATAGGATCTGTTGTTTTAGATTATGCATGTTTAATTCTGCATTTTAGATACCATGTTATTAGGATCTAAATGGTTAAAATCAGATATCATTAAAATCAGTACCCCTTCGTAGAAATCATGCCTATAGGAACTAAAAAAATGGCCACAATAGAAATCATGTCTATAGGATCTAATGTTTTAGATTATGCATGTTTAATTCTGCATTTTAGATACCATGTTATTAGGATCTAAATGGTTAAAATCAGATATCATTAAAATCAGTACCCCTTCGTAGAAATCATGCCTATAGGGATTCCCAAAGTAAGTAACAAAAATCTGGTTCGTTTCTATTCACATTCAATGTTAGATATCATGTCCATAGAGTTTAAAATTAGCAATAGTAGATACCATCACCTGCAGAATCTGAAACTAGTCTGTTTTAAAATCATCTTATTCTGAATCAATTTTAAATAATCTAATTTCCTTATTTAACGAGGTCTAGCAAGCATACCTATAGGGTCTCAAACCATTCGTTTAAAGTTGTTCTGCTTTGCCACACTTCTAAATCAGTAAGTAGATACTATGTTCCTAAAAGCTCACCCAAACACTTAGGCACGCCCTTAGGGTAATAACAATGAAATTGAATCCGCCTTTTCAAATTGCTACAACCAGCAGCCAGGCCTGATTCAGACTTCTAATCTGAGTTATGTATTAAGCTGGTCTGCTTCAACAATTGAACTCCCCTCGTCTTTAGTAGTTTTAATCGGACCTTAAATGTATGTGCAAGTCATGCTATTTATGTGTTTGTTTAAGGAGGTATCCATGAGCCTTTACTTGTTTACATGTTTCCCTTAACATGCAGTATTATTTGTTTTGTATGTCGCCTTAGATTTTTACCTTTTGAAACCAAAATCTGCCTAATATCCCTCCCCTTTAGGAATAGTAGTCCTAAATTCCTCCGGGAATGATAGGAATGGACGGGTAATTGTAATAGCATGCAATAGCGATCGAGACCAATCCGCGCTTTAATACCTTAACGGGGTGGGAAGGGTAGATATGGATATGATGACCGGTGCGCTAATACCACGTGTAGCCCCTCTTTTGAGGAGTGATTACCGGGTATTGCATTGATGTGATCCATATTTTTAATAAACCTAGGACCCCCTTTCCCTTTATTTGCAAACTTCTTTTTAAAACTTTCTTTTAATTGTTCTGTCCCTTATGTGTTTAAATCCCCCCTAATATTTGTGCCCATACTTGCCTATTTGCTAAAATTGCATAAATTCACAATCAACTGTCTGGCCGGGAACCACACTAGTGGATCCTGAGGGGTGCCTAACACCTTCCCCTTAGGATAATTTCAAGCCCTTACCCTATCTCTGGTTATTCAAACAAAACTTAGAATTGAACCCTATTGGCGCCCTAATGCACCTTAAATCATTAGGTGGCGACTCTTCAAATGCAAAACCCAGTTCCCAAAAGGAACAAGTTGTCCCATACCAAATGTCATAAACCCGATTTCGCAAGGAAAAGGGGGCACGACAGCATGGCGACTCTGCTGGGGATATTTAGGCTTTTACCATTTCAAATTGTTATTGTGAATTTGTACCCTCTCTTATGTGCAATTACTTGTTTAATTCCTTTAAGAATTCAATTTCCTTTTCAATTGCAAACTGACTTGTCTTCTTTGTTTCTTTCCTTTGCTACTGCTTTAAATTCTTAAACTGTTGTATTTACTGCTTTCTTAACGTGCAAATACGTGACAACATGCTTTTAATTATTGCATAATCATGCTCAACATCATATTCCACTCGTGCCAAATAAATCCCATAGCAACGCTTATAATGAGTGGTTGCGCTCTTCCCATATTATCACCCCTAAATCCGAAAAAGGCATATTTGCAGTAAAACCAGTCGATCAACGGTGTAGTCGACGGTTCTGTGCCTTTCCCCATTGAGTTATCCGCTCAAGGGTACCAGTCTAAAACCCCATATAAACCTTACTCTATTTAAACTATGCATGCATCATGGTCAAACCTAACCGAGTCAGTTATGTTGTCCGCATAATGACTCTTTAAGATAGCCTTGTCCAAAGTCCATTGGGTTTCCCTAAACCCAAACGAACACTACCACGTCTGTGCATTCATTTGGAGAACTAAATGCTTTATGCTAATTATTGGTATTAAATAGTCGAGTCTGGTGGGGTTAAGGGTCTAACCTTATTTGCCTTGTAGAAATATGAGGCACGAAGTCCCCAGATTTGGCATGGTCACCAACATCCACCCAAGGTTGCTAAGCTGGTGGAAAGGTTTACACTCTAGTTCTCAAAAGGGTCGAAGATTGTCAAGAGGCTAAAGGAACTGAAGGGGAATATTTAGCCAAAGCATACCTGTTGCTAGGACTTCGCAAGTTGGGGAAGCTGTTCGAAGGAGCCAAGGATGCCGAATCTGGGGAAGGTCCTTCTGGGACCAAGTAGATAGGAGTTTATCCTTTCGCTTTATAAAATGTAATAAGGCCAATGGCCATTAGTGACTTTTATTTCCTGTTGTTTAGTGTCGATTTGGGATTCGTCTTATTTTCTATCAATAAAATGAGGCATTTAGCATTCTGAGCTCTCCAAATTAATTTGTCGCTAGGCCTACCTCGGGCACAAAGAGGTCCCCAAATTAGGACGCGATTTACATTCTCGCACTATGTGTTTAAATATTGCAACGCTTTTTATAAACCTCACTAACTTGTTACCTTTTTGTTTTATTATTCCCTTCCCCGAAGGTTAGTTCGTGCACTCTGGCAACATCATCCTATTCCACGAGATCCAGGGGCCCTCCACCCACTCCTCCTCTTAGTCCTATCAAAAACAAGAACAAAGGGAAGATGGAAGATTTGAAAAACGTCAGAAAGGAGAATTCAACTGAACGGGTAGAGGCCACTCGTGGTCATGGTACTCAGGTTCCTAAGGAAAGTGCATCCCAACTTGAACAAAAGCTGCTGAAATTCCAAGAAGAACTTGATCAGGTCCGGAATCTGGCAAATCTGTTATTTTCCCTCACCACTCCAGATATCAATTTCCCAAATGCTCAGAACCCTACACCTCCACAAAATATCCCAAAGCAACAGAACCATCCCACTCCTCACCACCACTGCAACACCTGCCATACCTCAAATAATACCCCGTTACTCATTCCAGAACTTCAAAACTCCACAAATGACCACTTCCACACCAACCATAATACCCCCATCTACGTGGAGACTATGCCACACTCCACCCAACCGATCTCAGGCACACTCGAGTCTGATGATAAAGACTTGCTTATCAGGAACCTGGCTGAAGAACTTAAGAAATTGACTAGTCGGATTCAAGGCGTTGAAGGAAGCAAGGGAATTGAGGGGTTGAACTATGAAGATCTTTGCATACAGCTCGATGTCGAACTGCCAGAGGGGTACAAACCTCCGAAGTTCGAAATGTTTGATGGTACAGGAGATCCAAGGGTCCATTTGAGAAAGTACTGTGACAAGCTGGTTGGAGTAGGGAAAGGCGAGAGAATCCGCATGAAGATCTTCATGAGGAGCTTGACAGGAGATGCTTTCTCTTGGTACATTAGCCAAGATCCGAAGAAGTGGTCGAACTGGGTAGGCATGGCGTCCGACTTTACGGACAAGTTCAGGTTCAACACGGAGAATGCGCCAGACGTGTTCTATATTCAGAATCTAAAGAAGAAGCCCACAGAAACATTTCGCGAGTATGCTACTCGCTGGAGGTCCAAAGCTGCTAAGGTCAGACCTGCCTTAGAGGAGGAACAAATGAACAAATTCTTTGTCCTGGCTCAAGACCCACAGTATTATGAAAGGCTGATGATGATTGAGAGCCACACATTTTCTGACATTATCAAGCTGGGTGAAAGGATCGAAGAGGGCATCAAAAGCGGTATGGTTACAAACTTCGAGGCCTTGCAAGCTACAAATAAGGCCTTACAGTCCGGGGGTGTGTCCCGGAAAAGGGACGTAAGAGCCGTGATGGTTGCACAAAGAACCAAATCTCCCATCAAATACCAAACCTACCCAATGCCTCCACTCATATATCATCCCGCACTGAACTACCAAGCACCCTCACCCTCTTACCAAACTCCACCATCCACTTATCAATACCTCCACCCCCCACATATCAGCCTACCTCGCCCAGATATTCCCAAACCGCACAGGTATACCAAGCCTACAATTCCCAACTATCTCATTACCAATCACCCCCACCACGCCAAACTTTACCTAGGCCCGACCCTAACTTTGTATCGGAGGCCCCCGAAAACTAAATACAGAGCCACTTGCCGAACCCACTTGATCAGCTATATGAGAGACTCAAAACCGCCGGTTATGTCACCCCCATCCCTGCTTCAACCCCTGAGAACCCTTCTCAGTGGGTTAACCCAAACAAATCATGTGCATACCATTCCGGCATGAAGGGACACACCATCGACGAATGTCGTTCTTTGAAGGACAAGATCCAGGCCTTAATTGACAACAAAATAATTGTGGCAAAGGAACCCGCTCTGAATGTCCGCAATAACCCCCTGCCAGACCATAAGGATGGAGGCGTTCATATGATTGAAATGGAGGATGATTGGGATCCCAAGGGATCCATAGGGTTGATCGCAGAAGACGATGATCCAAAGATGCCAGCAGTAACTCTTAACCCCATCATGGTCCAGATTCAACCATCCGAGGTCACTGAGGTAGACGTGTCTATCGCGCTTGAGTTTGCGGCAGCACCATCAGCCAAAGCACCGGCACCGTTTGAGGTTACAGTTTTACCACCCAAAGAACATGTCCCGTTTGAAGTAAAGGTAGCCGCACCAATTCTAGTGGCGATGACCACCGTGCCGTCATTCCATACAAAAGCTATCCCTTGGGATTATACGGTCGAGGCTAGGAGGAAAGGCAAAGTCAGGTTCGAAGAGACTATTGCAGCACAGGGTATGACAAGGACTGGAAG
>NC_031996.1:21844551-21875392 GCF_001879085.1 Nicotiana attenuata | reverse complement strand
ATATTCTGCCTGTCTTAAGGCCATTCTCTACCATTCTCCCATTTGATTGCTTCCGAGAGGACTTGCCAACTGCGCACATCATGTTTTGAAAGTAATCTGGCTCTTGGGCCTGAAGGAAGACAGTGATTAGCTCGTGGTCATCCATGGGTGGCTTAACTCTAGCCGCTTGCTCTCTCCATTTAATGGCATATTCCCTGAAACTTTCAATTGGTTTCTTCTTCAGGTTTGAAAGGGAATTGCGTTCTGGAGCGGTGTCGATGTTGTATGGGAACTGTTTGACAAAGTCTTGGTCCATGTCATCCCAAACATGCCAGTGAGAGGTATTTTGATCCATAAACCATTCGGAGGCTGCTCCCGTAAGGCTTTCTCCAAAATAAGCTATTAGCAATTCTTCATTTCTTCCTGCACCTCTAAGCTGATTGCAATACCTTTTCAGGTGGGCTATGGGGTCTCCATGTCCATCATACTTTTCAAATTTGGGGATCTTGAAACCAAGTGGCAAACGAACATCGGGGAGCATACATAGATCCTTGAAGGCAACTCATGAGTTTTCCTCTGCACCACCATCAGCTGTGGGATGGTGAAGACGGGCATAACAGTATTGGTTGTCAATGGCAAACTTTGAGAGCATGAAACAGAAGTTCCAGCTGTAGTTATACAGTTGGGATAAAGACTGAACCTAGGTGGACATGATTGATCAGACAATGAGATTGAAATGGTAGTAGTCGAGATGGATGTGAACTTTGGGAAACCATGAGAAGAAAAGGGCGGTCCTTGGCCATTGGCCCATGCTTGACACATTTCAGTCATTTTCTGTTTGAGTACTCTATTTACCTCAACCATAGTAGACTCTTGTTGAACCCTCTGACCTTGAGTCTCATGACTGCTTGCAACAACTTCAATGTCAGTTGTCATTTTTTCATTTGGATTTTGTGTTGTCAGCTTACCAAAAACCGACCACCTCAAACTTTCTTAACAATTCAAAACAAAAGACACGTTAGAATGGACTCAATCGGTCCTTATTATTATCATTATTTTTCTCATTTTTTTTATGGTTGATCGAACCTGATGTGGGTTGCCTACGTATCATGTGTGAACATGAATCACATCTTGCGTAGTTCGGAAAGATTAGGAATAATGGAAATAAAATAAATCTTTTTTTTTATTTTGAATTTTTTTTTTCGAAAGAAAAACTTCTAAAGAAGAAAGAAAATATCTTTGTTTTTTTGGACTTTTATGTTAAAATTATGAAAGAAAGACTTCTAAAGAAAATATTTTTGAATCTTGAATATTCTTTTCAATTTTTGAAAGAAAAACTTCTAAAGAAATAAAAATATTTTTGAATTTTTAGAATAAATTAAAAGAAAATATTTTTGGATTTTTTTCTTAAAATTGAGGTCTCAAAGAAAGACTTTTCTAAAGAAGGAAGTAAAGGAAAATATTTTTGGATTTTGAAAATTGGGGGCCGGAACCGATGAGGTTTGCCTACGTATCTCACATCCGGTGAGAATCAGGCCAGCGTAGTTCGGTCAATTTTGATGCAACAGGAAAATATGATTTATTTTGAAATGACTTTTCCTCTTTTTTTTTCAAAATTTCGGCAGAGTTTCAGGATATTTCAAATACCTACCTCTCACTCTTTTTTTTTTGATTTTCTTTTTTTTTTCCTTTTTTCTTTCATTTTCTTTCCCTATTCTAGAAGCGTCAACATGCAAGCCGAAACAGAAAGATACGCAAGTAGCACGTAAGATGCATCAAGATGGTCTTTTAATTTCGGGTACGCCTGTCCTAGACGGACCCAACCTCTGTGTTGAGTCCCCAAAGCCAAATGCACATGATGCAAACAAGCGTTCCTACTAGGGATCCGGCATGAGGCTATGTTATTCTAGGTTTAAAAACCTGGGTGTATTGTTCTAGACCTGGCTTACCCGAGCGGACAACTCGAGCCGAGAGGGGGCAACGTACCGGTAACCAAAAGGCCATCCGACTTTGTAACTGATCTGATCCTCGTTATAAATTAGGGTATGACACTAACAGAAAAGAAGTCATGCTAGCGTGCACTTCCTAGAAGATTTAGAAGCCTTAGAGAGAAGAGGGTTTCGTAACAATTTATATACAGTTCAAACAATATCAAAGCGATAAAAAGCGGCATTTAGCACATTAGGCTCAAACACGTAAAAAATTAAATAATAAACAAAGGCCAAGAATAACAGTTATCTAAGCTCGAATTCTGAACCCTGAACCAGAAGTTCTGAGTTCATTTCCCCAACAGAGTCGCCAGAGCTGTCACACCTTATCACGACCCAAACCCCGCACTGGTCGTGATGGCGCCTCTCGTGAAGACGAGGCCAGCCAACTAACCCAACTCGTCTTTTCAAAAATAATTTAAACATGAATAACAGCCAAAATGTGACTTAATAAAATTAATTAACGGAATTACAACCCCACACAGCCCAAACCGGGGTGTCACAAGTCACGAGCATCTATAAGAATGTAATTACATTTACAAGTCTAGAATTACACTGAACAAGAATAATGAATAACATAGAAAGAAACTGCGAACGCTGGCAGTCACCTCGCTAAACTACTACAGCTCTGTCTCCAAACAGCCAAGACCCGCTACCGAGTGAATAAATACCTGCAACTGCACGCGAGGTGCAGGGAGTAAAGTGAGTGCTCTAACTCAGTGAGTAATAAGGGTAAATAACAACTGAGCAGTAAGAAATCACGTAAAGCAGACCATCATGCTATATAGGAGCAGTATAAAACCCTTTGAGAAAAATAGTGAAGCAGTGAAATCTTTAGAAATATCTTTTCTCATTTGAAAACCTCTTTTGAAAATGACTTTTTCAACAGTATGCAAACGAATGCAATTCAAATTGTGCAGATAAGCACAGAAGTCCGCCCCTCGGGCACCACACTCAATTAACAGATAATGTCAGGCAATCCGGTAGATACCACATGAAGTAGCACAAACAACAGGCAAAGGCAAGCAAATAAGATAAAGTAAACACACAGAATAGTACTAGTACCGCTGCGGCGTGCAGCCCGCTCCACATACCGCTGCGGCGTGCAGCCCGATCCGTTTATCGTCGACGGCGTTCACTGGGGGTGTGCAGACTCCGGGAGGGGCTCCTTACGGCCCAAGCGCAATAATAAGCCATCTCGTGGCATCAACTAGGCCCTCAGCCTCATATCAATATCATATCATACCGCTGCGGCGTGCAGCCCGATCCCATACTCAGTCTAAAATTACATAAGCCCCTCGGGCACAATCATATAGAAATATTCAGTCCCAAACTTCATTAAAAATATTAGTTAAGTTTCAAGTTTAAGAAAAGGTGGCTGAGTTTGCAAAACAGTATTAAATACTAGGACTAAGTTCAATGATATGTAAAAATGATAAGAAACCAGTAATAACAATCCCTGAATAATTTAATCAATTGGTCACGAAGCCCAAATATAGCAATCAGCTCAATTAAAATAATAATAAGTGAATTTCAGTCAAATACGCAGTATATTCATCTACCCGGACGGACCAAGTCACAATCCCCAACGGTGCTCTACCCCACGCTCACTACCCGGCGTGCAAGTCACCTCAATATAGCACTACGATGTGCAAATCCGGGGTTTCAAGCCCTCAGAATATCATTTACAATCATTACTCACCTCAAGCCAGCCAAAATCCTAGCTCGCTATGCCCTTGCCTCTCAGATCGACCTCCTCGCGCGTCGAATCTGACCAAAACCACAACGAATACGTCACAATATACCAATGGAACAATACCCAATCGAAAACGATCGAAAAATAGCAAAAATCTTAAAATTAGCAAACCCCGAGCCCCGGGCCCACTTCTCGAAAATCAGAAAATTTAACAACAACGGACTACTTATCTCGCCACGAGTCTATACATATAAAGATTACCAAAATCGGAGTCCAAATGACCCTCAAATCCCAATTTGAAATATTAAAACTCAAGCCCTAGTTCTTCCCCTTTTTGCTAAGTTTCCATGGATTTCAAGGTCAATTTCACAATAAAATCGTGTTTTTAGTTCATAGGGCTTACCTCCAATCAATCCCAGTCGAAATCCTCTTCAATTCCCGTCCAAAAGCTCTCAAAGATGCTCAAAAATGGTGAAAATAGGGCTTAGTTCGCGGATGAAATATTTATTAAAACCCTTCTGTCCAGTGATAGCTTCCTCTATGCGAACGCGAGGCCCTTCTCGCATTCGCGATGCACAAAATTGCTTCTGACAAAAATACCCTTCGCGAACGCGGTTACCCTCACGCGAACGCGAAGCTCTGGACCCCTAATCTACGCGAACGCGACTACCTTCATGCGAACGCGAAGGGCAACTGCCCTGGGACCTAATTCCTTAAGCGCGAACGCGGACCTTCTCCCGCGAACGCGAAGCACAGACCTCTTTACCCTTCGCGAACGCGTGACCCCTTATGCGAACGCGAAGGTCAAATTCCTGGCCTCCCACATTCCTTCTACGCGATCGCGACCAGCCCCTCGCGAACGCGAAGGCCAATTCTTCTGCAACAGTTGATGAACAATTTCTACAACACTTCAACTTGGAAAATGGTCCGATTGACCACCCGAAACTCACCCGAAGTCCCCGGGACCTCAACCAAAAGCACCAACACACCCTATAACATCATTCAAACTTATTTCAATCATTAAAACACCTCAAACAACACCAACACTATCAAATTACATCAGATTCAAGCCTATATTTTTCTAAAACTTCCGAAACACGCATTCGATCAAAAACCCAACCAAAACACCTCCGAATGACCTGAAATTTTGCACACACATCACAAATGGCATAACGAAGCTACAGAAACTCTCGGAATTCCATTCCGACCCTCGGATCAAAATCTCACCTATCAACCGGAATTCGCCCAGACGAAAGAGCTGTATCTCAAGCTCATCAGTACCATCACAACACAAAGCTGAGACCCCGTCTCACATCATAGAAATAGAACACATAAATCTACCCCGAAAGGTCATGTTTCCACGTAGCCTCGCTACAATGCGCGATCCTATCCAAACATTGTTACACATGAAACACCTCGAGTCACTATGATCAAAATCGACAACCACGCACAATTGATGTCGGGAACTGAAACAAATCATTACACCCACGGTGAAGCAAGTAACACATACCATGCAAACCCGATAGAACATATCCGATACGCCATTCACCGAGCAACTCCCAATTACTCTTCCCGCTCGACCTCCATTATGAAATTCCGATAGAACCGCACCATGGGTGCCTATAACCAACAGATCGTAACGTCTCACAGCACTGAAAGATAACTCATAGATCCCCCTAATTGCTAATAGCTCATTAACAACCAAATCAACACATCCCTCGCCAGCAGCAACTCGAAGTCAACAAGCCGTCTCGATGCCGGACACACATCCATATAGGTCTCCCAATGGACTAACATCAACTCTAGTTACCCACAATAGATAAATAATCCTTCGAAGGTTCACAATGACTAAATCATAGCACATACTAACATCTGACTAACCTACCCACATTTTGTCATCCACAACCACGAGCTAACCTGTATATGAGAACTTCCAATCTCCAAGTCCATAAAACATACGAATTACCATATCTGATCCCAATTTCGCCACTCGCATATATAACTCACCTCTAGTACTCAATCATTCCATGAGAGATACCCTAAGATTCTTCTGTGCTGCCAAGCAAACTCGAATATCAGCAGCCAATCTGACAAGAAGTGCTACAATACTACCGAAGTGCTATCAACTTAATCACATTACCTTTTTTCTGAAACCTATACTCTCGTCAAATTACTCCCAAATAACAATACCATTTCCTTAATCATCTGAGGCTACCCGCTGCCTAAGAGTGTTATGAACTTCCTTTCAGAACTGAACTGAAACCTCATACAGGCAAATCTCGATCCTCCACAACATATCGTCTATACCACACCATCCAAGGATAACAGGAAAACTTTTATCTCCCTTCCAAGCCACAGACATCTACGCACTCAGCTAGCCAAGAACTTCCATTGATCCCATTTAGAAGAAAAATCAGTACACATCCTATACCTCTCATATTCGTAGAGAATGCACCGCTCCAGCCATGGTAGAAATCAACAAGAACTCTCCCAATTCCGTTTGCACAAATTAAACTGCCAGGACTGAATCCTTCTAACTAGACCAAGCTAAGCAAGCCATCAAAGCCCAAGAGCACTGCTGCAAAATACCTACAAGAACCCATTACCTCGAACACATACAAAGAATTGATCATATCCTTACCATACCGATTCGGTCTACTATCAAACCATTCTATCTATCTGAATTTCCTTCTGATTCATTTTCAACTTGATGCTCCCTCTTACTGTAGTACCGCAATCTCTCAATCCCAGGCTCACTACATGAGACCCAAGCACAAGACCACACTGTCTAGGACCTATAAGCCGATGAATACTTTCTCAAATATTACCAGAAACATTACGCTCCCGAATACTTTAATATGAAGAACCTCTTGCAAATCCGAATCCGTTACCTTTACTTTCCCGATACTGATACGTAGAACCCCATAATTAACATAGAAATGCCACAAATCTGAACCTCTTCCAATGAAAACACAGTTTCTAACCACGCATGCAACTTTAAAATACCCGATTGTTTCCTGCAGAATCTTGAACACATTAGAACTATTCTCGAAAGTTATTCATTCTTATTCAAACTGCAACTTACCTGACCTAACGAACAGAACCACCCGTGCCTCATTGACACTCCGATCCGCCAAATGAAATCCTCATCCTAATACACCCAAGCAACTTACTGCTCTATGCACTGAGCATTCTCTACCAACAACAACTTAAGACATCCCATGATTTCCTTACCCTATGAAGCATAATATAACCTTCGTCAACATCCTCGGTCTCAATTCCCACAAGACATAACTGATTCGCCCGCACGCCTCACACTGGAACCAGCATAGCACCTAACCGTGCAATCAACTACTCACAGCAGACTCCCCCACTTGGCTCGAAGCCATGGATCAAAATACCCTCAATAACTCATAACACTTTTACTCTATTGATGCCACAATAACATAGTGAGATTAAACTCAAATCATTTATAAGTTGTGAAAACACAGACCATCTCGTACTGTAACTCTTTTGCAATTCTCGCATTCATTCCCGCAACAGTTAAGCCCACTCTCTTAAGCGACCCGAAATTCCAAATGTCAACACATACTTTTCACTTGCACATGAGATCTCCTAATATACACATAAGGATCACACCATTTCAGGACACTTCGCAGGAGATAACCCACCTACTTCGCTTCAATATAACATTTCTGTATACCTTCCACCGCCATACACATTACACAACCACTTAGTTTTCCCGAGTCTGAACTCGTACCGCAACATAAAATTTATTCCACGGAACTCTCGACTGGAAACATGAAAAGATTCTTCACGCGCCCATAACTCGGAGTTACACATCCCATCACAATGGAAATCATACACTTAATAGTTCATCTACCATCCAGCAGACCTTCCTCGTCACTTCCAAGTCACATAGATACATCTTGCAGTACTAATACACTCTTTACATAGCTACCCAACCGTCACTTCCACTAATAGGGACAATACCGAACATATAAGTTCGAAACACTTATTCACACATTCAGCACGTCGGTGCTCAAGCCATAGGCAAAGATCCAGCCTCAAGTCCTCCAGACTGGCCCAACATCAAACTCACAGAGATCATATCTCGCCCCTTGATCGGGGAATCACAAGCCATCAAGGCACATCAGATACTGAGCGCTCATACGCGCATACAAACGCGTGGAAGGAATTTTAAGAGTTTCTTTTCAAGCTGAATCAAGGACGCACGATAAGAATTCAAGAATGTGAAGTTTTCCTAAAGGTTCTGCAGCCTCTCGAGGATAAATACAGACGTCTCCGTACCAATCCGCGAGACTCTACTAAACCTGCTCATGACTCGTGAGACCTAGTAACCTAGGCTTTGATACCAACTTGTCACGACCCAAAGCCCGCACTGGTCGTGATGGCGACTCTCGTGAAGACGAGGCCAGCCAACTAACCCAACTCGTCTTTTCAAAAATAATTTAAACATGAATCACAGCCACAATGTGACTTAATAAAATTGATTAGCGGAATTACAACCCCACACAACCCTAATCGGGGTGTCACAAGTCACGAGCACCTATCAGAATGTAAATCCACTACAAGGTCTCTAAAATACAAAACTGAAATAACGAACAAAAGAGAGGAAAATGGTGCTGCGAACGCTGGCAGTCACCTCCTTAACTCATATTACTCTGCCTCTGATCAGCCAAAACCCGCTACCGGGTGAATAGATACCTGCATCTGCACACGAGGTGCAGGGAGTAAAGTGAGTACTCCAACTCAGTGAGTAATAAGGGTAAATAACAACTGAGCAGTAAGAAATCACGTAAAGCAGATCATCATGCTATATAGGAGCAGTGTAAAACCCTTTGAGAAAAATAGTGAAGCTGTGAAATCTTTAGAAATATCTTAGCTCAGTGTAAAACCTCTTTTGAAAATGACTTTTTCAACAGTATGCAAACGAATGCATTTCAAATAGTGCAAATAAGCACAGAAGTCCGCCCCTCGGGCACCACCCTCAATTAACAGATAATGTCAGGCAATCCGGTAGATATCACATGAAGTAGCACAAACAACAAGCAAAGGCAAGCAAATAAGATAAAGTAAACACACAGAACAGTACTAGTACCGTTGCGGCGTGCAGCCCGCTCCACATACCGCTGCGGCGTGCAGCCCGATCCGTTTATCGTCGACGGCGCTCACTGGGGGTGTGCAGACTCCGGGAGGGGCCCCTCACGGTCCAAGCGCAATAATAAGCCATCTCGTGGCATCAACTAGGCCCCCGGCCTCATATCAATATCAACATCATACCGCTGTGGCGTGCAGCCCGATCCCATACTCAGTCCAAAATCACATAAGCCCCTCGGGCACAATCATATAGAAATATTCAACCCCAAACTTCATTAAAAATATTAGTTAAGTTTCAAGTTTAAGAAAAGGTGTATGAGTTTACAAAATAGTATTAAATACTATAACTGAGTTCAATGATATGTAAAAATGGTAAGAAACCTGTAATAACAATCCCTGAAGGATTCAATCAATTGGCACGAACCCCAAATATAGCAATCAGCTCAATTAAAATGATAATAAGTGAATTTCAGTCAAATACGCAGTATATTCATCTACCGGGACGGACCAGGTCACAATCCCCAACGGTGCTCTACCCCACGCTCGCTACCCGACGTGCAAGTCACCTCAATACAACACTATGATGTGCAAATCCGGGATTTCTAACCCTCAGAATATCATTTACAATCATTACTCACCTCGAACCGGCCAAATCTCTAGCTCGCGACGCCTTTGCTCCTCAAATCGGCCTCCACGCACGTCGAATCTATCCAAAATCAGAGCGAATACATCACAATATGCTAAGGAAACAATACCCAATCGAAAACAATCGAAAAATATCAAAAATCCCGAAATTAGCAAAACTCGAACCCCGAGCCCACTTCTCGAAACTCAGAAATTTTCACATCAGTACGTTCCTTATCTCCTCACGAGTTCATACATACCAAAAGTTCTCAAATCCGCCCCAATTGGTCCTTCAAATCCCCAAATCAAATTTCAAAATCTCAAGCCCTAGTTTCTTCCATTTTTGCTTAAGTTCCATGAATTTCTAGGTAGATTACACAATAAAAACGAGTTTTATGTTCAAAAATCTTACCTCCAATCGATTCCCCTTAAATCCCTCTTTAATCTCCACCAAGAAGCTCTCAAAATGATCAACCATGGATGAAAAGTGACCCAAAAATCGCGGATGAAGTGACTTAAAACATTCTGCCCAGGTTCTGGAATCCCTTCTACGCGAACGCGGTCAAACACCCGCGTTCGCGATGCACAAATTTCCTTGACCAAAATAACCCCTATGCAAACGCGGCCGCACACCCGCGAACGCGATGCTTTGGGCTTCTTGACTTACGCGAACGCGATGCCATCCCTGCGAACGCGATGAACAACTTTACTAGACCTTCAATCACTAATACGCGATCGCGAACTCCACTCCGCCAACGCGAAGCACCACTGACCGACCTTCCGCGATCGCGAACCAAATAACGCGAACGCGAAGAGCATTAACTGGCCTGCCAAAAATCCTTCTATGCGATCGCGATATACCCCACGCGATCGCGAAGGCTTAAATGCCTGCAACACCTAAACTGAAAATCTGCAACTTTTCAACTTAGAAAATGGTTCGATTGACCACCCGAAACTCACCCGAGGCCCCCGGGACCTCAACCAAAAGCACCAACACATCCTAAAACATCACCAAAACTTGTTCCAATCATGAAAACACCTCAAACAACACTAAAACCATCATTTCTCATCGAATTCAAGCCTAAGTTCTTCAAAAAATTCTGAAACACGCATTCGATCAAAAACCCAACCAAATCACCTCCGAATGACCTGAAATTTTGCACACACATCCCAAATCACCCAACGAAGCTACTGCAACTCTCGGAATTTCATTCCGACCCTCGGATCAAAATCTCACCTATCAACCGGAAATCGCCAAAATACTAACTTCGCCAATTCAAGCCTAATATTACACCGGACTTCCAAAACCAATTCCGATCACGCTCCCAAGTCATAAATCACCCAGCGAAGCTAACCAAATCATAAAAAACTCTGATCCGAGCTCATATACAAATAAGTCAACTCTTGGTCAAACCTTTCAAATTCAAAGCTTTCAACTGAGACTGTTTCTTTCAAATTCATTCCAAATTTTCCTGAAAACCAAAAACCCACGATCTACATTAGTCATAATGCACAACACGGGGCAAGTCATGCCCGAGAACTGGCGATCAAAGTGTAAAAGCTCAAAACGACCTGTTGGGTCGTTACAATTAATTCTTATAAGTAAGTGCCATTAAGGGTGAAATGGTAATTAATGTGAAAATTAAAAACTTAAATATAAAAAGAAGCACTTTTAATATATTGGAGAAAGAAAAAAAAATGGACGCATAAATTGAAACGAATTAGTGTGTCATAGTTGTACCTATTTTCAATACAAACATTTAACTTAGAAAGATAGTGGTATTTTCAGTACAATCATTCAATTTTTCAGAAAGAAGGTTGGATTATGGTCTATATCATTCACATTGCAAATCGATGTTTCTACAACTAGGCTAAAGGTGCAGTTGGCTCACGTTGATTGTTGATATAGTGAGTTGAGTTGCACATGAATGAGAAATGAGAAAAAAGTGAAAGATGGGCTTACCACAACATGTCGATGTCAATTCTTGCTTCGAACTTCTACAGTATATAATAAAATAATATTCTCTCCGATCCACTTTGATTGATCTAGCTATTTTCACATATATTAAGGAATTCACCTTTTAATATTAATTAACAATAAAATTGATCATATTAACCTTTAATTTGTTCAACACATACTATTCTTTATTCTAAGGGCAACTTAGAAAAAAAAGAAATTAACTTAAAAAAATCAAATATTATAAACCAAAAAAAATTAAAAAACCAAATAAAGTGGACAAGAGGGAGTAATAATTCGTCAATTGTCACCGTCTCACCGACTTCACTCGAGCGGTCGAGCCTGATTTTGCTCAAAAGCTTCAGTTCATTAATTCTCCTTTGACAGATAGATATCATTTGGTCACACACACACTTTCTTGTAGAGTCGTCAGTCAAATATTCTCTCTCACGCACACACAAACATGCACGACTCATCTTTCCTAATCCTTATTCCTAGGCCATATTCACTTCAATAATGATACACTCAGCCTAATTCTACAAGTTAAATTTGAAAAAAGTATATGTATATATAAATTATATCCCTATCCTGTAGTTTGTTACCGATAAATTCTATAATCGCAGCATAATTAGAGTGACTAGGCCATACTCACTAGTGACTGAATCCGGCCATCTCTCCTACTCACTAGTCTCTATTAACTGCGGAGTCAAAAAATTTACTAAAAAGATTGAAAATATAAAAATTTAAATACATGAAAAACTCTTGGGTTGAGTCAAAGAGAATTCAAGGTCTATTATATGTATATAAAATATAATTTGAACCTTATATATACAATATAATTTTTTGATGAAAGTATTAATTCGAATTCTTGCGCCTCCTAGGTTCACCCTACCCTACGGCAACCTAATCTAGTCATACACACTACTACACTATCCCACAAAAATATTTTTTCCTCTGACAATACGACAATGCAGAGAAGTGTTCTAGGCCGGCCCCTACTCAAACTTGATATCAAAATCAATTCCTTGAGTACTTGTCGCAATGCTAATTTGTTGCTGTAAAAATAAAAGCCTCATTTAATGTGCTGTAGTGTTTGACTGAAGGGAGTAATTGTGGAATTTAATTCTCAACTTATAGTATTTGATCTAGTTTTGGCTATAAAATGTTAATGTAGAATGTGCTGCTTAATTATTAGGTTAGATAGTTCTAGGCTTCTAGCCAATGGCGTAGCCACATACAATAAATGATGGTTAATAGAACATCCTTCTGCATTGGTCTAAATTTGGCGACTAGGCAGTAAGACATAAGTGAGATCAAGGACGGGGTCAACCGCGGTGTAATAACTAAAGGCTGCTCTCAAGAGGGCCGATGAGAAAGACGGGCAGCTGAGATGAAGAAATAACGGTAGCATAGGTTCAGATACGGATACAAGGAATATTCTTTTGGATATTCCTTAATTTGTACTTTTTAGGGTTTTTGGGAAATATCCCCTATAAATAGGAGAAGATAGAGAACAAAAAAAGGGATCATAAGAAATACACATTGTAAAAGGTTGACCTGAGAGAATATACAACAATTGTCTTGTTCATTGATTATCCTATTCAAGCACACGATTTTACTTCTTTATTCACAAGATCCAAAGATCTTTCAACCCTCTTTATTTCTCTTTTCTCCACGGTGCTATCAGAGAAAAGAATCATTTAATTCTTACAATAATTGGGTGGTAGATTCCTTTTCGTTATATTCATTGTCATCTTCTACATTTGTTGCACATTTACGTTGTTGCATTTACAAGCATTTAATCAATACAAACACATTGATTAACATTGTTTATCTTAACCGGCTTTGCATAACATTTGGTCTAGATTTTATTATTCCTAACTAAGATTCACCCTTCATTTTATCATTAGTTAATTTAACTAAAAGCTTCAACACTTTTTGGTCAAACAATTTGGCGCCGTCTGTGGGGACTTTTTAGTTAAAATTTTAGTTTCTTCTAGATCAAAAATAAAGGGAGACAGCCATCTTTTCCTCGTTTGCACAAACTATCAACGACAGGAAAAGGAGATGAAAGGCAGAAAGCAATAATGGGTGTCACTACCAACATCTTAGATACCATCAACGAGGATAACAGAGGAGGCGATGAGAATGTGACACCAACTGCCTCACCCAGGCGGAGTGATTCACCTACCCCTCACGCAAGTGTAGCCGCCTCACGCGAAAGGGGAGCTTCCACATCCACGGCTGAGGCACCGCCAGCAGAGAAGAAGTTATTGGAGGAGTGGATGACAAGTACCCTAAATGACATACTCGACAAATCCGTTCAAAGGGCGAACCAAAATGCCACGCCGGCAGATATCATAATGACAACCGGCAAGCAACTAGCTCCCCCAACAGGTAACACTCACACCATTATTGATGCAGGCAATGATGTGCTGACAACCATTTCAAAGAAAAAGGAAGAAATGAAAAACGAAAATAAGGCACTCCGCGACCAGATGAGATAACATCAAGAAAGGGTTGATAAGATACCGGGTGCCCCGAAATTGCTACCAAAGCGGGATGTCGGCCGGTTCGTCGAACAACCATATAGCGAGAAGGCAGCCCCACATGCCATACCCAAAACCTTCAAAATGCCACCATATTTGAAGATATAGATGGCACCACAGACCCAGAAGATCACATCATTCATTACGTCACAGGGGTAAAAGGTAACGACCTATCAAAGGAGCAAGTACCGTCAGTACTACTAAAAAAGTTTGGCGAAACCTTAACCGGAGGAGCCCTAACTTGATACTCACAACTACTAGCCCGGTCTACAGCAACATTCGAGGAAATGGCAGACAAGTTCGTCACTGCCCATGCTAGAGCTAAGAAAGCGAAGGCCAGGGTAAACGACATATTCGCCGTTAGGCAATCGCCTGGCGAAGGACTCAGGGACTTCCTCGCTCGGTTTAACAGGGTGAGAATGAGCTTACCTATTGTATCGGGGAAGTGGCGGTAGCAGCCTTCCAAACGGGTTGAACAGGAATGGGTCGAGGGCGACCAGGAAATTGTTAAGCAGGCTCATGAAATACCCTCCCACCACGTGGGAAGAAATCCACAACGCTTACTCCGCCGAGGTGAGAGCAGATGATGACGATCTTAATGGTCCAACCTAGCGTTTAACATCAATCCAGACAGAGCCAAAGAAAGACCGTCGTAATGATAGTCGAAGAGATCTATCAGGCCCGCGCCTCAATCGAGACAAGCATCAACCCTATGTCAAAACAGCCATTTCACCACCTTCTCGGCATACGGAAGGGCCGTCCAAACCCCACACAGGGACTCAGCAAAGTGAAAGAGGTATGCCTCTACTCTTGTCCGCTCACAATTTTTGTTTTCTCCTTCAGAAGTAGTGTAGGCACTAGAGAAGCTTGGCACAAAGGTGAAGTGGCCGCAAGATGAAGTCCGACCCAAGTACCCAAAAGTCAAACGTCCTTGAATTTTACCAAGAGCGGGGTCACAAAACCGAAGACTGCATGGCTCTATGGCAAGAAGTAGTGAACATGATAAAACCAAGGACACCTGAAAGAGCTGATGAGTGATCGAGGACGAGCCAACTTTGGCCGTGGACGAGAACAACACCAAGGCCCTCCGAAACCACCCTCTCCTACCCGCACCATTGAAATGATCATCGACGGAGGCGACAAAACAGCAATCAACCACATAAAGTTTACCACCACGCACAAGCTAAAGCGGTCAATCACCCACGAGCGGTATGATAACCTCGGAGAAAGTATCTTCTTCGATAAGTCAGATACCAACAGTTTTATCTTTCCTCACTCCGATGCTCTCGTCATTACTTTACTTACTTCAGACACTGATGTTAAAAGAATAATGGTAGACGACGGAAGCGTCGCGTGTATTATCCACCCTTGAGTTCTTGCGCAGATGTAACTCGAGGATAAGATAATACCACGTTGCCTAACACTGGCGGGTTTTAACAATGCAGTCGAACGAACCTCAAGAGAAATAACGCTGCTCGTTCTGGCTGGGGGCGTCACCTTGGAAACAACGTTCCATGTAATAAACCAAGACACAGCTTACAACACAATCATAGGACGACCGTGGATACACGCCATAAGAGCCATCCCGTCTAGCCTGTATCAAGTAATCAAATTCCCAACACCATGGGGGATATTCAGCATCCGAGGCGAACAGCGCACGGCCGAAGAATGCTACCACATCGCCCAAGATTGCACATTCACTCAACAACTTAAAGAAACAAACTCAGAAGCATAGCAATTATCAAGGTCGGGGTCCGAGCCCAGCGATCGGAAAGATGTTATCCAGGACCCCGACATTGTGGAAGCAGTAGGGTCGACAATAGATGACCTTGATCCCGTCCAATTAGACAACAACAACAGCAGCAAAAAGGCTTATATAGGCCATAAGCTCTTCGAGCCAGGTATATTTCATAAATTTCTTATTGATAACGCCGATCTGTTTGCTTTTTCCCATGCAGATATGCCAGGAATTCCAAAAGACATTGCCACACACAAGTTAAACGTCGATCCCTTCTACCCCCAGTACGACAAGTGAGAAGAAAATTTAACGCCGCAATCAATGAGGCCGTCGGCGAAGAAGCGGATAAATTACTCGCTAACGGCTCCATCCGAGAATCAAAGTATCCTCAATGGGTCGCCAATGTAGTCATGGTAAAAAAGAAAAATGGGAAGTGGCGAATGTGTGTAGATTTCACGGACCTGAACAAGGTCTGCCCGAAGACTCCTTTCCCTTGCCTCATATCGATCAGCTGATTGACGCAACAGCAGGGCACGAGTTGTTGAGCTTCCTGGACGCCTATTCAGGTTACAACCAAATCCTCATGGAGAAAGAGGACCAGGAGAAGACTACCTTCATCACCCATCAAGAAACGTACTGTTATCGGGTCATGCCATTTGGCTTAAAGAACGTAGGGTTGACTTATCAAAGATTGGTAACCAAAATGTACAAGGAACAACTCAGCAAAACTATGGAAGTTCACATAGACGATATGTTGGTGAAGTCGAAAAGGAAGGAAGATCACATCGACCACCTAAAAGAAGCCTTCGGAATACTGAGGCAATATGGGATGAAGTTGAACCTCGAAAAATGCGCCTTCGGCGTAACTTCAGGCAAGTTCCTTAGTTTCTTGGTGTCACAAAGGGGCATCGAAGTCAACCCCGAAATCAAGGCCATTGAGGAAATACCTGAAATGTTAACTAGTAAGAAACAGGTACAAAAATTGACAGGCCTCATAGCTGCTCTGTCGAGGTTCATCTCACGATCCTCCGACAGATGTCACAAGTTCTTTAACGTGCTTAAAAAGGACAACGGGCTAAAATGGAATGAAGAGTGCATCAAAGCTTTAAAAGAACTGAAGGCATATTTGTCATCTCCCCCTCTACTCGCCAAGGCAGAACCCGGCGAACGCCTCCTTATATATTTGGCCTTATCGAAGGTCGCAGTAAGCGCAGTGTTAGTCCGCGAAGATAAAGGTACAAAATCTCCAATCTATTATATTAGCAAAACTCTTGTCGACACCGAAACGAGGTACCCTTACCTCGGACAATTGGCCTTGGTGTTAGTTATAGCTTCACGAAAGCTTAGGCCATATTTTCAATGCCACCCTATATCGGTGGTAACGACCTTTCCCCTACGAGGTATCTTGCATAAACTCGAGCTATCGGGGAGATTGGCCAAATGGGCCATAGAGCTGAGCGAACATGATATAACATATCAGCCACGAACAATAATAAAATCACAGGTACTCGCCGACTTCGTCGCCGGTTTCAGCGCCAAAATATTGACTAAGGTTGAACAAGAAACTTCTCACACCTCACCCAGTCTACCCGACCTATGGGTCCTATATACTAACGGCGCATCCAACGGGTCAGGATCTGGACTGGGACTCGTACTCGAGGTCCCAACGGGTGAAGTCATTCGCCAGTCCATACGGTGTCCCGATATGACTAAGAATGAGGCCGAGTATGAGGCCGTAATTGCAGGATTAAAGCTAGCTCTCAAATACGGAGCACGGTGAGTCGTCCTTAGATGCGACTCACAGCTCGTTGTCAACCAAGTCACAGGGCTTTCCAAATCAAAGAGCAAAGGCTACAAAGGTACCAGGCAGAAATTCATAAAATGCTACCAGAATTTGACGAATGTCGACTCGACCAGATACCTCGAGCACAAAACATCGAAGCAGACGGCCTCGCCAAATTAGCAGCGGCCACCAGAAACATCATGAAGGAAAATGTGGTCACCCTCCTCCACTCATCGATAGACCAACTCGAGGTACACTCTGTAAATTTGACATAGGACTAGCGCAACCGTATTATAACATATTTGTAGGAAGGAGCACTCCCAGCAGATAAAAAAGAAGCCAAAAAGCTTCGAATATAGGCGGCCAGGTACAACCTCATAAATCACGAGTTATACAAAAGAACGTTTGGAGGCCCTTTAGCAAAATGCCTAGGGGCGAATCAAACGAGGCGCGTACTCGAGGAAGCACATGAAGGCCATTACGGTGCCCATACCGGCAATCGGGCCCTCGTTAATGCCTCATTCGAGCAGGATATTATTGGCCGACAATGAAGAAGGAAGCCGCCGACTATGTCAAGAAATGCGAACAGTGCCAAAAGTATGCCCCAATGATACACCAAGCGAGCGAGAACCTCCATTCTGTTACATTGCCATGGCCGTTCGTCAAATGGGGAATGGACATTGTCGGACTCCTCCCAGCAGGGTAAGGTAATGTATGCTTTCTTTTAGTTTTAACTGACTATTTTTCCAAATGGGTAAAAGCAGGCGCGTTCACCCAAATACACGAACAAGAAGTTATCACATTCATATGGAGAAACATCATATGCCGCTTCGGCATCCCCAATGAAATCAGCTATGACAATGGGCCCCAGTTCACCGGAAAGAAGACCGTTGAGTTCTTCAAAAAATGCACATCAAGCGAATACTCTCCATGCCATATCACCTTACCGGTAACGGTCAAGCCGAATCATCCAACAAAACCATACTGAATATCTTGAATAAAAAACTTGAAGATGCCAAGGGACTATGGCCGGAATTACTCCCAGAGGTACTGTGGGCATACCGCACCACGCCGAAAACAAGCACAGGATAAATGCCATACTCACTAGTCTACGGGACTGATGTCATGATACCGGTTGAGGTTGGCGAACCCAATTTGAGGTACTCCAACGAAAGTGGGCTGGGCAATGATGAAAACAGAAAACAGGACCTCGATGAAGCAGAGGAGGGAAGAGACATGGCTTACATAAGAATGGTAGCCCAAAAGCAACAAGCAGAACGGTACTACAACAAAAAAACCAAAGTACGACCGCTCAAAGTCGGAGACTATGTACTCAAGGCCAAAACACAAGTGAGCAAAGATTTGAGAGAAAGAAAACTAGGAACCAATTGGGACGGGCCGTATAAGATCACAGCAGCAGCCAACAAAGGATCTTTTCAACAAGAAACTATGGAGGGAAAACTACTACAAAACAATTGGAACGTCGCCCATCTCAAATACTTCAACTTTTGAAAACAGACGCCCTCCGCGTCGTACTCTTTTTTCCTTATCCAAGTTTTGTCCTAATTGGGTTTTCTCAGAGAGATTTTTAATGAGGAGACAAAGGGGACTTCTCAAAGTTCAAGTATAATTCATCGCCCCGCCTGCCGACTGCTTCTCCAGGCCGAACGATGAAGGGAGTGGATACATGAAAACTTCTCCAATATATGTATGAAACGAAGGACATATGTAATATTCTCCAGTGAATGAAATATAGCAGCATTTTTACTCTTCACCAAGATATTCTCCAATAAATGAAATAAAGCAGCATATTTACTCTCCACCAAGATATTCTCAAATGAATGAAATAAAGCAGCATTTTTACTCTCCACCAAGTCTTTTCGCATTTTACATTCGACCTCGCTCGAATCGTTTAACATTCGACCTTGCTCGAATCACTTTACATTCGACCTTGCTCGAATTAACGCATTTGACCTCGCTCAAATTGTTCCACATTCGACCTCGTTCGAATCATTTAACATTCGACCTTGCTCGAATCATTTTACATTCGACCTTGCTCGAATTAACACATTTGACCTCGCTCAAATTGTTCCAGATTCGACCTCGTTCGAATCATTTAACATTCGACCCTGCTCGAATCATTTTACATTCGACCTTGCTCGAATTAACACATTTGACCTCGCTCAAATTGTTCCACATTCGACCTCGTTCAAATCATTTAACATTCGACCTTGCTCGAATCATTTTACATTCGACCTTGCTCGAATTAACACATTTGACCTCGCTCAAATTGTTGCACATTCGACCTCGTTCGAATCATTTAATATTCGACCTTGCTTGAATCATTTAACATTCGACCTTGATCGAATTAACACATTTTACATCGCTCGAATTATTTTACGTTCGACCTCGCTCGAATCGTTTAGCATTCGACCTCGCTCGAATTATTTTTACATTCGACCTTGCTCGAATTGTTTTATATTCGACCTTGATCGAATTATTTTACATTCGACCTCGCTCGAATTACTTTGCATGCGACTCCGCTCGAAGTCTCTAATGTCCGACCAAGTCGAACATCAATCTTATAAAAAATCAGGGACTTTCCCACATAAAAGAAAAAAGAGAGAAAACGGAAATCAAGAAACACGTAGCAAAAAAAGGGGGGAATGTTCCATTACAACTGTCAAGTTACAATACTTTTTACAAAGGGCCCAAAGACACCCTCACAAAAATAGCAAAACAAAACAAAAACTAAGTATGACGGCTTTACGCCGCGTCATCCCCATCGACATACTCATCATTATACCAAGAATCGGAGGCAAGCCTATCCGCATCATCGTCAATATCGTCCCCACCAGGCGTATCAGGAGCACAACCGCAAGCTTCACGGGCCGCACGTGCCTTAGCACGGACGCTCTCAAGTTCCGCTTCAGAAATCTTCCTGTCGGTTATTAAAGACCTGTATACGTCAAGCTGAGCCTGAGCGTGAACCCACATCTCATACAACTCCTGCGGCACGCCGGGATCGGCAGAAGTATGAGACGTAGACGGCTATGACTCCTATCGTATCTCCTCACCTTTCAAGGTAACGACCTGCTCATTCAATTCGGATAACTCTGCCTCCAAATTCTGGATCCGTTCCTCTAACCTCACCACCATAAGCACCGATGTCTTCGCCTCACTCTCCCGCTCAAACCTGCAAATGCAGAGAGCGTCTTTCAAGGCTGTCGCTTCAGCCGCAGCGGCCATTCTATTTTTCTCGGTACGAGCTAACTCTTCGACCTTGGTGCTCAACTCACCCCGCAGACCAACAACATTCTCCTACCTCTGCCCAAGTTCAGCAGTTTAAAATGCCACTCGCGCTTGAAGATCGGCATTCTCAGCCATCACCCCTTTGCTCACCTCGAGCTCGCCATCCTTGGCAGCTGCCTCGAGCTCACTGCATCAATCGATGGCTCTCATCAACTCATCGTCCGTCTCCTTTAGCTCTTCATCTTTCTTCGCCAACTCCTCGTCTTTCTGTTTGACCCCGTCGCGAAACAACTGAAACTCACTATCCTGGGTAAAGACATCGGCCAGCGTTCGGTGCTTTGTACGGTACTCCTTGTACTTGGAAGTCACCTTTCTAAAGAGGTTTGTCCTCTGCTCTTCCCTCCATTCACGCTCAATCCCAATGATAAGAGTCTGACATGCAGAAGAAAAGAGACAGTATAAACATATTACACATAAGAAACAAATCCTAACATTTAAAAGCACTTACTCGCAGAGCCATGCCAGATATACTCAGCGATAACTCAGCATCACTCATCACCTGCAGCGCCGTGTTCTCCGAAGCCGCACACAAGGGGGCAAAGGATGGCACCGCCCGTTTTGAGTTAGCCAAAAGGTCGTAACCCACGAGGATGATTACATGCCGGTTGGGACCCTCCGACCTTACCTCCACGCGAGTGTGCCTCTCCAAGAAGGCCCGTATCTCTTCAGGGTTGAGGTCCGAACCAGAATCATCATCCCCCGCAGGTACCATCCCATCTCCCCCGGCCGCCGATGATGCTCCACCTTCCGCGGTCCTTACAAGTTCTCAGCCTTCATGCGCCTCCTCGGCCCTAGAGAACCTCATTTCCCTAACGGCATCTACCATAGAAACGGCCCCTACGTCTAGTGCAGATGCAGGTGCCACTTCCGAAGAAGTGAGTTTCTTCGGTTCAATACCAGTGACGACGGCCTTCCCAAGATCCACCCTTCGCCTCTTTCTCGATGGTGACTCCTCTCTATTAGATGACTCATCTACAAGATGGTAGATAGGCCGGGAAGAGATCTCGACCCGCACAGTAATATTCTGAGGGGCGAAATCCCTCGTCGGCAGAGCTTAGGTACGACCCCCGCGAACGGACTCGGCCATAGTAAATTGCATACCCGCCGATGCGATAGCTTGGCGAAATGCTGGCACTGGAGCTTTCTTCTAGGAAACCCGTCGACTAGACATCAAAAGGAGATCGTATCAACGAGCAATGGTAAACGATAGAGAGCTAAAGCAAAGTAACACTTACCAGATGGGACCTTCGATCCAAAGCGCTTGTAAAAGACCGCCCAATCACGAATCCCCGCCATGTAAGGCAGCACGCGAGCCACCCAATCTTCAATGTCAAGGACAGGGGAGGGTGCACGTCTTTCAGCTGAAAAACAAAGAGACCATAAATAAGCCGAAAACAAAGGGGCGAAAAAAGACAACGAGCTTATGACAAACACTTATGATTATGGTTCCACTACTCAGGAAACCCAGTCGGGTTCGCCACCAAGTGCTCGATCTTGATAAAAAAGTACTTATGCCAGAACTTCCGATTCGTCCTATCGTCCATTCCGACTATCAGCCTTCTGGTCCCGCGATGTCGTAGGTGTATCATAGTACCTCTATAAAAACTTGGTGAAAACAAATGCAGCAAGTGAAGAACATCAACCTCACAACCAGCCAATTCCGCGTACTTCGTCAACATCAGCAAAGCTTTATATAAATAAGGAGAGAGTTGTGCCGGGCAGACGTTGTAAAACCGGCAATTTCCTCCGCTAGCAGAAGAAGGGGAAGAGTGTAACCGATCAAGAACGGGTAGACATAGAAGGCACAATACCAGGTCTATGGACCTCCACGAAGTCGCCTCCAGCCGGAATTATCTCGACATGGGGGGGGGGGGGATGCGATATTTGGATCTAAGCTCTGCTATATGAGACAGACCAGTTTTAGAGATCACATGAGCGGGAGCAGGAGCAGGTTTCTTGGAAAAATTATTTCTATACAAAGGGTTTCTAGGAACTATCTCCTCCGCGGTCGAAAAGCTCTCGTCTTCTTCAGCCATAAACTCCTCACCACCGGGAGGAGGAGCCACCGATAACGGAGCAGCATCGCAAACTTCATCGTGAATGCGGAGAGTTTGTGACATGTTTCGATAATGGAATGTGTTCTATCAAACTCAAAGAAGAAGATAACAATTAGGCAAGGAGGAGAGGAATGGAATCAGAAAAAACAACGAAATCAAGAGCAGAAACTGGCAAAGAAGATCAAAGAAGAATAGTGCTCATGCAAGATGAAGGATGGTGAAAACTTCTGAAAAACGAAACCCCCATCTATTTATAGGGCTGGGTGGCGAGAGAATCGAAGCAAAGGATTGTCAATGGCACCAAAACCAAAGCGGCAGGCACACAGACGCTATCTCGGGAAGATGCATAATGATGACGTGCGTGTCCATGACATCACCCTCTAGTAGCACACCAATCACGACTTCAATGGTTGCGCTGTTCTCTCCACCTCGACCGACCCGACTTATCCAACATAACTAAATTTTTCCGAAACGGCGGCGAATCAGGTCCGCTTATCAAGGGCGTGCAGGACCACGACCTCAACAAGCGGAGGGACTAAATGTATTGGTCTAAGTTTCGTGACTAGGCAGTAAGAGATATGTGAGATCAAGGACGGGGTCGACCGCGGTGTAATAACTAAAGGCTGCTCTCAAGAGGGCCGATGAGAAAGATGGGCAGCTGAGATGAAGAAATAACAGTAGCATAGGTTTAGATACGGATACAAGGAATATTCCTTTGGATATTCTATAATTTGTACTTTTTAGGGTTTTTGGGAAATATCCCCTATAAATAGGAGAAGATAGAGAAAAAAAAGGGATCATCACTTTATATGAAAAACACATTGTAAAAGGTTGACCTGAGAGAATATACAACAATTGTCTTGTTCATTGATTATCCTATTCAAGCACACGATTTTACTTCTTTATTCACAAGATCCAAAGATTGTTCAACTCTCTTTATTTCTCTTTTCTTCACGTTTCTATCAGAGAAAAGAATCATTCAAGTCTTACAATAATTGGGTGGTAGATTCCTTTTCGTTATATTCATTGTCATCTTCTACATTTATTGCACATTTACGTTGTTGCATTTACGAGCATTTAATCAGTACAAACACATTAATCTCTGGATATTGACAAAATATAATGGATAAAGACAACTTATAAACCCACCGCCTCAATTCTCCAAGCAGGTGGGTAAGCTGCCTGCTTGGCAGCTTGAGTAGTGCCACTTTGGACACTCATATCTCTCTACTCCGATATCGTATTGACAAACGGTTTGCAAAGCTGGAGACTAGACAATAGGAATTTAATTCCATCTAAATATCTCCATGTAACTCTCAATATATTGAAAGAAAACTGCATCGCAACTTGGCCTACAAACCTGCCAGTTTCTCCGAAGTGCGGCAACGTGACTTGGTGACCCTAGTTTAAAAATCCATATTTCTCTACCCCGATGTCGTAAGAATAAATGGTTTGGAAAATTGGAAACTAGGTTCCAAGACCTTCATTTGGTATGATATATGTCCCAAAATGACACCATAAAGCATACGATTTTAATTTCTCAAAACGGCTCATTACAAGGCAAATCTTAACTCGATTTTTCTATAAGTTAAATCCAATTTTTCCCAAACTTTATATTTTATGTCCTAACATCATATATAGTCATATTATGACTTTATACTCATTAAACCATTATTAACAAGTCTCATATTCATTATACGTCACCTTAGGACGCACAGGGTGTAACACCAAACTTGTCGATTTTCGACAAAACTTATCTTCTTCAATTCATTTAGCTTCTAAGCCTTCCAACCATCTTGGTACTTGTTATTCATGATCTTAAATATTATTAACTTCCACGGTAACATGATTAACTTACTTATATATTTTTTTCAAAGATGATTTCATTTCTGAGCTTACATCAATTGACTTACGACGTACTCTTAAGTGCGAAAACATGGGGTGTAACATCATTCCCCCCTTTGGAACATTCGTCCTCGAATGTTGACTGATGCGC
This sequence comes from Nicotiana attenuata, assembly GCF_001879085.1. Classification (NCBI taxonomy): domain Eukaryota; kingdom Viridiplantae; phylum Streptophyta; class Magnoliopsida; order Solanales; family Solanaceae; genus Nicotiana; species Nicotiana attenuata. The sequence goes on along the minus strand of NC_031996.1, from coordinate 21,850,592 downwards.
TTATCAGTCTCATACCCATAGCTCTTACGAATATTTAAATATTATCCTTGCCATCTAGCCAACTGCTTTATGAACGAATCTAAAGGCCAGGGCATTCCTCTTTTAGGCCTCTTTCTCACACCACGACTAGTAGTCGGAATCCTTCATCATGCAGCCTGTACCACCTTTTTCCTTGTATGTTCGCCTATACGACTCTTTCCTCCGGCCTTTTCCTCAAGATTTTACCCAATCTCTAGGCCTCACCTCATAAACATATACAGAGCTTGACAAGATGTCCCCCTGGACATCTATAGGTATACTGAAGTTCTCCGCTCGGTACTTTGATGAACCTACGAATATTGGTATACCTTACTTAATGGACCCGGTTATCCATCCATATGACTTTACCGTATCCACGTAGGTCATACTGTAATTACTGAGGCCTGCCACCAAACTCCAGGTTATTCTCGTTGCTTATCCTATATGCATAAATCTAAGTCCTTTAATGCTTCCTCATTACTGTTCATCTTAAGAACGACGGCCTAATCTCATTTTATACTTTGTGACTTTTGTCCATTCATTGTTGATTTACCTCAATATTGATCTACAATTTACCACTGATAACTTAAAACTTCTTACGTAATCATTATGGCCTATGTTGCATCGAGGAACATCTGGAGTATTTCCATAACCGTTTTTCATAGCATCCCAATGTGATTCACCTTACGTGGGTGTGTCAATCCTGTATAATTCATGCAATCTCCCTTTTTTCTCAAATAATCACTCAATCAAAGGCCCAAATGTCATCCCTTATTTACCACAACTACATCCTCATTCTAATACCAGGGCAGCATTCCATCTCTTCTAAATACTATTAGTCTTAGACTCCTTTGAGTTCTTTCAGGATACTGAGCTTTGTATAACTTACAGAAACCATCAACTCTTTTGTTTTCCTGGGCTTAATTCCGGGGACTTATCCATTTCTCGTCACCTTCTTACTCGCCCTTTCTTGTCCTTACTCATGTCTTCCTACTTTAGCTTGCGACCTATACATGTCTATTTATACTACTCGCAACCTTCCTTCAACTTGCTTGCACCATAGATTTCCTTGTGTTATTCTGGATCATCAAGCGAGACATCACATCGTCTCTAACTCTTCTTTACTCTCTTAATCAGGCTTCCCCGATACCTAGAACCCATAGGCTAGAAGGCATGCCACCGCTATCTTTCCTGGATACTGAATCCCAACACTTCTAGCCTTCAATCTGAAGTAAGGACTATTCACAACCTTCTGCACTTGACTGTCTCGTACGTTGTTCACCTTTACCTTACTTGCTTTAAAATCTCGCATCACGTCTTCTATCTCTTTCATAACTTCCCTTCTACATAGTTATGATTTATATCCACAACTTGAAGCTCTATTGTAATACTTACCCCCTGGTGCATACACAATCTGGTGGGAGCTTCATACTAACTTCTTATGAGGCTGGTACTCTTCTAACTGGCTTTCTCTTAGAGCCGTTATATAATATGGTTGTCGTACTATCTCTCTTATACCTCTGATATTAAGGGTGATCCTGCAATGTTCTCAATCGCGATTTCTATAATTTTCTGGGTCCAATAATCAGACTCCTGATTTACTTGGTTGATGTAACTCTTTAGTTTCCTCTTCCTTCTGATCAGCCTTTATGTAGGCTTAAGCCATCTTCCGGTCTGCGGCCCATGGTATTAGTTATTACTTTAGCCTTTCATGGAGGCCATGGAATACCCGTGACACCATCATCTAACAATTCAATTCTTTGTTTATGATGTAGACTCAATTCTTTTCTTTTCTTTTAACTTATACCGGAGTCTTCTAGGCTTTATGATTGTCAACATATATGCTGCATGGATAATACTCCGAAATCTTAAGTGCGTTCATAACGTAACTAATTCTGGATCATTTTTCGAATAATTCCTTCCGTTTCTTCTCAGCTTTCTTTAAACGTAGGCTATTACTTTTCCTAGTCTTTCTGCCCCCTTGTAGCGTGCATACTTAGCTGTTCTTAGTTCCCACGCATGACGGAATTTCTGTGCAACTCACATGATCTCGAATCCTACTTTCTTATAAAGTGCATAAAACGTTGTAGTGAGACTGTTGTTACAAGACCACTTCACTACAAGAAATCACACTTATTGCGGCGACATAAGTCGTCACAAAAACCATAGAAGTCGCTGCTAAAGGGTATTAGTGGCGACTTTTGTATTGCCACTGGGGAAACCATCACTAAAGGTTACTTGTGGCGATGCTTGAGGTCGCCACTAAAATACCATATTTTGTGGCAACAAAGTTGCCACAGAAGATTTAAAAAAACGCTACAAAAATCTGTTCCATAAGAACAAATATTAGATGGGTGGCCACTATAAATGTCCTTTAGTAGCAACTAAACTTGCCACAAATAATATTGATGTTCAGTGGCAAGATTATGTCGCCACTATAAATATTCTTTTGTAGCGACTGAACCTGCCACAAAAAATATTTATGTTCAGTGGCAAGATTATGTCGCCACTATAAATATCCTTTAGTAGCGACTGAAATTGCCACAAAAAATATTTATGTTCTGTGGCAAGATTATGTCGCCACTATAAATATCATTTAGTAGTGACTAAAGTGGCCACAAAAGTTTTAACGATGAAAGACACAATATATTCTATAGCGACTAAAGTCGCTGCAAAGAAATTGACATTCTGTGGCAACTTATAAATTGCAACAGTTTATAACTTTTTGACAAAACTATGTCGCCATTAAAAGTTATTTTCTCAACAATTATAACGACCAAAATTATATACATTTCCATGCCAGTAGGGACCTAATTCTCTAAAATTTCATATAGAGATATTTATATCAATTAACTATCAATATTAAAGCAACCAATAATGCTTGACAAACACCAAAAGAATTTCTCAAGCCGAATATTATAAATATTATCATTACTAAAAAGTCAATTACATACATACTACCCGATACTTCATTGTGCATTATAACTGTACGCATATACATATCCCAAAAACGATAAAATATTAAGTGCCTTGTAACTGCTCCTTGCCCGACACCATTGTAACTGCTCCTTGCCGACACCATTCACTACTAGAAAATGGTCCTATTGGAACAATATTTAGTAACGGTTATGCAACTGTTACAATAAATAACAATTTGGAACGATTTTAGTCGTACCGATAGAGTCAAAAAGCTTTTGGGACACTTGTGGAGAAAAACCGTTCCAATAGTATAACAACCGTCACCATAAGTTTAGATGTGGAGACGGTTTATAAAGATGACACAATAGAGTACTTTGTGGGAACGGTTTTATGAAATAAAAGTATAATGGAAGGTTTATTTTCCCCCCTTAATTTCCCTCCTGCATATTTACCAACGCCAATATTTTAATAACTTAGTTTAAGTTATATTTTAATTAAAAAAATATAGAAAACCCACAAACCCTCAAAACAGACGCTATTTTCTCTAAATCTGAAACCCACTAAATCTCTCTCAATTTTCAACCTTGAAAAATCCGACGACTGGCTGCTCCGGCGAATGACGACCTGCTCCGGCTAATGACGACCTGCTCCGGCTAATGACGACTGGATGCTCCGACGTCTGGCTGTTGGCATTGAAATTGTTTGCAGCTTCTTCGATCTGCTTTCTTCTTTGGTAATATTATTTGTAAACCCATTATTCTACATACTTTCTGTAATTTGTTTTGCTGAAAAATTGTAATTTTGCTCAAATTTTGTATAAGATTTTTAGTTTGTAAAATTGGGGATTTTGTTGGTGGGTTTTTATTTCGTGTTAGAAATCCATGCTCGATTTGCTATCGATGTTCGATACTCGATGTCTTCTTTGTTATTCTGTATCGCTCGGCTCTTTATCGCTGTATAAGCCAATTGTAAACATAAGTTGATGCTTTGGTTTCTAATTATTGGTTAAAAAGAATGAAATACCTATTCTGAATGTGATGAGTTTGAAATACCGTGTTTACTGTATGCGTTAGGTCTATTTGTCGTCTTTTCCTTTGTATTCTGTTTATGAATTATGTTTAATGTCTTCCTTTGGTTTGTCATTTCCAGTGTATCATTTTGCCTTACTTAAATGACAAATTATGCTTTGTGAACTCTCGAAAGGAGTTGGGGATAGTCAGGCATGATCTTTCTTTGTTTTCTTGTTATTTTGAAAACTCGTTTATTGCTATTCTTTTCTCTCATGCTACTGTATGCTTGTAATTCCAGGCTTCGATTAGAAGAAGTTCAGCGTATCTTATTGGATATCTGTTCAAAAATTGCGACATATATATTGGTGATGTAGCTCCAAACATGATATCTACCCTGATAATTTTGTTTAGTGATCCGGATTCTGATACAATGGTGGTAATGTCAGGATCACTGCATTTCTTTTGTATGTTAATTCGTGTGGGTTATCTGACGACTTATTGACAGGTTGCATGGCAAGCTCTGTCTAGTGTTGTGAGTTCAGTTCCTAAAGAAGTTCTTCCAACATACATCAAGTTGGTTCGTGATGCTGCATCTACATCAAGAGATAAGGAACGTAGGAAGAAAAAGGTTGCCATTTTCTATTTCAGACAGCTGTAATTTTATGTTTTAAAATCATGGGTGTCACAATGTTTTCTGTTGTTTCATGAGTCTATGTTGAGATTTTAACATTCTTCTTAATGAACATGTAGGGAGGACCAGTTCTTATACCTGGATTTTGCCTTCCGAAAGCTCTTCAGCCATTGCTTCCTATTTTTCTCCAGGTATTCCAGCTTATTATTATTATTGTTGTTGTTGTTGTTGGTTTTATTATTATTTTTTTAAAGGTACTCTGGCTTATTTCTTTGTAAATTCACGGTAGATATCGTTTCTCTTTTTGGTGGGTGATTTTGGGGTGCTGGTGTTAAGTTGTATATTTTTAGAGGAAAATTCTTCTGAGAGTACATCAGAGTATCAGTCTTCAAGTATAGCAGACATTTATATTTTTTTGTGTATGCTGTGGCAGGAGGTACATTGGGATTTGTAAAAGTGCATTTCAGAGTTGATATACAAATATCCATTGTAATCCTAGGAAAGAGAAAATAGTACATAGTGAAAATAAAGGAAATTTGTAAAAAGGTGTTAACATGAGGATACCAAAGAAAGAAACAGAGAGAAAGACTGAATTGGAGAGTAACCTAAGCTTCTGTTCCTTCACTGCTCTTTTTCTTAGTTCCTTCTTCACCAAAACAACGCTCCCTAGCTTTCCTCATTGTTTTTTATTGCTACGTTTCATCTCAATGGTAAAATTGAAAAATTATCCTTGCCAACTGGCCCGAGGCATCAAAACCTTAGCCTAGGCACCAAACTTATTTCTTAATCGATGCGAGGCATCATCTTAATTCTGCTCTATTGCTTAATACTGGTAATTATAGATTGTATTAACCTCCTAATAGTCCTATGTGGTATTTTATTATTGCACTGCTCCTTGAATTTTCTGTTACCCAGTGTGATTTTCCTTTTGACTTTCTAGATTTTGTATTTTCATTTTCTCTGAAGTCAATCAGCGTATGCTGAAATTGTCGTACTATGCTTTCAATTGCAGGCCCTTGATTCGTATTATAGGTGACAGATTTCCTTCAGGATAACACGAGGTTGGTTCTATAGTGGTATACCCTATTTGGCTGTTAGAAGGGGAAATGATGTGTTGTGAAACTGATGCCTTTCTGATCTGTTTTCTCTGACTGCTTTATGACACCTATTACTTCTTGAAGCGATAACTTCAGTTCTTTGTGATCTTTATTCCTTAAACTTATACAAGTTCTATTATAGGACAATACGATCTAGTGCAGCTCTTGCGCTTGGGAAGCTTAGTGCTCTCAGCACCAGGGTTGATCCTTTAGTTGGTGATCTGTTATCTGGCGTGCAGGTGATAGTTGTACTTTATTCTACTTCTCTATTGTCGCAATTCGTCTCTTTTTAAGAAGCAGAGTTATTCTATTGAGTTATGGTTCAACAGACATCAGATGTTGGAATTCGTGAGGCTACTCTGCTGC